>NC_137958.1:36951394-37321380 GCF_963924665.1 Micromys minutus
ACTGGCTGGTTTTGTGTCAACTTGACTCAAGCTAGAGTTATCACAGAGAAAGGAGCCTCCGTTGAGGAAAGGCCTCCATGAGATCCAGCTGAAAGGCATTTTCTCTAGGCTCCACCCCATAGTTACCTGACACGGCTTACAATAAAAGGGCTATGTACCCTCTTACTTTCTTACTCTCTTAGTCTCTTACCCTCTTACTTTCTGCCCCTTCTCTCTCAGACTCAGACCCCTTTGTTCTCTTCCTACTCCCCCCTCCCTACATGTTCCTAGCCACATGAAAAGATAGGGGAGGGCCCAGCCCATTGTGGGTGGTGCCATCCCTGGGCTGGTAGACCTGGGTTCTATAAGAAAGCAAGCTGAGCTAGCCAGGGGGAAGCAAGCCAGTTAGTAAGATTCCTCCATGGCCTCTGTATCAGCTCCTGCTTCCTGACCTGCTTGAGTTACAATCCTGACTTCCTTTGGTGATGAACAGTGATATGGAAGTGTAAGCTGAATAAACCCGTTCCTCCCCAATTTGCTTCTTGGTAAAGATGTTTGTGCAGGAATAAAAACCGTGACTAAGAAAATTTCTAAATCAGAGAAAATAGATGATGAAATAAAGTCAGGATTGAGTTTTTTCATGGCTATATGTGTGCAGGGAGTTGGTAAGGCAGCTTAAATTCAAAATGTTTCATTGAGAAGGTGAAAAGGATAAAATAATTTTTGGACACACCTAGCAAAGTGATTTTGGCACCTAGAATCCTCACAAAAATGGAAGAACTGGACCGATTCTACTAAGTTGTCTTTGGTCTTCCACATGCATACTATGCCTCACATACTTAAAAGTACAACAAGTTTCTTTTAAAGTAATGACATAATGAAGTAAAATTAACATCCATGATAGAAATACTGGAGATACAAATGAAATCACGTCTTCGGAGAAGTTGTTTGTGACTTAAAGTATATCTTTTAGCAATCCTCTCAGAACCTGGAGGGTGAGAAAGATTGTAGCACGAGAAGACAAAGTTTAATTTCAATTTCTCAATGACTTCTAGGATAAACCAAGAGGAAATGGTCAAACTGAATGGAGATGTAATGGTAGACATCCTTCCTGGAATGAAGAACAAAATTCTGCACTGTATTATGAACAATGCAGTGGAGAAGAGGCTGCATGGGGGAGAAAAGCGGTAGATGGGCTTTCCAAATAAATCTTGGGATCAAGAAACGACACCTTTGTAGCTTTCCTCCATTTTCTATTTGTCTAAAGTGAATTCCAGACTTGGACTTAAAGAAGAAACTGGCTCAGATTAAAAAAAAAAAGAAAAAAGAAAAAAGAAACAAGAGCAAAGATCATATATTTAGATAAGTAGTTCAAAGAGAACATTCATTTCTCTAGCCAAAGGATCAATGTTCAG
Organism: Micromys minutus; assembly: GCF_963924665.1. NCBI lineage: Eukaryota > Metazoa > Chordata > Mammalia > Rodentia > Muridae > Micromys > Micromys minutus. Next base: position 36,952,789 of record NC_137958.1, read on the forward strand.
TTTTTTTTTTCCTCATTGCATTGATCAAATGACTGTCAAGATTAAGGAGAAAATGTTGACTTTAGTTCACTGTTTAGAGATAGATTCCATCATGGCAGAGAAGGCATGGTATAGATAAATGTTTGTTCATGCTGGAAAGAGACTGGTTGTGTGAGGTTTGAATTGGACCTCTCACAGGACCCCTTGAAGGAGACTCACAGAGGCAGTGATCGATGCAAAAGCAAGAGAAATTGTATTATTCCAACATGTTGGGCCATCCCAATTCAAGGGGAAGAGGACGCTGAGCAGATTCAAACAGAGATTTTATACCTTGCAAACAATTGGGTCAGAATTTGAATAATGGTAATTAGTAATTTGAATAAAGGGTACTAATGTGCATTTGGTGGAGTGAAACAACTTTCAAATTGACTCAGTGTACTGTTTATGACTTGATAAAAGGGGTTCTGTTGGGAGTCACCAGTAGCTTTTTGTGATCCTTTGGCTTGCAGCAGTTCCAAGAACTAAACTAGTTTTTTTCCTTCCTGGAAAGGTGGGGCCCTATCCTCGGAGGGTTGTGGTGGAATTTTCTCACTGGCTTTAGATTGACCCCAACTCTGCCTCTTTCAGTTGCTCATGTATCCATGGAGCAGAACTCAGAGAAGGCAAAGCAAAAGACCTCAGATAGCTTTTTGTTTATTCCCTTTCTATTCAGCCTAGGAATTCAGGGTAGGGAAATTATTCAGCCACCCAAATTCAGATTGGGTCCTAATTTAAAAGTATCTTTTATAAAGCTCTCATAGACACATTAAAAAATATAAAGCCCCATGGGTTTCTTAATCCATCAAGTTGACAATGGACATTCACCATCTCAACCAAGAAAGGACCAACACAGAAAGATAAAAGGCTAATGAACAATCTCACAAAATACAAATACATTTTGGATGAAGAAACACCATACTCTATTTACACCTATACAAATTATAAGAATATACCTATACCCACACCAACACAGGGTAAGGAGGGTGCATCAATGTGGGAAAAATACTCATCTCCTCTCTTGGGATAATGTTTTATACAATCTGAACAGTAATCAGTCTTCTATCTCTAGTACTTGCAGTCAGTGGATACCAAGTGGACAATGGAACTTTTAGCTCTTTATGAAAAGAATGAGACATCTCTGTTATGTTTTATTGAGGGGAGAGGAAGAGAGAGAGAAGAAGAAGCAGAAGAAGAAGGAGGAGAAGGAGAAGTGGCTAGGAACATGTAGGGAGGGGGGAGTAGGAAGAGAGCAAAGGGGTCTGAGTCTGAGAGAGAAGGGGCAGAAAGGAAGAGGTTAAGAGACTAAGAAAGTAAGAAAGTAAGAGGGTAAATAGCCCTTTTATAGTAAGCCAGGCATGCCTGGATATTGCCAGGTAACTATGGGGTGGAGCCTAGAAAACATGGTAACAATCTCTATCTGTTCCTGATTTAGTATCACAGGAGGTCTAGGGATGCAAATGCTGAAATGAATGGAATTGAAAACGCAAAAGCCTATATCAGGTATAGACCATTGTTGAAGAAGAAAGGAAAACTTATGACATAACAAGCTGAGAGAATTTGTGTTCACCAAACCAACCATAAAGTGAAAGCATAGAAACAACACTTGGGACTAGAGTGAAACAAGAACTGACAAATTCTGTAGAAGGAAAACAAATGCAAGCGTCAGTATTAAACATGAAACAGGAACAAACAAAAACAAGGCAGCAATCAATATGTACCTTTCAATACTAACTTTAAATATTGATAACCTCAACTTTCTTATCAAAAGATGCAAGCTAATCGGAAGGGCCAAAAAACAAACTCTATGGCTTTGGTGCTTACAAACTTCATATTACCTTCAAAGATGGGAAACACCATAGAGTGTCAAGACAGATAGGAGCCTTCCCTGTCAGTGAGACAAGAAAGGAAACTGTTTATACTAAGAGTTGTAGAAATAGATTATACAGTAAAACCAATCAGAAAGGCTAATGATGATCCAGGGAGCTGTCACTCAGGAACACATTTAAATCCTAAACATACTCTGCCACACCCAATTTCAACTTCATAAAAGGTGAACTACTACTGGAATGAAAGACACAGACTAAATCTAGTTTAGTAATAGTGGGCCATTTTAATATCCCACCTTCTCTGAAATACATGCAATCAATTGCATATCAAATAGACCTAATATCAAATAGAGAATATTTCACTCAAACCCCAAGAATCTACGTTTTATTCAGTAGGGCTTCTCTCAAAGACTGCATACCATGACACAAATCAACTCTCAAGCAGTATAGACAAATTGGGATAACTTCATGTATTTTATCTGACCAAAGTGAAGATAGATTTAAAATAAAATAGTGTGTAGCTTCTTAGTCTTAAATGAAAAGTGCTATATTGTCAAGAATTAGACTCTTTGGTCTCTGATGTGATAAAAATAGATCAGTGCAAATTCTTCTTGGTAGTGGAAACATACAAGCCGAGTATGGTCTTATTAGAACACAAAGAAAGCTGACCTCTGACAATTTACTGCCAAAAAATTAAAAGAGAAGCTATCCCTCCTCTGTTGTTGCTGCTTATTCTAAAATTATTTTAACAGGCACTGAAGATGCTTTCTAGTTTAACTCAAAAAATAAAAATATAGTGGGAATAAAGTGGTTTTGCTTGGCTTCACTTTCAGGCTTATCCCTGAGAGAAAGTTTTCCCTGGACACACAGTTGCATATACTATGAGGTTTCTATATACCTCTGAAAAATGAAGACATTTCTGGGAATAATAGGAGACTTATTCTGATAATGCATTGGTTTCTTTTTCTGTTGCTGTGATAAAATCCCCTGACAGAAGCAAATGAAGGGGGAATGGGTTTATTTCAGTTCACAGTTCTAGGGTCAGTCAGTTATGGGAGGGGAGTCATAGTGGCAAGAACTTGAGATACATCAGCTGAGCTGGCTATATTCCAGCTATGTTCAAGAAGCAGAGACAAATATGTCCCGGTATTGGGTTCACTTTTCTGATTTTATATAGTCCCAAATCCTCTGCCTAGGAAGCAGTCTCCCCAGAATAAAAATGAACAACAATTACCACAATAAAGACAATCCTCTGCAGGCCTATCTTTCAGGTGATTCTGAATTCTAAATCCAACAGTATTTCCCATCACCTCTCTGCCCTTTGTCAACATGAGCCCAAGCACATCCTTCTAAAAGACAACCTTCTACTTCTTGTTCCTGCAGGGTCATGACCACATTAGTCAATCATTTTCTGTCTTAGTTATGCTCTCCTTGATTCAAAGAAAAACCCTGATAAAAGCAACTTAAAGAAGAGGTTACCAAGCTTAAAGTTCTAGAGGAATTCAGTTTATCATGATAGAGAACATAGGGCAACAAACAGGGCAGGCATGGTGTCAGGGGCCAACCGGTCACACTGCATCCACACGCAGGAGTCTGAGCATGCACGGGAAGCAAGGGCAGCCTCTTAACACTTTAAGGCATGTCTCAGACACCCACTTCCTCAAGGAAGACTCCACTTTCTAAAAGTTCTACAACCTCCCAAACAACAAAATAGTATGTAAACAAATGAACCTGTAAGGCATTTAACATTCAAACCATAGCCAATAATTTCATGTATTTCCCCTGTAGTAATTTTCTGGAAAAGAAAGACAAGTTGAATTTAAAGCTAAGGACACTTGTTGGCTACATTGAAGACAGTGATATGAACTTTATTGGGGAAGGGTGATCCACATGTCAGATCCTTGTGTATACACACACACACACACACACACACACACACACACAGCGAGAGAGAGAGAGAGAGAGAGAGAGAGAGAGAGAGAGAGAGAGACAGAGAGACAGAGAGACAGAGAGACAGAGAGACAGAGAGAGAGAGAGATTCATATGCTGAAAACTAATCATGAATGGGATAACATTTGATGGAATCAGTAAGTAGGCATTTTGTAAGTTTGTAAGTAATTGATCTTGATGGCAGAATCCTTATAGCTATAAATAATTTCTCATGTGCTTTTCACTGCTACTTCATAACTGTAGCTTTGCTACTACTATAAATTATAGTATAAACATTTTGGTCTTCCCTTGGTCTTAGACAATCCCCAAGGGGTTTTGACCCATCGGTTGAGAACTGTTGGATTAAGGGTTTCTGTAAAAGGGTTGCCTAGAGTATTAGTTTTGAACTGCAAAGTGACCATTCATCAAGTACCATGTCTGCAGGTGCTTGATTTTGTACTTCTTAGCCTCTAGCATTGTAAAAAAAAATTCTTTGTTGTTCTCCTTCTGGTTTGAGGCTAGAGAGGCTTATGAAGAGCAAGAAAATACACAGCACCCTACTTTTTCTGATGTCAAAATGAGGCAAAACAATACCTCTTTTCCTCTTGTCAGTATGCAGTCCTCAGAAGTGTCTAGCTCCTTTATTTATTTATTTATTTATTTATTTATTGCCCATGGAAAAATTAAATAAATAGGGAAAAAAGCTCCTTGCATCAAAATATTGACCAATGCACAGAATTCGTATTTCCAGCAAGATCTGATGCAGCCCGAAGTCTTGCTTACCCTTGCCTGCCACTTGAAGCAATCTGACTTGCTCCCTTTAAATAGCGCTATCACAAGATTCTGTCTGGAATCCTAACCAAATTTCTAACCTCCCTAAGTTGCTCACATAAAGGGCTGGTTTGCCTTTTCGCCTTTGTTGGGAAGGTCACCCTTTCTTCAGCTGTAATTAATTCTTGCCAGGTTAATAGTGTTCCCCGTGAATCACACAGGTCTTGAGGGGAGAAAATTGATAATCTAATAACCACAGCAAAGTAAGACAACCTCGCTGCCCAGGCCAGGTATCTGGCTTTCTATCTTCTTGGCTGGCATGGCTTGGTCTGAACGTATGATTGTTGTTAGCAGGAGGAAATTAAAATAGAAAAGTTCCCTCATCTTATGTTAAGCAGCATCTTGGCCCCTGCTTTCAAGTTCAGAGGCACAGTCTGAAACAGCCCATCCCTCACCTGGAAGCAGAGGCTTCTCATGCAAGAAGATACAACAGCTTAGCTTGCATGAGGTTTTTTGGTAAAAGGCCAAATATTCAAAAAACCATCTGCTAGCACTGCTCATAAATCACAGAAATGATTGCCCTTGATCTGCAGCCATTCCCCATTATAGAGGATATTGGTTTCCAAAAGATGTCACTGCATATTGAAATGAGGTGGTCCCTTCCAAGCAGAAAATTCCTCTTCACCATTACATGATTACAGCAGCAGAGGAGAATTATGTCATGTTAGTCCTCAAAGGCAGACAGGATCTCAGAGAAGATGCAGGTAGAGCGGAGGTTGTAAATTTTGCGCCGAGCATAAAGGACGGGGTGTTAAAAGTTTTAATGCCCTGCTTTAGCGACAGGCTATGAGAATGTGAAATGATTGAGAGCAAGATCTATTTCTGAAAATGTCTTTTAACTGAATGTCCATCTTGTCATCCATAACACTCTCTCTGACCAAGAGCAGAGACTACAGCAGTTAATAGAAGGCACATAAAGAATGACTGTACAGCAAATAGCCTGTGAAAGCCAGACAGTGTTATTATTTAGCACTTGGGAAACCATCTGTAGTGTACTTGGCATTGTGCAAAACTCTGGGAGAATGGGACGTCTGGCCCATGGTTTTGATGATCTAAGTGAGACACAATCTTTGGAGGAGGTAGCATGACACAAGCATACTCCACTGATTTACCCTCTGTTGTAACAGCCAACAGAGTGCCAGATCTGAAACTCACAAAGCATTGGGACATTCCTGGTACATTCCTTGACACCGGGGTCCATTCCAGCTGGGCTGATCTGACAGCACGCTGCCTGGAAGCCTACAGAGAACTGGTTGCAGTCACAGATTCCTGTGCAGTGTCTTTGTCCAGAAATAGGTTGCAATAAGGGCTTGCTCGTTCAGAGCTTAGTTTACCATCTGTTTGAAATCATAAGGAGGCAAGGTGGATGAGACCCACAGGGAACTCTCTCTAAAACTATGATAAAGTAAAAAGTTTATTTAAAATAGGTCTACTGAGAACATGGTTTCTGGCCAGGTTCTGCTCACGTGTATGGGCAAAATTTCAACTTACAGACTTGGGTTTTAACCAAAGTTCTTCTTATAAATCCTTGTAATGCAGAGAGAATCTACCCAAGGAACTGGTTAGCTGGTTAGAAACGTGATGGATGGGAGTGGGGGGAAAGGAATAGGTCACAGTTAAGTACGTTCCTGGATTTGTGCTCCAGTGCTAAAGCCATTGAGATATATATCTTGAGGTAGGCTCTCTGACCTCAGTTTTCTTCACTGATAATAATTTCCACTATTTAAAACTCTTCTAAATATTAAAATAGATAGTGTACATGTAATAGACCCACAGACACGACTGACCCCATGATGCAAGTACCACTGAGGCCTTGGAACCCAGCATAGAGCTAACACTTACCAAAACAAGAACAAAGACTTAAGCCACTAAAACCCCCATAGTTCTGGGAAAGTCCTTAAACGTACTAACCATGCTCTATGGCTTCTGAAGTTCTTAGTCTGTCTAACTCTTCTTGATTAGTGGAGCATGTTAACCTGGGATAGGTTTTTTTATGCTTAAAATCCCACCCTGAGGTCAGCTTCAGACTGCACATGGGTTCCCAACACCCAGTGTAGTTGCCTGATAAAAGGCTTTCTATTGGCTCAGAGTTGTGTCTGAATGGTCTTCTTTGGTAGATACCTTATTACATCTATATTTGTTTATTTTTATATGAATGTGTGTATATATCTCTTTGTATTGCTATCTTGAGAGACATTCAGAGTGGCAAGTCTAAATAAGCATCCAATTAAGGATGATAATGTCATTCTTCTTCAAGTACCATCTCTAGAACAGACTTGAATCGTGTAGAGAAGTTAGTGCTGAGGCAAGACTGGGCAACCAAAGTCATGGTAAGCCCATGGCACAGGGCAGGTCAGCTGGTTCTTTGTTTTACCAGGTCCTGTGTGGGATGGATTGAAAGTTCAAGCCTGAGCCACGACCGAGCCCGGTGTGAATTGGAACATACTTATGCACATATATACATAACCATGAATATGAATAATTTTGATGTTTGAGGAAAAGAAATAGGCTTAGTTACTGCATGAACAAGGGTTCATTCCAAGGAAAACCAGGATAGGGCTAAACTCAGAAGCTCCGTGGCTGCTCTGACCTTCAATAGCCTGGGATGATTCTCACAGTTGTGAGGACAATAGAAGAAGGTCCAGCCACTGCTGCGGTCTGAAAGCTCATCCCTTTATCTCTCAGGGACTGGTGCTGTCTCCTCGTGGCACTATGGAATTAAAGAGCACCGCTGTCCCAGCTCATTATACCTTCCCCCGATTCTCTTCACTTCCAAGAGCTCACTGGCTTCTCTCCCAGAGCATTGGGTTTGTGTCACAAGGTCACTGTTACCTTGAAGAACTGATTGATCAGAGGATCAATACATCCCATTAGTAGGGACAACACTCCCTTCCTTCCCTCCCTCCCTCCCTTCTTTCTCTCCTTCCCTCCCTCCTACCCTCCTCTCTCTCTCTCTCTCTCTCTCTCTCTCTCTCTCTCTCTCTCTCTCTCTTCTTCCTTTCTTTCTTACTGTTTTCTAAGAGGAGCTGGGGTGGAGAATCTATGTTGCTCAGCCTCAGCACCACACTATTGCCATGGGAGGTGCAATGTGGAATGTGTAGCTTCATCCCTGTGTTCTGTTCACTGCATCACAATGTTTTCAATGGTACATATGAGCCAATACTTATTCAGCCTAGAGAGCACTCCCGTGATAAAGATGGGAGTCTACCTGAGCCTAGCTTGGAGGATCAGTGAGTTTAGTATGGTTACTTACAGCATCCTGGGTGAGGAGTGATTTACAGAAGCATGGATAACTCAGACAGCTGAATTGCTAATATCTACAAGGATGAATGGTGACTTAGAAACATCGTTATCACTGGAGCAGCGCCCTGTACGATTTGCAGGCAGCTCTACCAAAGAGTCTCTTTCTGCCCATCAATTGCTAACACTGCTTATATAAGCAGTCAGAGGACTCAGGGAGAGGACTTTAGAGTCCTGTATCTTTCATCTGTGTTCTCCTAACTGTCTTGTGATTTGTGGACTTTGTCATTGGAAGGAATGTTTAATAGCTACAGACTGCTAACAGACCACAGCAGCATCCCACCTACTGTAGTACGCCGGACAATAAACCAATCTCCCGACTTAGGCATTACATCAGAGAAGTGATGTGGAAATATGTGCTTGCTAGACTGACTGCACATGGGGACTAATTGAATCAGATTTTGCAGTTGAAGCCCAGGACTTTGTGTTTCACAAAGCTTGAAGCTATGCACCCATGTTAGAGTTTGGAAAGAATTCTCTAGAACGTTGCTGCTGTAGGTGGGATTTGAGGTTCAGCAGCTACAGATCACAAGACAGCTTGCTGGGATTACAGAGTCTCGGGCCTCTTCAGACGTCCAGTCAATCATTTGCAATCTTGTTATAAATGCAAATGGTCTCTAAATGATTTATGAAAATCAGAAAATCTGAAGGTGAAGTCCAGGGATCTGGGTTTAAGCTAGCTTTCCAGGTGTTTACGATGCAGCTAAGGTTTCAGCTATGACTACCAATTAGAGTCACCCTAGAGTTTAAAGGATCTTGAAGCTTGGGTATCAGTCAGAGGATTTTATAATGAACTCCTGATTATCGTGTGCAGTCAAGCTTGAGAGTGAGTATGAGCAAGTGAAGGTCTTAGATCTCTGCTGCAATGTTCTCAGACTTCCACGAATTCTTCTTCTCTCAAAACCTCCCTATTCAACACTCTTGGTTGTTTGTAAGCCACTCTTAGAATCATCCAATAATGTGTTTGATTAGGTCATGGAGAATGCATTTCTGTTGCCCAGAAACTTGACCCCACAGTTAGCATAGGTGTGGCACTCTGAGGATAAAGGCAGAGGGCTCTTAGGAGATGCGGAGTCTAGGCATTTGGAATTAGTCATGAGAGTGCATGCACATCCTGGCATATTTCAATATGATCTAGCAGTATGTGACATCAAGGCCTCTGTTAAATAAATCTCTTCTTGCCTGTAGCTTTGGACAAAGCCACAGCCATAACCATCAGGCAACAGAAAGCAGCTGGGCCTGGTTGCATTTCAGGTGAGTCCCAAGAATTTACTCTGTGCTTTCATTCCACTGCTACCGACTAGTGATGGATCTGGAAGAACAGGGAATGAGAGGTGCCAAGAGAATTTAGACAAGGGGTAGGGGATGACTGCTGCTGGAGTTGGCTGATGTGAAGGCTCTAGTCCTTTAATGATGTAGAGTATGTTGAGACATCATTTTCAAAGTACTGGACATATTTCTGCAGCCAATGTACTTCATCTATCATGGAGAAGGTAGGGCATATCACACCATGAAGAAGCATGTTGTGCCGTCTCTGGCCTTTGTACCTGGAACATTGTCAGCCATCATTAATTTTTGCTGTTAGAACATCGAGGATCTCAGTTGCTCACAAAAAACAAGCATTCATTTCCCTTTCCCGTGCTTTGCACAGTGACCCTGCAGTTCTAACCCAACTGGAGGCGGGGTTTAGATATATTTCATCTGTCTTCTTATTCCAGGGCCCAGCTGAAGGAAAGAGACTTTGTGGGTTCATGATGGTCTCCTGGTGGATGGCTGGCATGTATGACTTAACTTATAAACACACTTCCTCTTTAATTTTCCTTAAGAATCTGAAGTATAGTTAGCTTCACCATATTGCTCAGGTCAGAGCTGGCCAGCATGGCAGTAAAACCCAAAGACTATTGAATGTGAAAGTGAACCCTTTTCACAATCAACCTTGACAAGAGGGCAAAGCGTTACCTGGGGACATCTGAAAAACCTCTCAGGGTCAAAGAGGCACAGCATAATTATTTTTTTCTTAAAAAAAAAAGTTGTTCTTTAGGACAGCAAGATACTCAGCTTCAAGTAAAAGAAGGGGTGATGGGAGGGCGGGGGTGGATAAACAAGGACGATTTTGGTATTACCCTGTGAAACAATGTTGCTTTAAGGAAAGCTTTTGGGAGGAAATGATAATCTCTGTCCTTTGCATTTGCTTCTATTTCCTGCACAGAATGTGATTCAGAGAAGCTGGAGTGGGAGTGGCTGCCTTGTGTGGTGTGAAGGACAGCCATTTGCCAAGGATGACCGGGCAGGAAGGTAGAACTCAGACTCTGATGTCATTGTGTCGTCCTCAGACAAACCCAAGCCCTGGCTTGCCTCCTTCTGGACTTTATCATAAAACAACAGCTCAAGTTTTCTTGACCGGAGCATTGCAGTGAGGGTTCTGCAAAATGGAAGCCAGACTGAACTCATGGTGCTGGTCTTGTGTGATTTCTTTTGATCGTAGTTTAGGGATGGGATAAGAAATCCTTTTAAATGACTAACAGAACTATGAAGATGTCTGGAGAATTCCTAAAGCACAATTAGAGCTATGCTTTTTATCATGAGAATTCAAAGAAGGGGTGATTTTATAAAAGGTGGTTATATTTTACTACCAAAAAAAAAAAATAAATAAAATAAAAAATAAAAAAAGAAAGAAAGACAGAAAGAAAAAAAAACCCCACATGTTAAGAATTTAAAAGAAAAACGGGATTCATTTTTATCCACTTCCCCAAATATAGAAATCACCTTATCTTTGGATAATGTTCTCTATCCTTCCTGTTAGTAAATTATTCTCCATCTGAGAATCTCTTCTTCCTTCCAGTAGAGCTAGTAAATTTGTATTTTACCTTCAGCTTTGTGGAGCTGACTTTAGACCCCTGTAGAACATTCACAAATACCTTTGCAAACCGTTGCTGGTCCTCTGTCCAGGGATTTACCAGGGCTGACTCAAGGGTCCTGTCTTTGGTCTGTCTTGTTCTATTACTGAATAGTCTTTCATGTCATACCTTCGCTTTGATTTTGTTACAATTTTTCACATGTCAAATGTTACCTGTGTTAGAGTGCAGAAATGTAAACTTCAGGAGCCCTGGGAGCTGTCATATATAATCCAATCCGAACTTTTAACAGGAGTTTGAACATCGCTGAGACCTGAAAATACAAGAATCTTATTAGACCCTCATGCTGGCAGAAAGGCTTGTTGGTGATTGACTTGTCTTGCTAGGGATTAGGCTGGGGATCTGGGAACAGATCCTTTTCTGATTTTGTGGTCTTTTGCAATTCCACTTATTTCCGTTTCTTTGTTTAGGTCTTTCCCTCTTATAGCAGGTTTCCTTTTATACCTCTCCCCCTTCAAATCGCCATTCAGGCCATTTATAGGCAACCCCTCTCACTCTCACTGAAGCTTGATGTCTTTTGTTGGCATGGGATACCATCCCTAGCTCCTTTCAGGGATCTCTCCTATGGAGAATCTCAAAACCTTACCAAAAACTGCTTGCAGGGCATACTGTGCCTGTTGTGTTTTATCAAAAAATGGTAAGGAGAGAAGAAGTATGTTTGGAAGATGTATATGTAGTCAGGTGTGGGGGAAAGGGGTACCTCCGGGGGGGGGCATGCTGAGGCATCACTTCCTCCTGAGGGACCAGCTACACAACGTATAGTATAGAATAGAGTTTATTCAGGGTATGGGGCAGGGACTGAAGAGGATAGTAGCAACAGAGAAAGGCTAAGAGAGAGAAAATAGAGGAGTAGAGGCAGGCCAAGAGCACTTGAAGAGAGAGGGGGAAGGGGCAAGAGGATGAATGAGAGAAAGAAGGCAAGAGAGCAAGAAAGAGAGAGAGAGGGGAGAAGGCAAGCAGCCCCTTTAATAGTGAGTCAGACACACCTGGCTGTTGCCAGGTAACCGTGGGGCAGAGCCTAGACAAAATGCTAACAGTGCTTCCCCATGTTTTAAGAACTGTGGTGATCAGTGTGCTCTGAGGCTTCTATCTGGAACATCTATGTTGTGAAGTCACCTTTGCCACCGGGGCAGCAATCAAGGTTAGAGAGATCAGCTGGCACAAATGCTCGCTCTCTTTTTACTTATATCTGATCAAAAACAGTGGCATGGTACAGTGGGCTGGTGTACCTGAGGACATCTTCTGAACTCAGTTCCAAGCATAAGGAATTTATATGGTCATTGAAAGCATTCGAAACTTCCTCCCAGGGAGAAGATTCAGATGAAAGAATCTGAAAAAAAATATCCAGAGCCCTTAGTTGTGCTTTCCTGCTCAGAAAATTATTCTGAGAGTGCATAGAAAAGGAGGAGAGGGGAGGGGAGAGGGGAGAGAGGAGAGGAGAGAGGGGAGGTGAGGGAAGGGGAAAGGAGAAGAGAGGGGAGGGGAGAGGAAAGGGAGGAGAGGAGAGGAGGGAGAGGAGAGGAGAGAGGGGAGGGGAGGGAAGGGGAAAGGAGAAGAGAGGGGAGGGGAGAGGAGAGGGAGGAGAGGAGAGGAGGGAGAAGAGAGGCGAGAGGGGAGGGGAGGGGAAAGGAGAAGAGAGGGGAGGGGAGAGGAGAGGAGGGAGAGAAGAGAGAGGAAAGGGGAGGAGAAGGGAAGGGAGGGGAGAGGAGGGGGGAGAGAACGAGAGAGGGGAGGGGAAGGGAGGGAAGGAAAAAGGAGAAGAGAGGGGAGGGGAGAGGAGAGGGGGGAGAGGAGAGGAGAGAGGGGAGGGGAGGGGAAAGGAGAAGAGAGGGGAGGGGAGAGGAGAGGAGGGAGAGAAGAGAGAGAAGGGGAGGAGAAGGGAGGGGAGCAGAGGAGAGGAGGGCAGAAGAGGAGAGAAGGAAGGGGAGGGAAGGGGAGAGGAGAGGAGAAGGGAGGGGAGAGAGGGGAGGGGAGGGGAGGGAAGGGGAGAGGAGAGAAGAGGAGAGGAGAGAGGGAAGGGAAGGGGAGAGGAGAGGAAGAGAGGGAAACCGAGTCTGTTAGAGAATAAGAAACTGATTGAGGAACACAAGATGAAGATTGGGTAGAAGCCCAAGGCCTGTTTGTGCCTTTGTACCTCGTCCTGCTGGTTAACTAACTCTGCCTTTACTCACTGTGACATCCCTACAAATTCCAACTGGGCCATGATGTGGAGCTTCCAGGATACTTGGAAAAGATACTTGTGTTGTATTTCAGCACTTTGAAGAGACTTTGGTGTCCTGTCATGGGAGCAGGGCACATTCAAAGGAAAAGTTGAGAAGGAAATGCTTGTGACATTGAGACAGTTCTTTGATCTGCTTCCCACAGCACCTTGCTTTATTTCTTGAACATTCTCCAGTTAAAGCTCCTTTGGCCAAATGACAGGCATTTTGCTAAGAACAAGGCTACTAAGAAGAGGGCAAAGAGGGCATCTAGAAGATTTTAGCCACACATTCCCCTTCGTGGTGCCATGGACCAAACACTCCTGAACACTAGGCAAGTGCACCACCACTGAAACAAACCACTAGGCTACTGTGTCCCATACTTGGGTTTATATTGGTGATTGCACTCAGATAGTTACTACTCCCTGGGCAAACCCTTCCAGTTCTTACTTCTCAATAGCAAACCCCATTAGAAATTACTCCATTCTATGAATAAACCTGTAGCAGGCTGCAGTGAGTCAGCCCAGAGGAAGGATAGAGCAAGAAACATACTTGAGGGAGGCCTGACCTCGGCAGTCAGGAACAATGAAATTTTTCTCCTGGGGAGCAGCCCTGCCGTTGAAAAGCATTTCATAACTCTAACGCACAAGAGCAGAAGCTTCCAATCCTTTTGAATTTGATGACTGGAAATCAAGGGCTGTTGTTAATGTACCTTGTCCAGCACAATAGTGGGACCTGGGAGTCTCTGTCCCTGCAAAAGGAAACGTTACTGGCACACCAAGTGTCAAGTCTTCGAGGAGATGGAGCCTACCTATTCTGTGCATAATACACTCCCTAGCTCAAGAACTTCTGGACTTACCACAGTGCAAGAAGTAATCAGCTGCTATCACTTCACGTGGAATGGACTGTGGTATCTATATGTGGCCCATAGGTACCACTGGCCAGTTCCATCTTAGTGACTTGCTTTCACTACATGACACCTAGGTCTCTTCACAGCATTGAAGCATGGTAGAGGACCAGACGATACTGGAGGGGGAAGGGCCTTGTCTCCGAATGAAACAAAGGGGCAGAGATTGCCACAGCAGTGAGGGGGGTGTCCTGAGCAGTGGGGGATTCTGGTCATCAGAGTGAGGGATGAGATGACAAAGATTTGACAGCCCTTGAGTGCAGTGGAGTGACAGTGCCCTTCATTGTCCCTATGCTGACTTCTGCCTAATTCACCGAACACTGTGACTTAAGAGTTCTCCTCTTCTACGCGTTTCCTGGGAGAGATGGGGGCTGTTGGTTGCTAGGGTGACCGTCTAAATGTGAACCCAACTGACATGGCATCTCTTAATAAGGGCAAGTCCTTCATGTATTTCTGATAGCGCACCAGTGACAAAATCCTCCACAGTTTAGCAGAAAAATACGGCAAAGAGTAAATTGTCGATGACAACATCGGTGTTCTCTCTAAGCTTCAGGGATTAAGTGAGCAGCAGCCACTGTCAGGCCCTGATGTGGCTTCAGGATTCCTTTAAAAACAGCAGCTAAATTAAAGGTCCCTACCTGAGGGGAGGGGAAACCTGCTTTCCCCAGCAGGGAGATACCTTGATTAAAGCTCAGCCTGACCTTCCTGCTTTACCTCCATGGAAATAGAGACGGGTTTCCTAAATGGCAGGACTTTTACAGAATCATAATGCACAAGGACCAGGGTGCTGTGCGCAAAATTTCCATCTTCCTTCCTGGAGCCTGCAAAGGAGAAAATAAAGAAGGGCCTTTATTATTTGTTATCAAAAGAGAGCAGCCCTCTTTTCCTTGTTTCTTTTGTGCAGAGACACAATTATCTGTAGAACAAGTAATTCATTCTTCAGCCCTTTATATTGCTTTCCTGCACACCGAGTTCTTGGGTTATTATCGTTTAGAGGATGCCAGTGGTGTGATGGGAAAGCCTCGATGTCGAGGGTGATATGTATTGGTAAAGAATTAGCTCAGGGGAAACAGCCCAAGCTTCGGGGAATTTAAAACAAAAGCAAAGCCCCACAGGACCAATCTGTTTCATACCTAATGAGGGTAAAATAAGCCTGAGGATTTTTCCCTTGTATGTTCTTTGATGTTCCATTAAGTCATAATTACTTAAATTAAAAAAATACACTGGTAGCCTATAGAATCCAAAGGACTTTTTCTCTTTTAAATCACAATGTGTAGGAGGAAAACAATCTCTTAACAAATCAGAGAATATATCTGCTGCAATGTTGTATTGGGATTTTTATTGCACATTAAATTTTAAAAATTAATAAAAGGGAGTCTTCGTATTATTAACACCCTCCATTTAAGGCAATTTGCATATGGAGAATAGAGCCTCTTTTCTTTGTGATGCTTCGGAAAGACCAAAATGTTCACAGTTAATAGTTGGTTTGAGAGCCAGTTCCAGGAGAAACTGTAGAAATGTTCATTAAGGCTGAAACCAGAATGTTTTGTCCACCGCATTGTTATATGATTAGTAAGCACCATGATCAGCCTCTGTGATTGGATGGTCACAGAAGAGAGGACGGTGGTTGTCTCAAGGGCAGCCGTCTCATGGAAAGATGTACACAGCTTTCATAGCATGAGTTACCTCATCTCTAACAGCGCCTAATGTCATGTCAGGGCAGCGTTCCTGCAAGAAGAGATCGTGTGTCCAATAAAACATCAGCCGTGTCTACAGAGAGGAGGAATGCATTATCTCATATAACAGTTTCCAGACCAAAGGAAATGTGTTCGTACTTAGCAGCTCCAAGCATGAGGCAGGTGGGAGAGAGAGAGAAAGAGGGAGGGAGGGAGGGAGACAGGGAAGGAGGGAGGGAGAGACAGAGACAGAGACAGAGAGACACACAGAAGGACAGAGACCCGGAGACTGACACAGAGAAAGGAAATCAAGAATTAAAATGGGAATTCCAGCACTGTACTTATCAAAACTGAGGAAATGCTACCCTCTGGTGGCCAAACATACTACTGACATGCGCTCTGTGGGTTGAGCAAAACCTTCTTTTAAAAATCCAAACAAGTATCTGAGTATTCTTACGGTTAAACATCGACACAGCGTTTAATCGCTCCACCAGCTTTCTGACACAGAGAGTCGAATACGCACCGACTATATCTGTCTCTTTCTGTATTCACAATATCGTGAGCTCACGTTTCCCCCATAGAGATGTTTATCCTCAACGTCTTCCTCTCCTTCTACCTGGCATTGGATTATAACAGGAACAGAATTTCTAGCCTCCTTAGTAAAATAATGTGGCGAGGTCTAGATATTTCAGGAGTTTGCTACTTTTAAAAAAATAGTAACTTCACGTACGGAAGTTGGAGTAAAAGTATAATAAAAACGGAAGACCCAGTTGAAGCCAACAGTGAAAGAGAACCGAGAAGAATGAAATGTAAATATAAATCTGTCGTAATCCATGGCAGCTGCCTGTCTTCTCCATAGCCCCCGTCCCAGCCTTGGCACACCAACTCTTTTCACTCAAGCAAGGCATGGAGGCAGGACTTTGCTCTCTCCTCCCTGACAACTGCCATGTGTATTTTATAGTATTTATGCATAGGTAGATTCTGACTTTTCTCCTTTGTGCATAATGGGAATATTTTGGTTCAGTCTATTACTTATATTTTAGCTTTATGTTTGCAACAGTTGAAAAGCTGTGTTCTTTGCAAACTGGGTTGGTTGGTTGGTTTAGTTTGGTTTGTTTGCTTGAGGCAAAATCTCATCCTTGTAACCTGAGCTACCCTTGAATTCATACTTCTGCCTAAGGGCCAACACCACAGACACAGTGACTCTGGTTGGCTTTAAATGTTGTTGCTGTGAAAATTAGGTTTATTTTTCCTTTAATTTTTGCTTTTAATCTTAATCCTCAGGAGGTAGAGGCAGATAACCTAGTTCAAGGCCAGCCTGAGCTAAAGATTGAATTTGAGGACAGCCTGAACTACACAGAAGAAACTGTTTTGAAAAACAATGAGGGAGACAGAGAGACAGAGACATAGAGAGACAGAGAGAAACAGAGAGAGAGAGAAAGAGAGAGAGACAGAGATAGAGAAAGAGACAAAGAGAGAGACACAGAGAGATATAGAGAGACAGAGAAACATAGAGAGACAGAGACAGAGACAGAGGCAGAGAGAGAGACCCTGCGTCCTGCAAACATATTTTCTGCATCCATGTTTATAATTCAGGGCTTGCTCCTCCTCTCACTGGTGTGACTTCTGAATTGACTCTTCTGCTCAAGTGCCTAAGTATTCATGGTGCAGATCTACTTCATAGTGGTCTCTTTTAGGTAAACCGAAAAATGCAGTTCTTGAGGAGCACACATTCAGGTTCACATTGAGTACAATACTCAACAATAATTTGGACGGGAAAGAGAATACTTATTTTCAGCAACAATGTTTTCTTTTGAACATTCTGACAGTTATGACCTCTCTACATTTTGAACCGTCAGACCATGTGCTTCAACGAAAACTTTATGTGTCCCATAATTCAGGGCGACATTCGTGATGAGTCCTTATGACAAGGTAGTCACTGGGAAGCACCCAAGTCCTGGGATGTCTCTTGATTTACTAATAAAATTATGGGCACCGTGTTAGAGGAATCATAGAAGAGAGTAATAAAAGAACTACAGTGGAAATGATCATTTCTATTCTTGATGCAACCAATGGTTATCCTTGGGTGGCTTCTGCCAGTATCCCGGGTTAATGATACCCAAGTGAGAGGAGAGACAACCAATACCAGAAACACAGGGACAGCCTGCTGTCTTTGATTGCACTGAAGGTTTGGGGCTGCTGGGTTCTTCCAAGGTGTTCTGAAATAACCAAAGATTCCAAAGCCGGCGTTGGCAAAGGGAAGCGTCCAAAGAGGAAATGGACAGAGGCTGTGCCTGGCAGTAACCTGCTGGGCGACAGCCTCTTGACAGGTGGCCGTGCTGTGGCCTGTTCTCTCGGTCCTGGGGAGACAGTGTTCTTGGGTTGTGAGTCTCTGCAAAAGCACACTCCTGCCAGCTTTCCCAGAAGTTGACTACAATCAGCGTGACCTGCTTTCAACTCTAGGTGTTCTTAGATGGCCTCGTTCTGAGTCGGAGCTTTGTGTTTGCTAGAGTGAGAAGAATCCTTCAGTTAGCACACAGGGGTGTCATGGAAAGAGAGAAACTAGAAAGAGGCCTGCAGAAGTCTGTCCTCTCAGTTGCAAATCCGTGCCGTGCCTTTGTTTACCCTCTCTTTCCCATGCACTTCAGGCATCAAAACGTCTCACACAGACTGTGATCCCAAGGCCGGTGTGCTCCGCTGAGCAAGGCTGATGCTGACACCAAGGCAAGGTCACGCCGAGTCTGGCTCACTCACTGAGGAGGGCTGGTTCAGTGGAGACTGACTAAACAAAGAAACACAGGACAGGGAAGGGAGTGAGCTCCACACTGAAAATCCACTCAGCGCAGATGGGAGAGCAAAGGCGGTAGTTTCCATTATCAGTCCCAGCTGCGATTTCTAAATATTTCCCTTCTGCTTGTTTATATTTTCTTATTTTAGCATTTTAAAACATCATTTCACCTTCTCCCGGCTTTGCTTTTTCTCTTGGTTAAAGCTCAGGAAGTCCTGATTTGTCTCATACAGCGTCTCAACTCTGCCATCTAGCGGAAGAGAACGGTCAAGACAGCTTTCTTTCCTTTTCTTTCCGGGGATCACTTCAGAAGTCAGACACCAGGCTGCTTTGGGTAAGAGATGACTCCTTTCATCAGACTTCAAAGACACCTTGTCTTCAATTTCCCAAACTTGAGTAGTGCAACTGGAAATTTCATTTAATTGTCTCAGATGTATTCTAGATGAGTCACTGTGTCGGCTGTGGTTATTATTTTGAACTTCGAAGAGCTCTTGAGTTAGTATCTCAGGTAGCTCTTGCCGTGGCCGTGGGGCGGTTAGATACTGGAAGAGATAGGGAAAAAGATGGAGATTAAGGGTATGGGGTCTTCTCCGGGTACCTGCAGAGGGCACAGAGCCATTTACCCTGTAATTAGAAAGTTCCAGTACATTCTTAGGCTGCTGTGTTAGGTGCAGCTGGGCCGTGCTAAATGTCCTTGGAAGCAAAGGGAACACAGACCTGTTACTATGAGACAAACAATACATTATCTTACGGCTTTGTTTATATTATCTGTTCCTATTTTCCTGCATAGTTGGATACATTACTCTAAATTGATGTTGTTTTTAAACTAGTGATTTTCTAAATTTTAAAATGTATAGCCTAATTATAAAAGTTACTGATTATGTAAGGTTGTTATAGTTATAACAAAATTAAGAGTCACTTAGAGGCTCAGTTGATCACCTGTAATTTACATCAGGAAAAAATTCTTTAAATTCACGTTTAAAAACATTATTAGTTATGATACAATTACCACTACCCCCTGCCCCTGCCTTTCCTTTCATCCCTGCAATGCCTGCCGTGTATCCCCTTTGTCTTAGGTAGCCTGTGATGAACACCAGGGCCAAAGCAAGTCGGGGAAGAATGGATTTATTTGGTTTATGCTTCCATATCTCTCCTCAAAGGAAGTCAGGACAAGAACTCCAACAAGGCAGGTCCTTGGAGGCAGGAGCTAATGCAGAGGCCATGGAGGGGTGCTGCTTACTGGCTTGCTCAGTCCTTTTTATAGAACCCAGGACCACCATCCCAAGGATGGCATCATACCCAATGGGAAGGGCCCTCTCACATCAATCTTTAACTAAAAAGATGCCCTGCAGGCTTGTGTACAGGCTGATCTTATGATCTTATGATGCATTTTCCTAATTGAAGTTGCCTCCCCTCAAAAGACTTTAGCTTGGGCCAAGTTGACATAAAACTACTCAGCAAACCCTTGCTCTTTCTCAGATCTATAGCTTCCGTATTAAAATATTCATAGATATGCATATACATGCATATATACATACATATGTGGATGACAACTTTTCATCCCGATCAGCAGGCAGTCAGAGAGACACTGAGCCCGATAAGGCCTTTAAAACCTCAGAGCCCTCACCCAATGATACACATCCTCCAACAAGGTCACATCCCCTAATCTTCTCAATATATATTTCTAGATGCATAAGTACATACTTCTCAGTCCATTTAATGTTTACTGTATGTATATGATCTCACTGTTGATTACTTAGCATTGGATAGCCAACAGGAAAGACTAACACTGTGAACATGGCTGCCCAGACAAAACTTGGACAATGATAATGCTAATGGCCAGGCTAACGTGGAGGGAGGGTTGTGTGTCCTCTACCTCAGACAGTGAGTTACGAGCAGCCATGGAATGGCAAGAGTAAGAGAAATGGCCCTTGAACTTTTCTGAACATTTCTGAATCTCCTCTTGGCATCTAATCTCTTTGTGACGCAGTGAACTGTGATTTTTAACCTGATATGACCCTGATCAGTTTTTTTTTCCTGCTTCATTACAAGACGAATACAATCTTTATATGACTCAGGAACACAAATTCTGAGTAAGCTTCTTTGACTACTGACAGTGTAGCTGTTTTTAAAAAAAGTTTTTTTTTTTTTAAAATAAATATTGTCACCTTGAACTTGTTACATGCAGACATTGATGAGAAAAAGCTAATTTCATGTGGGCAAATTACCTTGAAATTCAAGACTACCAAGGATGCTGTTTTAAATGACAAAGTTATCTTCTGTGAGCATGAACTGATTGTGTTGGGGCTGCTTGTGGGACCCTGTGGGAAGATCCTTTGCTCTCCCCCTGGGTGACAGGGTCATTTCCATCTGACTGAGGGAACACACAGAGGACATCTCCTGGGATGCTAAACTGCACGTCTTTCATTACGAACGGTTACTTTGTGTTTACTAGAAACTGCACCGTGTGTCATTATTTGAACATCTTTTTTCTCATGGCATTTCTCCGTGTTGATTTATTAGAGCTGTTTGCTGGGACGGCCCTATTAGCCATTCCTCACGGTGTCTACCGTCAGCCACGTTCCCAGCGAGCTCTGTGTGCTTCGTTTGGTTTGTGACTTTTAAGTCTTCTGTGGGGTAAGATGCGTCGGGGTTTGCTTTCCTCTCCATTTTCAGCTTTCATGTTCAGAAATAACCCTGTCGGCGTGAGCCTTCATCTCTGCCTCTTGCTTATGCTTTTCTGTTTCCATTTCAATGGGAGCCAAACCTTTTTGTACCTTTCTGAAGATCTCCTTCAGAAATGGAAATCATTCTTGTTCTCTTATTACCTTGTTTCCTGGTGTAATTTTTACACTTTGCCTTTGAGAAAAGAGGAACAACATCTAGCATGGATGATAATTAGCAAATGTCTCCTTTCAGTTGTAGAAGTTATTTGTTATTGGTTTATTTCTAGTGTTGTGACGGGTTTTTTACTTTCTTCTTCTATTTTTGTTAAATTTCTATTGTAACACCGGGGGATACTGGAGGGTGAACGCCTTGATAAACAGCATCTAAGCCACGCACTTATCTTTGGATCCACTAAGGACTAGGAAAGAGAGAGATGAGCCAGAAGGCTGGAAGTTGTGCACATTAAGATGAGCTGACAAGTTTGTGTCTGATTCTGACACACAGAGGCTGCTGTCCCTAGGGAAACCAGGGATCAAGTTAATTCTTCAGACAGCTTGACTATGGATATTGAGCCAAGGTGGCTTAGAAAAGCTGAACAGCTGGGAATTTGATCATTTCAGTATTTATATTGGGTTGGAGATCGGGCTTGGGGGACGTGGGGGAAGAGTTTGTGCAAGTGTGAGGACCGCAGTTCAAATCCCCAGAACATGAAAAAGTTATATGGCAGCATTTGTGTTATAATCCTAGACCTCCAATGGGAAAATGGGGGCAGAAGGGAGAGTCCTAGATTACCCACTGTGGCATGTGCCTCAGACAAAAGGAAACAGAAAATGAGATCTTGTCTCAAATAAGACCATCACTGCCCTCCACATGCATACCATGGTACAAACACGCCCACATCCACACCTACAAGTGTACGGACAAATGAACACATTGCTTAGCAACCTCTACCCTACGGGGTCTCGTTAGGGTTGTTCCTTCAACCTCTAATTGTTGAGGTGTCAGATAAATGGAACATGGCAGAGTGGCACTTCAAGCTCATGTCCATGGGCAAAGTGAAGCAATAGAGCCAAAGTTAGTGCTGGACCATATTTACATGTTCCTGTTCTTAACAGCAGCGTTTATTTGAGGCCTATTAATATAGTATCTAGAGCTGAATTCCTCTGTGAAAGTACACTTTTTCCTTGCCATTGGACAAATGATTTATTCATAGTTTGAATCTTCCATCCTGCTATCACCAGAAATTTAGCAAAGCTTAAGCGAGATTTGCGTTTGTTTTATTTACTAATTTTTTATTTATTCTTCTCTCATATATTGCATGTCAACAGCATTTTCTTCTTCTTCCTCCTCTCCTTCCAGTGCCTACCCTCCCCACACAATCTTCCTTCTCCCCCAAGGTCTGTTCTTCCTTGGTTTCCCCTCAGACGTGGGCAGGCCTCCTAGGGATACCAATCAAGCATGGCATATAAAACTAGACACATCCTATCATAGTAATGCTGGACAAGACACCCCCAATGCCACCATTAGGAATCCCACAACAACAAGCTATGCAATCACAACATATATACAGAGGCCCTAGATCAGACACAGGCTCTCTGTTGGTTCAGTCCCAGTGAGCCCCTGTGAGTCTAGGTTAGTTGATCCCGTGGGCCTGTTTTCTTACGGTGTTCTTGTTTCCGCTGGCTCCTACAATCAATCCCTTTCCGTCAGTGTGATTCCTTGAGCTCCACCTAATGTCTGAGTGTGGATCTGCATCTGCTCCCATCACTTTCTGGATGAAGCCTCGCGATGATTACACTAGGATCCCGTCTCCGACAGGATCATTAGGAATCCTTTCATTTACTTCTTTTTCTTAAGAGTTTTCGTGGTATCCAGCCTCTGGTCAGGTCTGGGCCCCTTCCGTGGTCTCCTGATCTCAAACTGGACCAGTTATTTGTTGGCCACTTCCACACGCTCTGTGTTGCCTGTATCCCAGAGCATCTTGCAGGCAGGACAGATTGAAGGTTTTGTGGCCACGATGTCCCAATCCCTCTACCGGAAGTCTTGCCTGGTTGCGGAAGGTGTCTGCTTCAGGCTCCTTCCATCATTACTAGGACTGTTAGCTAGGGTAACTTTCAGATTCCAGGGAATTTCCGCTGCAGTAGCTTTCTATCTCGCCGCTGAATTGTTCCCCAGTTTTGTCTCCCAGTACTGTCTTGTCTCCTTTTCCTGGCCTCACCCGATCTCTCCTATTCTTAGCCCCATCTGTCAGTCAGAACAACAAGAGGACAACCTGCTCTCAGACCTTTCCATGCCCTCTACTTCAATCTGGAAATCCCAAGCCACTGACACCCCTTCTGGCTCACTGCCTGCCCAGCTGCCATGTTCCTTCCCCTCCACAGGCAGATAGCCACCGCTCTGGTGCAGCGCATGCCAGCCAGAAGAAAAGCGATGCTCTGCTGCCCTAAAGGCCACCATACCTACCAGAAGTCCAGCCTCCAACTCTGGAGGAGACACCTTGATGGAACAGACGTCACACCAACTGCCAAGAAAATAGGTCACAAAAAAAGACCAAAGAGGAAACAAACCAAGGTACAGAACATCCACCCAACAAGGACAAACACAGGAACAGGCACTTCGATCTATACTCATCTCAAACCCAGATGCCTATATGCCAGTGTAAGGACATAGTCAACATCCGGTGTTCGATGGCACCACCCGAGCCTAGTGATCTTACTACAGCCCTGAAGATTCAAACACAGCTGAAGAACAAAAACAAAACATCCCCCAAGAAGACCTTAAAACCATCTTTATGAAGATGATAGAGGTCCTTAGGGAAGATATGGATAAATCCCCTGAAGAAATCCAGGAAAACACAAACAAACAATGTGAGGAAATGGATGAACTTGTTAAAGAAAGCTGAGAAAAATTAAATGGGGGGGGGGGGAGGAAATGAATGAAACTCTCCTGGACCTGAAAAATAGAAAAAGATGCAATAAAGAAACCACAAACAGGGGGAATCCAGGAGATGGAAAACCTAGGTAAAGAAACAGGAATGACAGGGATTTGTGTTTTCTTGCAGACGCAGGTTAATCATGTTGGTTCTTATACAAAGCTGGAAACTGTGGAAATAAATCTCCTCCTCCTTGTAATCATGCAAAGTAGGAGGTTGGGATCCCCGCCCCCTGCTGTGCAGCTTCCACCCTCCTGGATTCCAGTGTCCGCCTTTGTGTCTTCTTAAACCTGCCAGGAGAACCAGGCTTGGAAATTGAAAGGCTCCAAATGAAAATCAATTTGCAGCTTTCACTTTCAAACTCAGGTATTATCCATAGGCATATGGACATTTGATGTGCCCAATCCTTGTATTTAATTAATGCTGATATTTTTTCTCGTTTTGCTTAAGACCTTTTTGTAACTGAGTCGTCCTGCTAACCCGGTCGTAGACTTTTTTTTTTCATAGCATACCTATGAACATTCCAGTCGACAGAAACTGATTTCACAGCTAAGATTTCCTGAGGTTGAGGCCTTACCCACTGCTGCCCGTTGTCGGGCAAGCTCAGCTGTCGATTGTTAAGTCATAAATTCATTAGACCTGCGCACAAAGCAGACCCGTAATTTTCTACTTGCACTTGATATGTCTGCAGCTCCCGGAGCACCGGCAAAGGCAGCATGCAGTTTGATTACGAAGACCCCCAAATGGATCCTCTTGTTTCTCATTTAAGCCAATTGCACGTTTTCCTGTCAGGGTTGCTAGGCATAACAGGCTTGGCAAGTTTACCTTCAGAACCATTTAGAGTAATTTGTGATGAAGACTGGAGGCACTTCAGTTGCCTGACAGCTGCTCCACAGTCAATCATAATGGCAGAGGTAAATTAATGCCTTGGCTTCCTCTCTCGAGAAACATCTATGCAAGCAACCTTGTCCAAGAGAAATGCAACTTGGCTCATTAATATTTTAAAAAGCTGAAGGGTGTTTGTTTGTTTGTTTGTTTGTTTAATTTTTTTAGATATACCAAAGCTATGGGCAGGTTCTTCATTTGACTGCTGACCTCAGCCGAAAATGTCAAGCCACTCAGCGATGATCACGGTTGAGTTGGAAGCATGCCTGTGGGCTTGGGGAGAATGCAGTGCTGTGGAGAGGTTGCAGGTTGTTAAAGGTGCTTTTGGTGCTCCCAGAGAAAAAAAATGGAATTTGTGGAATTTAAGCAGTTAGGAGAGGGGCAGGCTGTTTAAACTGGTGGATTCCTTTATGTGAATTGGCTTGCTTTGTAATGCATTGATGGTATCCCAGGAAGCAAGGGAGAGGACATATTGTATACTAGGCTGCCCTACGGTTAAAATATATGAGTATATATTTGTTTGGGGTAACTTTCCACTATTTGAAATCTTGACGTAATATTTTGGACGTCTAAGAAACACAGGTAGAATAGTCTGGCTTTGATGATAAATTAACCATGTTCTATCTTTGTTAGTTGAATGGCACATGCGTCTAGTAAAGACAGAGATATTTCAAATTCAATGCACCATGCTAATTCCAGGGAAATTTCCCAAAGAACACTAGAATAAGTGTTTCTTCTTGGGGCTCTAGTTACAATCAGGGACAAGCAGACAGATCACTGTTCCCCTGTTCCAGCAGTCATTTGATTTCTAGTGTTATATATTAATTAATTAAAGAGATATACATATGTGTGTGTCTGTGTGAGCATATGTCATATGTGTGCTGGTGGCCACTAAGGTAGAAGTGGATGCCAGATCACCTATAGACAAAGTTTTGGATTGGTTCAATGTGGGTATTGGGAACCAAACTTTAGTCCTTTGAAGAGCAATGTGTACACTAAAACCCTTAATAACCCAAGTCTACTTAGTGATTCTCACGTATGTAAGTGGGTTTGGGGTCATCTGGTGAACAGAAGCTATATTTATAGCAATTATTTCTCTCTTTTCCAGCAACTATCCATTGCTAATAGCTACTCATTGAGGGTGGCAGCTGGAGTTTATCCACCCCATCTATGCTAGAGTTTTGCCTGGCTTTATCATGTGGAGGTTTTGTGAAGGCAGCATTATAAACATCATAAACATCTGCTCCACCCCCAATGGAATGGTCACTTCCATTCAGAGCTGGGTGTGGGTAGAAGAAGGGGAGATGGCTGAAGGGCCATGAAAATGAATGGAAATCTGCAAAGGACATGGGAGGGAGGTAGGGAGCATCTCCAGGAAGAGACTGACTGATACCTGGTAGGGGAGGGAACCAAGCATCAAGGAAAGTGACCTTAGCTGGACTCAGATCACTGGGGATATGGATCCTGGGGAGGCTGCCTCCTGTGGCCAGGCAAGAACCCCACTGGGGTGACAGTGAAACCAACCCACCTATAAAAATTTTGACCTCAAATTTATCCTGTCTACAAGAACACAGTAAGGCAGCCCCAGTTACATGTTTTTCCCTTATAAGAGTTGCTTTGTTCGTGTCTCTTCACAGCAATGAAACCCTAACTAAGACACTTTGTTTCTTTAGCACATCTTCATTGGAAGACACTTGCTGAATACTCTTCACCCTTTGATGGCAGGGGATAGGGGAATCATGTGATATTGGATGGCAGCCAACCAGATTGGAGTGAGATGAAAGCCCAGTGGTTTAACTTGTATTTCTCTCACGGCTGAAGACGCTGAATACCTGACAAGGGTTTATATGCTGTCTGATCCCCTTCTTTCAAGGAGCCTCTGTTCTGATCTGCAGCCCATTGATTGATTGGTTTTTGTTTCTCCATTTTATAGATGGCATTGTCAGTGATCAGAAACTCCCTTACTGTAGTAAACAATGTATGACTTTTGTGTAGATCAGGTATGTATGTGTGTGTGTGTGGCGGGGGGAATCTCCTTGGAGGCAGGGTTCTCCTTATTAAAGAGAAAGCTCCTTTTTATAACCTAAAAAGTGCAAACCGAGAATCAAAAGATAGAAAGGAATATGGTACACATGAGTCTGTGATAAGAAAATGAGAAAAATAGCTTCCCATGAGGAAACATACTTTGTATTAGATGAAGCATCATTTCTTTCTTTCTTTTTTTACATTTCAATTTTTTTCTTTAAAAGAAGTGAGTTGTGTACAGGGGGGTTAAATGCTTTGTAGACAAGAAAAAGAAACTGCGCTAGAACCAACTTATTCATCATCATCATCTTCTTCTTCATCTTCGTCTTCCTCTTCTTCCTCCTCTTCCTCATCCTCTTCATCCTTCTCATCATCTTCTTCTTCCTTCTTTTTCTTGCTCTTTTCAGCCTTGACCACCCCCCTTTTTTTGCTGCATCAGGTTTTTCTTTAGCTCTGTAGGCAGCAATATCCTTCTCGTACTTCTCCTTCAGCTTGGCGGCCTTCTTCTCACAGGGCTGCTTGTCATCCGAGGCAGTGTTGTTCCACATCTCTCCTAGCTTCTTTGCGACATCACCAATGAATAAGCCAGGATGCTCACCTTTGATTCTTGGGCGGTACTCAGAACAGAACAAGAAGAAGGCCGAAGGAGGCCTCTTGGGTGCATTGGGGTCCTTGAACTTCTTTTTGGTCTCCCCTTTTGGGGGGGGATGTAGGTTTTCATTTCTCTTTCATAACGAGTCTTGTCAGCCTTTGCCATATCTTCAAATGTCCCCCTTTCTTTAGCAGACATGGTCTCCCACCTCTCTGAGCACTTCTTGGAGAACTCTGAGAAGTTGACAGAAACATCCGGGAGCTTCTTCTTGTGCTCCTCCCGGCAGGTTTGCACAAAGAATGCATATGAGGACATCTTGCCTCTCGGCTTCTTAGGATCTCCTTTGCCCATGTTTAGTTGATTTTCCTCCACGAGGCAGAGTTGCCCAGTGCCCGTCCGGCTCTCGCTTGCCCCGGCGCTGTCTCTATGGAGCTCAATGTACTGCAATGGCTGTGAGAGCGGGAGCCAGACGCAGCCCCCCGAAGCATCATTTCTGATGTAGTGCCTGTAGACCTCCACTGCTGAGCTGATGAGGGCACAGAGTGAGAAGTTTATGTTCTACTTTAGAAAGTCTCCGAGTTGCTTGTGACTCATTCTCAAACTGGCTTCGAAACTTTGCATGGAATATAGCTTAGCACTGCTTACTAGCACAGTAAATGGTAAACCTCCCTGGGATTCATATAGCTAAGGGAGATTTTAAAGATGAAAGCAGGGCTTTAACTTGCCCACAGAGCTACAGTATAAGCTGATGGCAGTGAATGAAAGCTATGTCTTCCCCGCCTAACACCACTGAGCTTAATGTTACAAACCACACAATAAATAGATTTAAGAATGATTCTTTTCGGTCCTATCTGCATTTTGAGTTCTGGGTTACCTAAGCAACTGTGATCTGACTACAGGTTAAACAATGTAATATTAAGGTCAAACTGTGCTTCCTTGATCGTCCCAAGTCTTATGTCATCCTGTGGTGAGCTCAATTTTGTACCTATCCAATAACAACTATGAACACAGGGGTCCTGGGGGTTCAGTTCCTTCTTTTTTCTTGATGTTTCTGCCGTGTATTTCAAGACAGAGATTTCTTTCAGTCTTATTTTATTAGGAATATAACTTTCTAGCTCTGCCTTCCCCTGCCCCATTGCTTTATCCTGATGTTCTGGGAATCTTTTCCTGTATTTCTATTAAATTGCCCTTGGGTGCCTTTCTTGTCAGTTTTAAAATTGCTTTATAAACAAGATCAAGAGTCTGCAAAAGGAGAACCTGTGACAATTACAGCAATCACAAAATATTTACAGCACTCATATACCTACATTTTGTATTTTCATGTCAAGACATATAAAACCTATAGTTTAACTGGCTTCAAATCCAAGATTATTTAGCTGTTTTTAAAGAAATAAAACCAGACTCAGAAAGATCAATGGTCTTTTATAGCCCTTTACAAATAAACTATTACTGTATACTTTTCCACTTTGGAATTTGAAACATATTTAGTATTCTGGCAGCTTTGTAGTTGAGCATATTTTATATAGAGACAGAAGGGGAAGACATGTCTTAATCTGTGAAATCTGAAATGTGTTGTCATACATGGCAAGTGAGGGCTTTACAGGTGACATTAAATGGGTCTATGAAAACATGGGTGCTGGGTATTCAGTTCATACTCATTCTCTGATGTTACTGCCCTGTCTGACAGTCAATCACATATTACATACATGACAATGGACAGGACTTGGGGATGGGGAGATTGTTCTGATATTCTAAGTAGGCACAGTACAGTGACAAAGGGAGGCAGATATGTAAGAATTAGGGTGAGCAACAGAAGCAGCTGGTTGGAATAAAGAAGGAAAGGTAGAGATCAGTGACCCCCAGAAAGGAAACGGGCAAAGAAAGAAGAAGGCTGGGCCGTCTTCCTCATACCCTGATTTTAGACTTCTGACCCTCAGGACTGTGGGGGAAAAACAAACAAACAATGAAAAAAAATAAACAACAAAATAAAAAAGTGTAATTTTTTTTTTTTTGAGCTTCTAGCTTGTATCGATCTGTTTTGGCAGTGTTAGGATACTAAAAGAAGTGGGAGTTACCTCTTTCCCTTTCTCCCCTTCACAGCACATTTGTCAGGCAAAAGAATAAAAACGTTCATCGACTTCTGATGGGGGTCTGCTGTGTCCTGTACAGTTTTGGTCCTGGAGTCATCACTAGCACCATCAAGGGAATGAACGAAAGGTCAGACATACAAATATAGGCACCATAAAGCCGGATTGTGCTGGGCTCTACTATGACCTAGACTCTCAATATGTTGATTGGGAACAGCAATGGGGAAAGAGTTAGTCTGGGTCTATGTTGTAAGCAGTCACATCACCTTCAGTGGCTTTTCCTATTTCTGGGACCCTATTTTGGTGCTTTATGCTAGAGAAGCTGTAAGAGACGATACTGGTTTTGGCTATGAGGCTGACTCTGTGGTCTTTATTAGAGACACTCTAGCTAGGGTGTGGGATTCAAAGCTCTGCTGGGATCAATTTTAGGACCATAATATATTATATATATTAGATCTACATATAAGAATATATATATATATATATATATATATATATATATATATATATATATATATATATATATATATATATATATTCTATATCTAAGGAAGCAACACTGCATGATGTCTGGAGCCCAAAAACCCAGCTTCCCAGGCAACCTTGGAAGGTTGTATACCTTTTCCTTGATTTCTCAATGTGACATTTGACAGACTAGCTTTTTCTTTGATCTTTCAGCTACTAGATAGGGATGGAAAGGAATCTGTCTGTATTTAACTATCCTGGCCTTGACTTCTAGTTTATCAGTTAAGAAATAATGCAGCGGTATCTGCTGTCCCAGGTTCACATACTGAAATGCAAATCTGCAGTCCCTAAGCTGAGGCGCAACAGCAGGTGCTGGTGAGGATGTGACAGGTAAAGAAGGTAAAGAAGGTGAGCTGCTTCTGAGCCCCATGAGATACCACCCAACACCCAGGAAACCAAACCAAAACAAAGCTCATCCCTAAAGGGTAAATTTCCAAAAGAAAAGGATTCATTTTTGACTGGCGACTGAAAGGTTAAGTAAGGCCTAAGGTGTGAACTGGAAAGCCTCATTATTTGGGACTTTGGGATGTAGCTTTTTATTAGGAAACATGCCTGTTATACCGACAACTATATATATATATATATATATATATATATATATATATATATATATATATATTACATTGGGAGGTTGTCATCCATAACCACAGCAGTGAAACTATTTGTGTCATGTTCAGGTCAACTTTAGAGACAGGAAAAAAAAAAAAAAACTGCTGGGATGCCTAGTGTAGCAACTTGAGGTATGTTTTGTACAGTTTCTGTCTATGATGTACATGACATTCTCTGGAGCTTCCCAGAGGCAGCTGCCCTCCGTCCTTCAGGTACCTGAAGTTCAACTTGGTATAATAAGTAACTTGTTTGTTGCTGCTTTGCATTATCTATCACATGCTTCAATACTAAAACCCCCACATATTTGTTACTGTCTTAAGGAGACTTAGTGTGAGCCCGAGTAAATGTGAGACACCTGTTGTGTGTGTGTGTTGCTGCTTTAACAACTTTATTTTTAAGAGAACTTTATTTCCTAGGAATCAAACTGTGATAGCAGTAAATGCATGGATAATCTGTAGGGTTCACTTAGTCATTTTAGTTTTGACAAGGACCAGGTATGCGTATTAACAATTAGGATAATTACAAAATATTAGCTGTCTACCTTGTAGGGATAATTGGGGTAAAATAAATGATTATGTTTCCCTAAATTTCTTTTTAATCTTAAATTCTACCTACCTATCTGTTTGTCTATCTATCTATCTATCTATCTATCTATCTATCTATCTCTCTATCTCTCTATCTATCTATCTAGCTAGCTATCATCTCTCTATTCATCATTGGGCATGTGTTGTGTTTTTGTTTGTTTTCATCATGTGGGTTTCAAGGACTGAACTTAGGTTCTCAGGATTCGCATCAAGTGACTTTCTCAAATGAACCATGCAAGAAGCCTTCCATTTTCTTTAAAAGTGATAAAACATGGCACCCAACCAGTTTTTTTGGGGGAAACGGGCATAAAGTATTTCATGTTATTAACATTTTTTTAGTATAGAAAATACCTTATATTCATAATGCATTTTGCATTTAACCATTAAATGGATAAAAACGGAGTGCACATAACTCAGACCAGATGTAGTTTAATAATGGATCATACAGAACAAATGCAGTTTGCCTAGCCGATATAAGAAGTCCTTCACTGAGGATGGAGGCTGGCACAGCCACCTTTATGCATTAGAGCTAATCATAGTTCCCTGCCTTCCCCTTTAGAGTCACATCATGTCACATGCTACATGTTGACAGCAGAGAGCACCTGCTTTGGGATATCTGTGTACAAGTCATAAGTCAAATGCCAATATCCGACCTTGGCTTCTAGAAGGGCCATGTGCTTTCAGCTTAGATGACTTCACAGGATCTACATAAACCAGTGAAAATAAGTAGATAAGGGTCAAAGAAAGAGGACATAGCTTCCTGGTGCCTCCTTAATTATACTAAAAATCCACTTGAGTTTGGTTAGCATGGTCCATGTAGAATGAAAGATTCTTTACATGAGAGGGGATCATACGAAGGGCACACAGCTTTCACCCAACACGCCAGTTGAAGAACTACAATGATGCAGGAAAGCTTCCTGGTGGGACACTAGTTTGTGCTCTCATTCTTCCTGACGATTTTGCCAAATTTATAATTATTTTTTTTTTACCTCACAGAAGTAGAGGGGTACAGGTTTACCTAAACATCTAGACATCTTGTTTTGGACTTCAGCTGCCTTGAGAGAGCACCAAACCATTAAGAACTGAGTTTTTTTTTTTTTTTTTTTTTTTTTTTTTTTTTTTTTTTTTTTTGCTTGTTATTGTTTTTGCTTTTTGTCTTTGTTTGTTTTTTTTTTTGCTTGTTTTTGTTTCTTGTTTGTTTTGCTCCCATCATGTATTCTTTGTGCCAGATTCTTTATATCTCCAAAATGTAGTTTCCTCTTCTTTTTGACGTATGACTACTTTTCAGGCTATCTTGTAGCAAGGTATTGTTATAAATGTAGTCCCACTGATGTAATATAAGCATATTCAAGGCACAACAGGCACAGGGCTGAAACGGTAGCTCTGTGGTTGGTCACTTGTCTAGCATGTGTGAGGACCCAGGCTCAATCCACATCAGGTCCTGCCATCAGAACAAAATCAAATAGGTCCAAGAACTCAGGTTTGTGTAGATGAGTCAGCGTTCCAATCAATCCTGCAGTGGTCTCGTGTCCCTGCTGTGTACCATAGAACACACCCACCACTTAATGAACGTGAGTCAGAATGAAAACAAGAGTGAAGACCGGGTCAACTACTTCATCTCTAGGCACCTTGTCAATGTTCCCCAAAGCAACCTTGACTAATTGACACAAGCTCTCACATCATGTAAGTTGAACTCCATCTCTAGGTGCTTTTTTTTTTTTTGATAAGTGTGTCTTTTTTCTATTTCTATTTAAGCATAGGTTTTATTGTTCTGTCAGTGGGGAAAAATGCTGGGTGATATACTGAGTGCTATTTGGCATATCTCCTCAGACACTTCTACCCCAGTGTTAATTAATCTCTAGAACTTTAAGCAATTCTTGATAGATCCTATTTTATAATCCTTTAATTTGGAGTGAGAACAGCTAATTATATTCTCATCTAATTGCTCCTCCCCCCATGTTAAATTATCATTACTTTGAAACTTCCCATATTTCAGAAACTTGGGAATAAATTATTGTCTTAGTGTGATGCCTTGCTACTGAGAATCCATTCCTGATAGCTCCTGTTAACCAGTTCAGAAACCATGTAGTGTGACACAGGATAATTCAATTAGCAGTTGGCAGTTGTGTGGTGTCACACACCTGAGAAACCGAGGCAGGAGGATCACACTGTCAAGGTTAGCCTGCCTAGTGAAATTCCTTTTCTAAAATCATTTCATGGAGGAGGGGGAGGACAAAAGAGAGAAAAGAAAGAAAAGAAAGAAAGGAAGGAGGGAGGAAGAAAACTCATGGTATGACCATACTAACATCTGTGGAGGCATTATTTTATCATTTTTCCACAGTTGTCAGATTTTCCTTTGCTCTTGTCTTGTTTTATATCTCCCACATCTTCCAGTCTCCAGAGCTGTGGAATAATTTTCAGCTTGTAGCTAGCTCTTTAAGATCAAAGTCTATATTAATGTTCCCCAAGAAATATGGGTATGTCTCTGTTTGGCAGGACATTATACAAATAGTTATGTTTATAGAACATATTAAATGAGTACAATAGTATTTCATTTGTAATTTTCTAAAAAGAGAAGGGGGTTCTCATTCTTTTTTGCCTTTGTAGAAGAGAAACCATACATTACACAAGGGGACACTATAAGTATAGGTTAAGGTGATACATGATTGGACAGTAGAGAGGTAGGCTGAGAAAGGTCTAGGAAAGGGAAGAGGAGGCAGGACCGGGAGAGATGGATGGACGAGAAGGTGGAGGTGGATGTGTATGGTTGTCTAGGTGTGTCTCTAGCTTGATGAAGTTCTTATTATTATTTCTAAGGGTTTCTATGGGTCTATTTATCTCATATAGATGGCCAGTTTATATCTTTGTCCATTGGTTGTAAGCTTATTGTGTAGAGGATTTGTGGATTGAGAAGTTAACATATAAACCTGTTTGATAAGTTACAGGGCTGTGGAGTCAGGTTTGTACTGGGCAGTGAAAATAAGAAACACGCCTGGGCAGTTGTATCTAACCAGAAGCAGCAGGGGCAGTAGAGTGAACGGTACCGGAGTTTTTAGAGGAGGCACAGAGTGCCAAGATAGAAATCCTCTTAGCGCCAGATAGCCCAACGGGAGCCGGCAAAGCACTGGATAAAAAGATTAAGCTGCTTTATAATATTTACTGCAACAGGGCAAGGCCTTGCTTTTAGGAAGATGTATCTGAACCTCATCCTCTCTCTAAGATTTCTTGTATATTCCACTCTGCTATAGGCCACTCTGAAGTCTGTTTATAGTGGGTTGAAGTGGAAAGTTAAGGTTTCTTTGGAAAGTTACTTATGTCAGACGGTGTTTTCCTGAAGCAGACACAGGCGAAGGGATGTTTTAACACAGCAAATACATAAAAGGACCCATGATGAAGGAGTATAAATGTGACCTCACAGACCGTGGGGGATGAGCACTGAGCATTGGTTTGGTTTGCTCTGCCTTGCTATTCTTTGCTAACCACTCACATGGATTGGTTCACTTTACATAGCATTGTTAAGCTCAACTTATAGTAATGCTGCCATTGAGAATAACTTGCCTAAGAACTGTCTGTGAGGTTCTTGCGGCAGCTTGCCGCTTCAGCGGACTTACCTTAGGATGGTTGCCAAGTCTTGCGATTTCTTCAGGACTCAACTACAGTTGCTGGTTCATGCCTGGTGTCTGCCTGCTGAAAGAACTGGTGTGTCGCGGTCAGTTCCTGTGTGGTGTCTGCCTGCCTAGAGCACTGGTGTACAGCTGCTGAGAGCCACATTTGGTGTTTGCTATGGGGCTGAGCTGCTGAGAAAAAAGACTGAGCTTGTTCCCACAGAACTCTTGCTGAATAGGTCCACTTCTCCCATCCTAATAACTTTTCTCTTCTATTAGAAGAGAACAATTCACCACCTCTCGAGTCTACTCAAGTTTCTGGTTTAATATATGGAAAAATATACATTTTCCTTTTCTTCATTACATTCATCTTCTCAGCACGCTTTCACTAACACTTCAGGATCCCCTAACTCCTTGCCCTCCACTCTTTCTTGAAAGCTCTTGGTCAGGTGACTGACTTCCATGTCAACTTAGCTCAAAGGATATATTTTCTTTCTCTTCTCTGACTTCCTTCTTCAGGGAGCAGCAAAAATTTAAAGCTTGCGTGCTATGGGATTTTTCTTCAAATTCTGCTAAGCTTTAAAAAAAAATCTGCATCTCGAAAATTCGTATAATTTGCCTTGTGTGAATTTCGTACATTTCTTTGAATGTGCCTCTATGACTTCACATATATTTTTGAGCACTTTTGTGATGTCACAATCAGGTTTATAGAATTTACCAATACTGGATTATTTGCTCATGTTTTCCAACATGGAATTATGCAGTTACAAGCATTCATATTTCAAGCCTCTTTTCACGTGCTGCTGCACATATATCTTCGCAAATGTATCAGGAGAAATATGTGTCTACAGAAGACACAGAAGAGATTCCTAGAGTGTTAGAAGGATGGGGTGATTTGGATGCCGATGTTTTTGCCTTTCTTGTTATAGCCACTCTCCACAAAGTCTCTGGTAGAAACAGCATCATACAGCGTGTGTCAGAGAAGACAATGGGAGATGCTTCCACATTGAAAGACTAATCATTGTTGATTGCAGAATTTTCTTCTGCATATTAGCCTGTGCAAGTCTCTAATGAGTAAATCATCTTTCCTCTCCTGTTTTGCACCAATCTTTCCGGTTCTCTCAGCTGGCATTTTTCTCAATATATTTTTTTTTTTTGGTCAGGTGACCTTTCTTTCTCCACATTCTAGCAGTCATGACTATTATTACCATACTTCATGCTCCCTGGCGGTATTTCACCAGTCAGCGCAATGCATTCCTTTCTACCTTTATTTACTTGTTGACTTCCCCTTATTAGCTAATTCATTTTCACCCGGTAGATAGCATCCTAACTTCACCTGCACTTGATTGACCATAACCATTAGGTGGTCCGTTGTTTATCAGGTTCTTCCGGATTGTTCTTTGTGGAAGACAGAAGCTGCGACTGTGCTCGCTGCTCTTGCCCTTCACAGTCAAGGTGTCACAGCACCATGAGATGAATAGATAAGTATTTATTATCTCATTTTCCTCTGGACCCCTTTCCCCGCCCCTTTTTATTATTTTCAAACACGGAGAATGGACTGTAATCAGGAAGACAATTACCAGGCTTCTGTGTGTCCACCTTGGTGTTTCCTGGTCTCTAGACAAGCTGTCCATTATCCGGTAAGCACTGACCATCACAGACAGAGCCGCCTGTCCCCAGCTGCCCTCCCTAATGGCACTGAGGCCTTTCTCAGCCCATTAAGTTTAACCTCAGGCCACTGCCACATTGCCATATAGGTCACTCCACTTTGCTGTTGCTACTCTTTTGACACACTGAAGTTGGCTCTCTCATTACCAACAGTGAGCCAGCCAGCCAGTTTTAATTTTTTAAATTTACTCTGTGATAGCAGGAATTAGGTTGAAAAAAGGTTACTTTCCCCAAAGACAGTCAACATTTTTTTCCCTTTATTTATATGGAAAGACCCTCAGTTATAACTGATTTTAAAGTCAGCTTTCCAAGGAAATAATCTTAAATTTCATCCTGGGTAAAAAAGATAGTTTCCCTTCAGTGGTTCTTCTATTGAAGATAAATGATGTGTGTGTAGGTTGGGCATGTATCAGAATTTTAAAACTGATTGCCTAGAGTGTGAAAGGTCTTTGGTTTCATCTTCAGCACCACAAAATTAGGTTAGTATATAGATTATTTATCTGTATACTATATATTTATAATCAGATTATAAATTAAACATGAAATGGCTTCATCATCATTAACCAAGCGTGACTGATGATTTGTTAGTGTACGTTCTGGGATTTCTCACAAACTGTTAATCTTCTTTCTGATGAAGACAGAAGTTAAATGAATCTATGTACAAGTGTGTTACTGGTGTGTTATAATTCATTTTAACCTAAAAGCGTAGGCTAGCTAGAATAAAGTGACAGATCCATTGTGCACATTCACACAAATGTACCGCCCTGTGTGTTCCTTGCTGTCCCCTGCAGCCCTCTGCAGCTCCCACGCCCTTCTCCAGTGGGTCCTTTCTGTCCTCTCCAAGTTCATCCCTCTGCACCTGTGGTTGTCCATTCCATGTTTTGAACCTTCTTGTCATGTCTGCCCATCTCCGAGTTCTATAACTCAGTAGCTATGAACGTGACACAATAATTATCAGTTCAGAACTGTCACCATGCGGATGCTTTAGAGCAACCACCCATCCACCAACCGCCCCTTTCGCACACGCACACACACACAATGTGCAAACACAAATACGTTGAGTGTCATCCTGCTAACACCTTTTCCCCACCCCTTTCTCTCGTGTGTCTTTTTACAATCATATATTTCCTTGTATTAGAATAAGATCTGAGAAGTGGAATTTCTAGGTTAAAGGCTATATTTTTAAATTATCATAGGGTTGACATCGTTTCCTCTTGACTTAAATTGGTTAAAAATCCCCTTGCCAATTAAAAGTGAGATTTACATTTTTTATGTTTGTAAGGCAATAGATTGTTGGGATTTGTTTTCTAATCTGTTGGGTCATCTCCTCAGCAAATCAACTGCCCATATTCCTTTGTTTTCTTTTCATAACAAACTTCTCGTGCTCTGGCTCTTCTTACTTGCATGTCAACGGGCTGTCCCTCTAAGTGGCATTGCCATAAAAATGGTTATTGTATTAAGATATTGCTACATGTGCTTTGAATACGACTTCATAATTGCATTTAACTGTTTCTGGCTAGTGATTTTTTTTTTTTGTGAAAGCCACATGATGCCTAGATCGAAGGGAATTGCACCAAAGACTTCTTTAGTTTCTGTTGCTGAACAAATGCTTTCCCATGATTTTGCAGTCTGCCTGTCTGTCAGGATAGCTGCCCGATGCGGTGAGTCTCAGTCTGTCCTTTTATACATTACTATGGTGCAATTTTTAATTTGGTGTTCCTGTGATCCCCAGCCTCTCTGAGTGAACTTGATGGAGTCTTTCTTGTTTGAGTAGCAGATGTCATTTGAGCTTCCCCAGTCTCCTTCTCCATCCAGGCTGCTTGCCTGCTCATCTCTTCGTTCAAGCCACGCCCCATGAAAGCAACAAAGTGTCTTCAGAGGTCAGAGCTCTTAGGTGAGGAAACCGTACAATGTGATAAATAGTGTAAACAAAGAAACCTAGGTGCAAGTGGGAGCAAGGAGCCCTTTTCATAAGGAAAACCTGTGAAACGAACAGTGATACATCAGCTGTCAGGAGGATGTGGTTGACAGGGTTCTCCGTCAACTAACTGTGGTTATGAAAGCCAGATGTGGACCCTCCCTCTCCCTTGACACCTGTGCTTTGTCTTTCACGTCGCTCTCTGGACTCAGCAGCTGATTCCCATTTAGAAACTCATTGTACTTCTCAAGACAGTCACACCATTGCTTTCTGCAGGGGACGGAGTTATTCCTTGGTGTATGAGTACGTTCTATTATCGGGCGCTTTATAGATAGTGAATGCACTCTCTATGTTTCCAAGGCCACTTTTTGAGGGTTTGAGAATCACTTTGATTGGCTTTCGCTTTTTGTTTTCCTATTGTCTTTTTGCATTGAAACAAATGGCACCTAATTTAATTATCACTGACGTATAAGTAAATTAGTTTAAAACTGAAAAATACAGTCAAACTTCTTTTGTAGTCTGGAATGCAAGCTTTTTGTTTTTGAAACGTTCAGTTGACCCTGCATTCATCTTCCGGTATTCTGAGGTCTCTGATCCAGCCACAGTGGACTTAGCCATGCATTTGAGTTGACCCTAGGGGAAATACAGCAGTGCTCTCCTACAAACCATGTTTTCAGCATTGTCTAGCAAACCAAGGACACTACCCATCTTACTGGAATACGCTTAGCTCTCAGTTGCTCTCTAGTACCAACCTCAGCTATGTCAGCTTCATGTCTAATTGATCTGCTTCTATTCTATTTTGCCACATAAAATATTTATGTTACATACCTTAGTGAAAATAGAAAATAAAGAGTATTCCCAACAGTAGAGTATTAAAAACTTGTAACTCTGGAGGAATTCTCTGGTCCCCAAACCTTTGCTACCCCCTTGCAGTTTTGGGCGGATTCATCGTGTCCCTAGGGTTTTCTTTAATTCTTGCTGTGATGTTGGTCCTCAGCCACATACTATTCATTTTGGTTTTATTAATCAGGTATTCGGTAATTCACTATTCTTCCAATGTGTTGGTCATCATTCCTAGCAAGGAATAAAACAGGTAAGTAGCTAACTGGCTTCTCCCATGTGGAGAAGTGGAGACGGGGCACCAGCAAACAAAGTGAAAAGAAAACAAGCAAATAAAGGAATTTAGGAAAACGCTGGTTAAAAGCAAAGGAAAGAAAGTGTGAGGGGAGAGAGATTACAGTCGTGGCAAACTTCTAAGAAGAGGTGACCCGGGGCCGGAGACCTATAGGAAGCAAGGAGCTGCTGTATAAAGTGAAGGATCTCTAGGGAGAAGTAGAAAGGGGCGTGGCATCTGAGAGTAGTAGGTTTTAATAGCCTGTGTAGTACTGAGCTCCAGCACATCAGAGAGGCAAGTGAGGGACATGGGAAGTACACAACACACAGACTATGTAGCTCGCCGCTTAGGTTTGGGTTTTCATGGGCTGACACAGGCTTAGTCTTAAGCAGGAAGAGCTGTCCTTTGTGCTGTCCTGATTACCCATCCTCGGCCAGTGTCGCAAAGAGGCCTAGGGACCAGGACGGGTCACCTCAGCTGCCTCAACAGCTGACCTGTAAGAGAAATCTGAATTTCCCAAACTGCCTGTATGGGCCCGCAAACAGATGACAAAAATAAAATAAAGGGAGGTAGGACTCGGATATTCACCAAATACGTGTTTTTATCCATGAGTAAGAAATAGACGGCACAAACAAAACACAGAGTCACACAGTTAGAATGAAAATGACTTCCGGATTTATGTCTGTCAGCAATATAGATACTTACAAATAACCCATATGAAAATGTAAAAAAGCACATTACATCTCCACACGCCATCCACAGTAGCCGCACAAGCTTAGTGACACAGTATTTGCCAATCTGCAGTTCCTTGTACATAGATATTTTGTGCATTAAAAAAGAAGTATACATAATTTAAAATAAATTACATCACACAATTTACAAAGTAATATTAACAAAAGATTCACAGACAGTTACCTCTTTACTCCAAAAAAATAAATATTCAGGTAGATAAATTAACAAAAGAGTGCTCACTTGGAAAAATATAATTTAAAGAACAATAGATAATAAATTTGATAAAATTAAACTTTATAATCATAGATACTGATATCTTCAAATTTCTGTGAATAAAAATGGGAAGGAAGAAGTACCAGAAAGTAAATCTAAGTGTTTAATTAAAAAAAAAAAAAAACCACAAACAGATTGTTAAAAAAAACAAAAGCCAGTGAGCTTATTGAAGCTCACAATTAGATTAAAACATAAATTATTACCTATAGAAAGAAAAGGAACCTCAAACAAGAAAACAGAACAATAAAACTTATGGTCATTTAGGGTATAAGTAAAGTAGGTTTTGCCCACTGGCAAGGTTGTTTGCTTCAGACATTTTCAGGTTTATGATCTGTCTTGTCAGAGCAGAATTTTAAAAAAAATGCAAATTTAACACTATTTGTTTAACATTTGTTTTACTCATTTAATATTGTAGGTAACCACTTCCCACTGTCTCTGTTAAAAAACAAGCGGTTCTCATATCTTGTTGGACAAAAAACAAAACAAAACAAAACAAAACAAAACAAAACAAAAAAACAACAACAACAAAAAAAAAACCAAGCAAATGAAAAAAAAAATAAAGCAAAGAAAAAGTCTCTTGCTGATGTTCACTCAGCCAGGATATCCGAAGGT
This sequence comes from Micromys minutus, assembly GCF_963924665.1. Taxonomy (NCBI): domain Eukaryota; kingdom Metazoa; phylum Chordata; class Mammalia; order Rodentia; family Muridae; genus Micromys; species Micromys minutus. Next base: position 36,994,005 of record NC_137958.1, read on the forward strand.
AGGACCAGGGAGGATTATCACGTAAGGAACAGGGAGATTCTGTTCTTAAGCCCAGACTAGACTCAGAGGGCTCAGGTATGCTCCGCAGGAGTTCTTTTAGGCTTGTGGGGCTCCAGGCCTGCCTCCTCCTCAGTCTTACAAGGCAAAGTGGACAAAAGACATTGGAACTAGGAGACATAAATAACAAGGTTCCAGCACACTCAGCAAGCATGACTTTGCAAATCTAGTCTGACTCTAAGTCTCCCTAGAAATAGGTTCTCTTTTCTGTTCACTACTGATAGACGCAGGCTTTTTGCTAGTGTGTAAGCTGGTAAGTGGATAACAATTTTAAATGAAAGTAGGGGAATAAGAGGATACTGGGTAATAACGATGCGAGTATAAGAATTTCACACCGAGGATTTTAGTTTTAGTTTTCCTTTGGGATGTCACGTGTATGACTCTTCTCTGTTTTTTAGTCATGGCTTTGACAAGTATAATCCATCTAAATAAAAATATTTACATTCTAACAGATGGTTTTATTTCAATGGGAATAATTATATTTTACAGCAATAGATCCTGATGCCTTCAAATTTCTGTGAAGAAAAATGGGCAGGGAAACGTACCAGAAAGGGAATCTAAATGTTGACTTTTAAAAATAAACACAAAACCACAAACAAATTATAGGAAAATATCCAGGGAGCTTATTGAGACTCAGAATTAGATAAAACATAAACTATTTTCTATAGAAAGAAAAAGAAGTCAAACTACTACAAAACGGCAATAAAACAGATAGCCAGTTCTGGTAGTTTAAGCTGGTTTTTGCTCCTGGTAAAGTTGCTTGCTTCAGATATTTCCAGGTTTATTATCTGGCTAGACCATAATAATCGTATGAGTTAATAATTACTCTGCAGATTTGTTTATGAAGTTTTGGGCATGTTTAGTGGAAGGTGGGTTGGAGCAAGGCAGACAAGGCTATAAACAACCAGGAGGAGTAGAATTAGAGAGACTAGGCCAAGAAGAGTGCCACCCAGGACCAAGGATACAGTAAGCTAGAGAAGGTGAGCAAGCATGTGGGAAGAGCTGCTCTTTATAAGCAACGGCTGTACCTTGAAATATTCGGGAACCTAACAGTTCTGACTAAGCCATAGTGAGCATTGCTACTTCACAGAATGCCCTGACACTCTTTGGGTACCTGTGGAAAAGTTCTAAGCACACTTATAAAGAACCTATAGTGATGTGTTTCGGTACAAGTAGCTCTCATGAAGCATGCTTTTCTTCTTTTGGATGTCTTAGTGACCTGTGTTATACAAAAGCCGTTACTAATGTGAAGTGCCCTGAAAAATGTCCTACATGTATAACTTAATAAATATGCTTTGTTATACGTAATTTGTGCTTTATTATGTAATTTAAAGACATGCTTTCACATACTCCTTTTCAATTAGCTTAAGCTACATTCTAAAGAGTGTAGACTTCGAAATAGAGCCTTTATTATCATCAGTGTATTAGATGAGAACTGATGAGTAGGCAAGTCAGTCCCTTTTGAGGGGGATCAACCATGTGACTTTTCCTAGGACAATCCAACAAGTTCATATCAACGTCTGCTTTTGTTCATTCCCTTTAAAGTCAATAGAAAGTCTTCCTTCCTTCCTTCCTTCCTTCCTTCCTTCCTTCCTTCCTTCCCTCTCTTTCTCCTTCTGTTTATTTGTGCCTTGTCTCTCTCTGCGTCCTTTGTTTCTTCCTGCCCACAGACTGCTTTGGAAAGGAAAAGGGATCATCAAATATGCTTGTATCATTTCCCTCCTGAGAATAAAGTTCTGGGAAAATTCCAGTATTTATTTTCCTATAAACTCAATAAAGCGATCTGGACCTGAATACCATAACCTTCCATTTATCCTAATTATCCAAATGAATACTATTTTTTACCTTTCTAACAATAGGCCACCAAGTATTAATTTATCCTAATGATGGATATCAAATATTCTTGAACAGAAATATAGTATTTTAAATATAATTACTGATTTATAAACATTTTCCATCTTCACAACATTTTTCAGATTTTCATTTCTTAATTGTTTTGATTACCATATTTCAGGTATAATAATATTAATTCATTTTTATAATTAATCACATTTTATAAAATACTTTGAGTGTAGTTTGGGTTAAAAAAATCATATTTTAATTACTATCTAAAGATTACTAGGTGGTGACCACACTTCATCAGATTGTTAAAAATTTTCAACTAACCACAGAGATCTTGAATCAATTATTTTGTCACTGGGCTTATTTTATTCAAAGAGCTCAACTCAAAGATTATTTGGAAGACTGATATTGTGTGTGTTTAAACTATTACAGTTTCAGAATATCAATATATTGTTTTCCTTCCTCCGCAGTGCTTTACCTCAATCAAATCCTTGGCTATCTGCTCTCATTGAAATGACATAATCATTTACTGCATCACATTTGGCATTAGTAAGAAGCTTTTGTTACATTGTGTTCATATTGAATTATATATAAAGATTTTTCATTTGGGAGATTACAACATCCTCTTATTTAGAATTCCTTTCTAACACTGGCAGAGAAAGCTGCTCTAATGGACAGCAGAGGGAGCTCAAACATAGCCTGCGAAGACAAATATCACACCAACAAAACCACAGTTCCAGCAATACAAACATGTTCCAACAACAACAAAAAATAATAATAATAAAATGAAATAAATAAAATCATGTGTTTACTGTGTTTAAAAGACTGAAAGACATAATGTTTCCAAATCTACCAGAGGCTAATTGTAGTAGTTGTTGCCAGAAATATGCAAGTCCTTTTTCGTGACACATACTAACTTTCCTTTTCAGAAGAAAGAGGTGAACCATGTTCCACATTGGCATTTCCCGGGTTTTACCAGTGAACACAGAGCTGATTTCCCAACATTCCTAAGATAATGACTATGAATTGTCACCTGCGAAATTAAACATACTCCATAGAGATACAAGCGACTGGATGCTAATGAGGTTGAGCTAGTTCTAAAACCACATCCAAGGGTGTAAGGCAGGTCAGCAAACTAAACATGTAAATGTGGCTGGCTGGCTTCTTATGCAAAGAAAGTTCTGCGGGAAAACAGTGTTTTCCTGCTGACTTCTCTGGAAGCATCGCACAGTGACTGTGTTCTGCGCTGAACTAAAGACCTGACAGAAAACATATCTTGTTTGGTCTTTTGCTTTAAAGGCTTATGACCCTCGCTCTAGATGTTTAAGCAAGCCCTAGACAAGATCATCCACTCTTCTTAAGTTTTATATTTTGACAAATCTCACAAATTCAGACTTGGACCATGAGAAGAGCAAAAGACCATGATTATAAAATACAGCTTGTAAGACTTAATGCCTACCTCACACTGAAAATGCAAATCAGGAAGACAGGAAAGCTAACAAACAATTTTGATTTCTTTTTGTTAGAAAAATCATTGATACACTATTTTCTCTATCCACTCAAAATTATGAAGACAACCAGTCCATTTTTCTTTGCTTTTCTTCTTCTTCTTTTTTAAACAAAGATAACAAATATATAAATCTGGTCATAAACAGCCTTCCAAGAGCAACTAAAACCCAACCAAGGGGTTCTACATTTTAGAGTTTGGGGGTTTAGGGACTTCAACACTTGAATTATTGCCGTGTCATGAATTTCATGATGTCTGTAGCAAGAAGGAAGAGGGTGGGCAGCAGGTATAATAGAAGATTTAATCCTGTTACCATCAAGACTGAACTAATTCTCTTCAGAGGACAGACAAAAGCTTGCAAATGTCTCCACAGCATTCTTGGCACAAATGTCTTCATCCCATATGAAAAGAGGCAGTTTCTATGGCAATACTGGTTAAGTGCCTGTCTTGCTGCACTAATATAGTGCAAAATGTGCCTTCCATTTAGCAAAAAAGATGTAGGCAACCAGTGTGAAATTAGGGAAAGTAGAAATGTATTAACACAAGCATATTTGTTTCCCAGACAATAACCACTATAAAATACCAAGCTTGAGGACCCCTTCTTCTAAGGCTAGTACCTGTTCACCATTCACACATTAGAGAGAGACAAGAGCAAAGTCTTATAAAAGAGTTTGTCTCTAAAATGCAGGCCAAGAAAAGCTACCATGAAGATGCTAAGTAGTTCAGTGGGTTTTCCACTTAGCATATTCCCTATATCTTCTTCACTGTTAAAAGTTGCTTATTAAGGAGTATATAAGGTGACATCATAATGTACGTCATTGGATTGAGTATACATGTTGTTATGGTTAAGTGTAGAACAGTAAAGCCTTCAGTATGAACTCTTCATGCTAGAAAGTTCTGTGGTTAGTGCTGCAAGCAGTCTCGCATCTGGCTTCCCAGTTGGCCAATCTCCTCACTGAGTTTTAGAGATCAAGGTGTGTGTGTGTGTGTGTGTGTGTGTGTGTGTGTGTTGTTGTTGTTGTTGTTTTTTGCTTTTTGCAATTGGATAGATTTCAGAAAAGATGCTGCAAAACTCTCAGGATGCAGCATGCATCTCTTAGAATTCTCAGGACTGAAACTTCATGTCAGTGGTACTGTCTTGAATAGTCCCAGAGGGAGTATGTTTTTTTTTCTTTTTTCTTATTGATGGCGTTCATAACAGTTAAAGTTAATTATAACTCACACATTTGAATACTGGCACTCTGGCCTCTGGATGTCTACTGTAAAGGGAAAAGGCCAAGTCTGGTTGTGTTCAGGAATAGTCAATGTTACATATCAGCGTCTCCATCATACGCTAAGGTTAAAGGTTTGAGGCGGTTGTTCTGCCGTCTTTGAGGTTTCTTTGGCTTTTTGCTGTAGAAAATTCAGAAAAATTTGAAAAAAGTCAGTCTTTCATTTAAAATGTTGTTTTAAATAAAAGAGCAAAGTCAAACAAAACGGTAGACCTAAACTGCCCACAGTTCCCTTTAAAATACAACCTCATGATCTCTTTGAGCTTCACAGTTCTGAGAAGATGTATTAAGGTATTTAACTATTTTGTAAAAAGTCAAATTATTCAATTTTTAGTCGATACAATAGAAATGATGTTATAGTGCATTTTGGGTGTGTCTCAGAACTTTTATAAATAATGCACATTTACAAATACAGTTAAATAAGATTAAGAATTATCTTAATACTTTCCTCTAAGAAAAAGTATATATATATATATATATACATATATATATATATGTATATATATATATATATATATATATATATATATATATATATATGTTGCTATTAATGAAAGCAACATTCTATGTCATTTCTGTATGAGAAAAATCTTGAAAAAAATGACCTAGAATAGTCCATAATCTGAATGACTTGGATATGGTGGACATATTTTAGGGTTTCTAATATTAAAGTTTATTTTTAAAATTTAGAACTTTGCATGAAGATGGAGTGAATGTAGCACATTATTTCATAACACTAGTCTCTCCCTGTGTTACTGGCATGTAGCAGTAAATATTGAAAAAGTTGAAAAGGCACCAAGCCACGTTACTGCTGGCTACTCTCTGGCCTCAGCAGTGGCTGTCTATTTAGTTCCCATGGTGAGTTGCTGCCATGGCAACCCCATGTAACAGCCCTCTATCTCATGGCTCTCTTACTGCAGACTCCAGTCAGACAATTCCCAGGAACCTGGTAAAATCAAAACTCTAGAGGCTTCTAATTTATCAATCATATTTATATCAGTAAATTCTCACCCCACAATAACATCCACACAATAAACTCTGCCAATTGACGCTGATATAAACTGCCTACGTAGATAAGACCAGTTGCCCTGTAATAATCCATATGTTATAAGATATTCATAGCTACCTGTGGCTATTTAAAGCCACACGGGTCTGGGTCATCATTTTCCTCCTCCATCTTGGTTTCTCTCCTCTCCTATCTTTCCTGCCTCTCCAAAACGCTTGCCCCCACCTTTCTTTTTCGTTGCCCAGTCACAGGCCTTGCATTATCTTGTGCCTGCCCACACCTGTATACAGATATCAACCTATATCTTACCCCTTCTGTCTAATTAAAAAAATAAGTTTTCTCTCAAATGTAAGCTGAGGACAACCATTACCATTCTGTAATTTACAAAGAACCCAATACACCTAACACCCAGTCCATCATTTTTGTCAGTTAAATGGAACATTCTTTTATCTATCCCAGCTTAAGAAAGGCTTAAAATCTATTAGAAAGGCCTGAATAGGCTCATAAATGTTGTTGGAAACATAAGGGATTGGGGAGGGGGCAGGGTAGGTCACTTGATGGCCTAGCTAGAGAATTTGAAACAAGGAAACCCAGGAGGAGTCTCCTCATAGACTCTAGGTCCCCTGCTATGGAAAGTACTGGCTGCTCTGGGTCAATGAACTGAGAGTAGGGGCTGCCTGCTTCTTTGGCAGATGTTGATTGGAGTGTGGTTTGGTTCCTGGACTGGTTTCTTTGCTTTTGGGATAGATTTGTATACAGAGTTTGTCTGAATCATGTGGGGAATTTGGCCCATGATTCAGAACTAAGATAGAAAAAATAGACATCTGTAGCTCCAGGCAGAGAACAAAACAGATTTATGTTATAAAAGTTATTAATAAATAGAAGTCTGATTCACCAGGTAGAAAGCATAACAGGTAGATGGTATATTATAGTCTTCGAGAAACTCATATTCTCAAACATAGGCTCTATAGGAACTTTAGGTTAATTTCCTGATGTGACAAATTATAGTATTTTAGTTTACTTAATTTGTTTTAAACTGTTTTAATTTTCAAAATGTTGTGATTTTGAGTTTTGTGGTTATATTATTTCTCTAGGAGGAAAGGCAAGATAAAAGCTTCTAGAGTTTTGGTTTTACCTGGTTACTGGGAATTGTGACTATAACCACAGAGGGAGGATGCTGGGAATGTGAGCAAAGTCCTCACCAAGAGAGCCAAGAGATAGGCACGGGGCTAGCCATGGAGGTGGAGAGACTGACAGAGAGTAGATGGTGATAGAATGACATGGTGCCTCAATTACCACTTCTGGCAATTGAGAGGATTTTCTTTGAAATAACTCACATCTCCCTTTATGTTCTGAAATATTTAAACACTCACCACGCTAGATAAACCATGGAGACAATGAAGACTAATAGCACAAAGGCCCCGGCTGCGACACCATAAACCCAGGTCTTTAGTCTCCCATCTAAGAAGAAAAGATATTAGTTATTAGTGTACATTAGTCTTAACACATATATGACAGGTTTGAACATTGGCTCGTGATAAGTCACTTATGAGCAGGTCTCTTGAAGACCCAAACTCATGCTTTCTCAGCACAGTTACCAACATGTAAAGCAGATGATAAGCATTAGGCAGTGCTGCCTATAAGAGGAATTAGCAATGGAAAGAGTTGGAAAGCTACAAATAGTGTTTGCGTTCAGATGCTGAGTTCCTGTCTGGATTCGTTATACAAAATCTCATCTCAAATCCAGTGTGCGTCTTGTTCTATGCATATATGCTTTGACTTTTCCACCTACTTCAGGAATGGCATATGATATTTTAAAAAGATAAAAAAATAATGTTACTTTTGAGACATTCATAAAACTCAGATTCAATGCAGACAGGTATTTGACAATCCACGTTTATTTTAACGGTTTTGTAACATACTAACTTCTTTTGTTTGGCAATTACAATCTTTTAGCTAGTCTATTCTTCTAGTGTGCTTTGACAATAAGGGAATTTGCAGAGATAATCACATAGAATAACACAGCAAAGGACTTTTGAATGTCTCTTGTCTAACATTCTTGGGATATGCAATCACCATGACAGCCATTCTTCTGGTTCAGTTCTGGGGCTTTGTTGTCCTTGAAGTATTAGGCTCTAAGCATACTTTGAATGAATTGTTTAGGATGCCTACTTACTTTGATGGAACGTCAGCATACATTGTGTGTGGCTAACATGGAAGTATGCAGGTGATATGTACAGGTGAGCACCTGAGCAATACTCATATCACAATATGGTAAGACCATGATAATTACTTGTAGACAAAACTGATGCTGTGGAGACTTAACCAATGTTTGAAAAGTATCAAATGTAACTAGTCCTGGATGTTTTGTTCATTAGAGGCTCATTTGCTGGAAACAAGTACAGCTAATACTTTACATATCGCTTCCTTTTAAACTTGGAGATTTTGAAAAGTGGTTTTCCTTTTCTTCTCTTTCCTTTTTGAATTGAGTTTAGAATCAAAGGAACTATTCTACTACTGGCATTTCTTCTGTGAAGATTGTTTAACGAATATTCCAAATGTTTGGGGGAAATTATTAAATGAAGTAGAGAGGATTGTTTAACTCGAGAAAAAGATGTTCTCCTTTGTGAAGAAGCTGGTTGGATTTTTAGATGTGGTCCAAGTTGCTAATGGTAATTTGATCTCCTAATTTATAGAGGGGAGGTTCTTACATTTTCACAGATAAATCTGCTTTTCAAACTCAATTGCGTGTTCAGCTAAGAATCTAATAAAAGGGGTGATTGTGGATAATGGTAATCACCCAGATATTTAAAACACCTTAAAGATTCAACTTAGGTTCTCTTATAAGGAAAATGCTTTTACTGAATAGCCATAAATCAAGGTGTGTTAGCTACAAATTTCTTTCTTCATTTCTCATGTTTCTGGTGCAATTATTAAGTTGATGATATCTGGATTTGTATGAAATTCCTCCATGGTAAGGGGCAAGATATGTGTTGCTCACAGAGCAGCAGTAGGAAATTCTCTCTACCTGAAGAAGTGTGTCCTATCCCTGGAGACAGTGTGTCCTGCCCCTGAAGACAGTGTGTCCAACCCCTGGTGACAGTGTGTCCAACCCCTGGAGACAGTATGTCCTACCCCTGGAGAAAGTGTGTCCAACCCCTGGTGACAGTGTGTCCTATCCCTGGGACAGTATGTCCTACCCCTGGAGAAAGTGTGTCCTACCCCTGGAGAAAGTGTGTCCTACCCATGGAGAAAGTGTGTCCTATCCCTGGAGACAGTGTGTCCTATCCATGGAGACAGTGTGTCCTACCCCTGGGACAGTATGTCCTATCCCTGGAGAAAGTGTGTCCTACCCCTGGGACAGTATGTCCTACTCCTGGAGAAAGTGTGTCCTACCCCTGGAGACAGTGTGTCCTACCCCTGGAGAAAGTGTGTCCTACCCCTGGAGAAAGTGTGTCCTATCCCTGGAGACAGTGTGTCCTATCCCTGGAGACAGTGTGTCCTACCCCTGGACAGTATGTCCTATCCCAGTTAGGAAGAGAAAGTCTGCAAAGTAGAGAGTAGCACTTCCTCAAGTTTGCAGACTTATTTCTTTATTGGGTTCAAGTTCAATCATGGATATACTAAGAATGTGTTTTAATATCACAATTGTCTGGTCAGCCTCTAAGTTAGGGCCATTCCATTAAAAAAGGAAGGCTTTACCACTGCCTCTGTATATTTTGCCCTAGTATAGATTCTGAGGGAACTGGAAATGCCAAGTTTGAGGATGCTATTTATTGTTCTAGCAGTGAGTGCTCCTAGCATGGGTCTGCATTTCTCATGTTCTTTATGAAGGTTCATATGACCAACTCTGTATGATTATACTGAAAACTCCAAATGCCTTTATACTCTTATTTATCTCTGTTGTAAATATTTTTCTATTATTTCCATTATGACATTGCTTTATTCAGTATGTATTTATTATACTTACAATTTTAGGACTGTGTTTAAGATATAATAATCACTATTCCTATTTTTGAAGAAAGTAGTTTTATTTCTATGAATTTTGGCATTGGTGCTTGTGTTCACAATGAAAATAAAAAGGCATAAAAATAACTGCAGTGTTAAAAATGAGTCCATGAATTAAGAAATAATCATTTATTTGAAAAGTTCTTAGTCATTTAAAAATATAATGTGATACTCGTGGAATGTCTAAGCAAAGAATTTTGTGTTCAGTGTCTGGTTGCTTCACCTGGCCCAAATGGCTGGAGAAACCATGTCCTGCCCCGTCCTGCTGGGTTACTGGAGGGTTGCGTTGGGTGAACTGCCCGACTGGTTTTCACATCTCTTTTATCCTCCACAGTGGGGATCACCACCACAGGGATTAGTGTGCATTGTTCAAGGGTGCTGTTCGAGGACATGACTTCGGTGTACCCTTCTTCACAGCGGCACGCCTTCATCTGTAGGACAACAAGCAGGCTTACCCTACACATGCAGGGAGATCGTGGAAAGGATAACCGCCTACTCAGAGAAAGGAGCATTACCAAGCATCTTTCAGAGAATTTACCACATGCAATTTCCGTCTCAGCTACATTAACTCTGCCTCCCCGCGATAAGTCCTTCTAAAGGTAAATGAGTCAAGTGCATTGAGAACTGCTCAATTAAATGAAAACAAGAACAAGAACAAAAGGATGGTTTGAAGTCCATGGTTTCTGCCTTCAGTCATGGCTCTTTGGGGATGGGGGAAGGGGCTGTACCAGAGACAGTGTGGTTGACAGAAGTGTCTTGTCCATTTTAATGAGTGTGTACATACCTCACTACAGTATGCATGGGGTTGACTACAAGGCGGGTTACAAGACCTGTCAGCATCGGGTTGACTCACCACCAAGCAGCCCCCTGCAGGACAGAAAACCACACCTTAACAAATGCACACCCATCTGTGAAGTTTCGATCACTCTGGGAATTCCCAAGAAGTACTGCATTTGTGAAATGACTGGGTAACAGTTTCACTGGGAACTTTGGCCTTATTTACCCAGATCCAAGAGGCTGATTTTGTAGCTGCTGTATTCGAAACACTAGTTTCATATAACCTAGTTCTCATTGAAGTTGGAAAAAAATTAGGTCATTTAGCCTATTTCCTTAAGCTAAGACCAACAATTGCAAACAAAACAGATTGAATTTTACTTTTTTAGCTAAATATCTTTTTTGGCTATTCAAAGTTCTCACAAAGCGAAATTTCAATTTGTTTGACTATTATTAGAATGCTTATTTGTTTATTTTTAAAACCTCACTTTTCTTGTTACTTCCAGATATTTTATGGGTGCTGGGAGGCCAAAAATTACCACCACGTCTTCTGCTTGCACTATTTTTTCAACATGCCAATGAAATTAATCCTTCTGATTTATTTCTCACACGTAATACAAACTGTCAGTTGACTGCTACAACAGTTTTAAAGATAGAGATCATTGCCCTAAAGAAACAATATTGGTTACATATTGGGACTCTTGGTTTCAAACGATATTTACTTAATGCAACACAACTTTAGCCAAAACAATAGTTTTCCTGATTCATTGAGCTCACTGCCTTTTGGACTCAATCAAAGGTTCCCAAAACCTGTTTTTCTTTTAATCTTATAAATACTTATTATGGTTCCATTCATTCAATTCAATTCATTCATTCATTCATTCATTCATTTTTAAACATGCAACAAAATAAATACAATAGGATAAAATAAAAGCGACTATATCACAACAACAGTCATTGTGATGTAAATGCAGGTGAATGACCATGTTAACTACCACCAAGTACATGAAAAGAAAGTTGTCCCATGGCTTCCTTATAACGACAATTTATGAAGTTAAGCCACTGATCTATATTGTAATGGAGTTTATGTCTGTATTCCTAGAGGAACTCATCTGAATGGTGGTCGAAGAAGAATGCATTTAGGGGTTGTCATCTGTCTTTTATACACTGGTTTCGTGGTAACAGTGGGGGGGATAATAGTCACATACAGACTTTGCTGTATTAAAAAGAAATTTAAAATGTGAAATGTGATTTATACTGATCAGTTAGTCTGTAAGTCTTGGTTTAATTCTGCGTTAGGTGAATCGTCTCATCCGCTGTAGGAAAATATTAGTGTTACACCAACAGCAGAAACATATCATTTGCTGTTTTTGAAAACAAATTCAATCAAATAGAACCTTTTAGGAAACTATTCAATTCATTCAGAATCACTTACAGAATGATGTGTATTAATTTCCAGGGTCTGAGGTAAGTGAATGAATTCCTAACTCCTGGTTTGGAACGACTACACTGTCTTGTCTCTGTTCTTACCACCCACTCTGCTTAGGATGGAGTTCCGGCTGACTGCTCTCCTTCCCCAAACAATACTCTCGAGACAGCAATGAGTTTCCTGGTAGGTGTTTTTCTATTTCATATGATATGTCCGCTGGGAGATGCTATTATAAAAGGCTTCTTGGTACAGCTTTTAGTCACACACAAAATTCTCGGTCTGGGTAAGAATATAATTTGACATTCTGGCCTGGCTTTCATAGAGAGGAAATAAGTAATTAGGTTTCAATAGACCTGGGTCACTTGAAATTCAATATAAAAGATGATGTTTTCCAAGAAGTGCATCGACCCTGACGGGTCCTATGATCTCACAATATATATGAAAGTTAAACCATGGGTGGACTTTACTCACGAGTACCCTGGTGCATATGAATTTGATTTTCCGGCAAAAGAGTAGATACAAGAGTCCCAAGCTAGCAGGTACCCAGGGCAGCTGACAGTAAACACCTGCCTCTGAAGCAGAGATTCCAGACAACTGAATTATTTTAAAATGACAATTATGAAAAAATGTTTTAAATTTATGTGTCCAAAGTTCCGTTTTGCTTCTGACCTTGAGTTGTTTTCATGGGATTTTCAGCCCGGAGTTTCCACTTATTTTTCCTGGATTTATTGACAAATCTTCCTTATTAATCAGTAAAATATCTTAAAAATAGATCTGCTAATTTCAGAAGATTATACTTATATATGCATACTCCATTGCTCTGTATCATCCTCACAACACAACAGCAGAAACAGTGAATGGAATAACTATCGTTTTCTTTGCATATACTAATTTATTAATATGTAAACTCCCTAGGGGAAAAATCAGGGAATCACTTATATTTATTTATTAGAGTTACGTGGTATTTCCATTCAATATATCCTGATGGTACTGTCCAAAGGAGATAGTAAAGAGAGAACTTGAGATATTTTAATATTTGAAAATAAGATATTTTTGCACTGTTAGCCAGACATGTATGCACCCTACATTTCTTGATTCTAACGATGTATTAACAACTGCGGCTCCTTCAGTATTCAAGCGCATTATGTATTCCAGGAATACACTTCGAGAAACCAAGACTTCAGTGTTTTACCTGTCACGTTCACACCATCTGACCTTTGACACCAGACTGTTCGGGAGGAGCCCTTCCAAGCACTTGTCATCCACTTGTACTCGTAGCATTGTCCGTCTGCAGGCATAGAGCAAGCCCAGAAGTGACATTACTCGGGACCACCATGAGAGCAAGTTTCTATCGAGGGCATGAACAGCGTTAAGGCAACATGAAGTCTACTGCCCAGGACCACAATGTCAGGGGTTTACCGGGAAGTTGCAAAACAAGTTTGATAAACTGCAGTTATCAACCTAAGCCCCCACCAGGGCATCACATCTTTGATCCTGCTGCCTGGTCAGATCCTGGATGTGTAATTTAATTCATAGTTTATAACTAAAGTTTTTAATATAGGATTTTTTAATATTATGGAATATGGAACATATAGACAAATACAGGGAATAACTAACTGTAAATATATATTCAACTGTTAACCATGTCCTTCTAACAAAATGGTACCATTTGGGCATACTTACCTTAAATTTTTTTCATTTGCTTCCTAATCAATAAATTGAGTCAAAGACTTGTTATTGTGTAACATCATTTCCTGGTCTTATCTCCTAATGTCCCAGTCTGTGTGCATCAGTTTAAGCAGATGCATGGCTTTCTACCTTGTTTTTATAACCTTTTGCTATAAAGACACATGTGCATATTTTTCAAATATTAATTAATAAAAATATTTTATTCAGAATTACAGTTATTAGTGTATCATATTTTGTATATGATTTAGGAGTTTATTTGGCATTGTTACAGATAAACTCTCTGCATGTGATTTTTAATGTAGATATAGTCATTTTTTAAAACTTTTACAAAGACTCATATTGTATCAGGTATTAACAATTTATTCTGTGTTTTCTTTGGTCATGTTATGTTAAATCATTAATGTGCCTTGTTGGCTATCATTAGGCAAATATATTGGTGCTTTAAAACATAAATAGAAGACAGCTTAAACTTTGCTGAATATTGTTCATCTTTTCTACAACAAGGTAAACATTTAAATGCCCAACTATAGTAGTTATTTTATTGCTAAGTAAGGATGACTTATAATAAAAATAATGAACTAATTTTTAATCAGTCTCAGGTATGTAAAAATCTGTTTTATCTTAACAGAATAAATTTTTTTAATAACTAAAACGACCAAATAGTTTAAAGAATGTTTTGGATTTCCTGATTGGAATGGCATATTTCTATTTCAGTCATTTTTTTTTATATTGCCACCCATGTCTGTACTCATTGCAGTGGAGGAGTTATTAATGTAAAAAGTGATCATCAAAGAAGCCTGGGCTATCTTAATGCCCCAGCAGAGCGAGTACGCATGTTCCCAGTTCAAATACATATTTGGCAGGAAGCCTGGATTTGCTCTAAGAGTCTCTGTCTTATTCTACTACAGCGATTCTTTGTTATCAACAAGTCATTGTGACTAAATATCAGTGCTTAGAGTAAGTCATAATAAACATCTACCGACATGTTCTGATCTCGCCTTATAATTTTTGTTTTCAAAAGTGTCTTACCTCTGTATTTCTTTTATACCCCCCAAATTAGTCTTAGGATCTATTTCTCAGATTGTGTTGATAACCTGTCCGAATCACATGGAATTCATAGGTAAGTATAGGTAAAATTCATATGCACTGGCAATCCTCATTCATGAAAATGGTCTATTGTACCAATGTTTCTGTCCTTGATGCATTTCAGCTAGGATTCATGACCTTTCAATACATATTTTACACCACTTTTGTTAGATTTAGGTATATCTTAAGTATAGTTTTTTTCTAGTTAAATTTTTATTATTGAATTCTGCTGGTAAATAACGACAAACTGCTTTACATGTTAGTTTAAACATCACGTTTCTATTTTCTCTTTACCTCCAACTATCAATGTGAATTAATGTGAACATTTCCTCCAAAGTTTGGTTTACAGATTTTCATTTTGGTCCATAGGCACCTATTCACATTTTATACTGTATCCCATGGGACTATAAAATTGATACATTTGAACTTTCACTAGGTATGGAATTCCTGTCATAGCTTTTCTGTTACTGTTGCTAAACTATTACATTTTAAATGTCGTCATTTGCATTTTTATGTTTACCAAGACTTCTTTGTAGAATAATATTTCCAAAGTCATTTTCTGTTTGCAGAGATGCACCATTTGCCCTTATTTTTCTTAAGGAATGTGTTGCAAACTGCTGGTTTTGTTATTTTGTCATGCAAGCACACTGTGATTTCTGCTGAGTGCCTACTTCCGCTGCCTCCTTCAGTGTGTACCTATCTATGCACGCTGCATCCTGCTTCCTTTTATTCTGACTTTTAAGATGTAAAGAAAACACAATTATATCATTTCTGTTATTTCTCTCCTCTCGTTCCCCTTTCTCCCATTCCTTCTCAAATTCATTGTCCCTTTTTCTTTAATTATTACTCTTATGTGTCTGCTTCCTATTAAAAAACAAATTTCTTGATTTGAAAAATACAGCCAATTTTTGCTCTTCCCCACATACGTGAGCATATGCCAACTTTATTTATTTGTAAACACTTCTTTCTGTACTCCATGTAACACTTGTCGGTGGTTGACTGTCTGTATCCTTTCTGGGTTTTGTGTGTGTATGGGAGGGTTTTCTCTGCAGTTGTGAGATTGGCTTCTAATTTTACTTCACTTTGTTTTTGTATTAACAGTGCTTTTCTCTGCCCTGGGATTTATTTAATTAATTGCAAATTTTGAGCTTCAATATTTCTTTGCCTACTCTATCCCAGGAATAGGAAATATTTTGTGTGTTTGGTAAATTTGGGAAGATTATTATTGACAGGGTGGAAATTTTACCCAATTCTTAGGTGTAGTCATCCAGTTCATTAATTTTCATTCTATATTTTCGCAGCCTCCTAAGTCTCCTCTTCCAGTTTTCAATATAAGGTGATATTTTCTATGTTATATGTCAATGTCTTAGCTCTTACAGAAAAAAAATCTAAGAATCAGAGTCTTACATTCACCACTACATACCAAGATGTTTATTGATATTAAGATACAACCATTCTGCAAGCTGTGAAATTGTAATGCACTGAAGCTTTGGAAAGGGGACTTGATGCAAATATTGAGGGAATAGTTTTGTATATGTATATACATAAAGACATACGAGTATATATGTCTATGATGCTCTATGCCCAATTATTATAAAACTAACATTGCTAATTTCAATTAAGAAATTAATGTATCAATTCCTAAGACCATGATAATTTTACTATGCTCTTGTAGTTCTTCAATTTTGTTATTTGAAAACGTTAGATTTATGGTTGGTCATTGATGGTATAAAATACACAACCAATGCACCCAATTACAATTGTTCTTAATAACTGAGTAGTACCACATTTTTTGTATTTATTCCTCTGCTGAAGGACATCTGGGTTTTTTCTAGCTTCTGGCTATTATAAATAAGGCTGCTATGAACATGGTGGAGCAGGAGTCCTTGTTAGATGTTGGAGTTCCTTTTGGGTGTATGCCCAAGAGTGGTATAGCTGGGTCCTCAGGTAGTACTATGAACAATTTTCTGAGGAACTGCCAGACTGATTTCCAGAGTGGTTGTACCAGTTTACAACCCTACCAACAGTGGAGGAGTGTTCCTCTTTCTCTGCATCCTCACCAGCATCTGCTGTCACCTGAGTTTTTGATTTTAGCTATTCAATTTGGTGTGAGGTAGAATCTCAGGGTTGTTTTCATTTGCATTTCCATTATTTATAATAACCAGAAGCTGAAAAGAACCCAGATGTCCTTCAACAGAGGAGTGGATACAGAAATTGTGGTACATATACACAATGTAGTATTACTCAGTTATTAAAAATGAGTTCATGAAATTCCTAGGCAAATGGATAGAACTTGAAGCTATTATCCTGAGTGAGGTAATCCAATCACAAAAGAGTACTCATGGTATGTACTCACTTATAAGTGGATACTAGCACCCCACAAACAAACAAACAAACACGAAGTTCGAAATACCCATGAAACCATCCACAGAACTTATGAAGCTCAAAAAGTAGGAAGACCAGAACGTGGATGCCTCAGTCCTTCTTAGAAGAGAGAACAAAACTGGGGAGGAAATGCAAGGCAAATCGAGGAGCAGGGATTGAAGAAAAGATCCACAGAGACAGCCTCACCTGGAGAACCACCCCATATGCAGCCTCCAAACCCAAGCACTATTGCTGATGCCAAGAAGTGTTTACTGGTAGGAACCAAATATGAGGGTGCTTATAGTGAAACATCGTACTGAACATGGGGATCCCACTGAAAGAGCTAGAGAAAGGACTGAAAGAACTAAAAGGTTTGCAACCTCATGGGAAGAACAACATCATCAAACAGCCAAGGCACTGAGGTGGAGAGGGTGATTGGGAGAGGGAGCACCTTCATGGAAGCAGTTGGAGGTGGAGGAGGGAAGGAAGTTGTGGGGGAGGAGGATATAACATTTAAATGTAAATACACAGAATATCAAATAAAATTGGAAAAATATAAATAAATTAAATAATAGACAGATAGGTAGATAGATAGATAGATAGATAGATAGATAGATAGATAGATAGATAGTTAAAAAGATTGAAGCACTCACCATCACATGATTTTGTTTCTAACATCTGCTCTGGGCACAGGTGTTGATTCTCTAATTCTTGTATAATCACTGCTCTGGATCGGACTTGTATCCCACCAAAGCCAAGATCCTCACCGTTCACACAGGTCAGCTGGCACAGACTCCATGAAGACCAGTCATTCAAATAACAGTCACCTGTACGAAACAGGTTGGTAATTTATACCCACGAGGAACAGTGATGCAGATGCTCATTTTGATACTTACCATACCTGTCTGTAAGTATGCTGGTTATGCATGATATTTGTGAGATTTTGGCAAACATAATAAGTATCAGTTTATTTGTATTAAATATGTTATTTGGAGTGTTTGGGTGATCTCTGGGCGGCTTATTGTTATAAAACATAAGCTATGATCTGAAATGTGTCATAATAATTTTCTAAGCTTGGTTTTTGGTCAAAAGCTAACATTTGTCATTATTGTAAAGGGGGCTAGTAAAATCTAACTATACAGATTGCTTGCCTCCAGATAGTCATAAAGTTAATTTGGTTTGAAGTTCAAGGTGATAGAACTGGTGCTTATATGTCATTTTTTTCCCCAGAGGAGTCGAGCTGAGGCAGGGTAGTGAGAAGTTGACATTAAAATAGAAACTGGCTATTTCTTCTAATTTACATCTCTAATCAACCATACTCTACTGGAAAAAAAATTACATAGTCCATACAAAATACTGAATATAAATTCATAGCAAATTTCCACCGTCTGATTATATATCTGTGCAATCAACATTTAATCAAGCACAGACCATTCCCACAATCTCAGAACACTCATGGAATCATTGCATATATGACATTTGTCATCTCTTAATCACTACTGTTTGTAAGATCTGCTGTATGTCTCAATGGTTCTAATTATGAAACTCTTGTGAACATTGAAGAACAAGCTTATGTTGAAGATATATGTTACACGTGTGAGTTTGTTGAGTATATACATAATAGAATAATTACACGATGGACCTATGTATTTAACATATTTTATCATTTTGAAAATAGGGAAGGTTTAGTAAAACATATCAATCACAAACCCCCTTTCATTCAACTAACTACCAACTAATTGCTTGGTAACAGAGTTAAATTTTGCAGAAGTGAATGCATACCTAATAGTTCAAGTATTTCATCCATCACCCAAATAATTAGAGACCCATATTATGCTAGATATGACTAAATTACACAGAGTTGCTAGGAGATGTGATTAATGAAAAATGTTCTTGTGTCTTGTGTTAAAAGTCCTGGCAATCCAAAAATTATTTATATGTATATACAGTATAGCATTATATTGGGTAATATCAATATTACCCATGAGATCTGGCTCTATACTATTATTGTGTTAAATAAACATGGTATTAAAATAACTCCTAATTACTGAATGCTTTCCCCATAGAGCAGTACATCTCTCAACAGAGATATGTCTTTTTGAAGTAAATGTGTATTAATAAAGACCTACAACTAGGCAAAGGGCAAAGACTTTGGAGTGCTAAGCCTTAAATAGGATGTATATATTACATTTTTCCTCTCAAAGAAATTAATATAATATTATTGTAAAAATCTAGTACACTTTAAAAATGCTGAGTGCAGGCGAGGAGCTACTAGGAAAAGTATTTAAGAGCACTGTAGAAAGGCTCATATCTCTGAGATGTCAAAATTTGGGTTATCCAGTGTTTACTAGAAAAACCTGGTATGAGTGAAAATTAAAAAAAATGCTGATGATGGAGTAGATAAGTTTTCCTAAGTAAATACAAACTGAATGGAATTTAGTACTTTTGTGTAAGTAGGCTTAATCTCTATATTTATCTTTGCTTGATATCATCATACATTTTGCAAAGAAATCCAACAATTATATTTTTCTATAATCTGTGAATTAAATAATCACCATCTTGAAATATCCATGTCAAGCTTCCAAAATTTAATAACAAAATGAAAGTCAAGCCCTTTGTACTAAATACACTTTTATATTTTGAACAAATCCATTAGAATAATAAATTTACGTTATCCCTGAAAAATATGAAAAAAAAATGTATTTCCTAATTTATACTTACTCCTTAAAGCTTACTATGCCAAATTTGTCTAGCTTTCAAGACATATTGTAGAGGGCTGAATATGCAGATCAGGGATAGGAGAGACCTCATTCTGTGCAGTAATGAGGTGCTTCTTTGACCGACAGATATTGTAGTAAGTTGTTAGTAGAGATATCACTGAATAATATGATTGTCACCCTTCACATGTACTATAATCATGACTCTGGTGTTACAGGATATTTGATCATATTGTAAACTCTGACATTGTAGGCTGTTTCTATTTGTGGTATGGCTCAGCCATTGTTCCTAGAGCTTTCTGTTTACTATAAATGTAGTACTTGTGACCCAACCCTAGCACATATCTTTAATCCAAGAGTTAAATAAAGTCAATGCTAGGTCAAGAGGTAGAAAAAGTAACTAGTCTACAAGAGTGAACATAAATAGACTCTAAGGAAGATTTTTGTAACTTGAAAGGTATTTAAGGCAGAATGTAGAAAAAGACGGGATATTTCTTCTGGGATATTGATGGAGTAGGAAGGCCAGGTGAGTGCTTTCTTTGCCTCTCAGAGCTAGCTGGTTTTCATTCTAGCATCTGGTTCCTGAGTCTTCATTGGTAAAATCAAATGGCTAGGATTTGTGTTTTTAAGCCAACACTCTTATCAAAGGAACTATCTCTCAAATACAAATTCTGTTCATTGTTACCTGGACAGGGCTGGGAGCAGGTTTCCTCCAGAACTATTTGTTTATTACCATCTATGATGAGCTCAATGTCAGCACAGAACTCTTCGTCCACTGCTTTGCTGAAGTCATCAGCTGAGCCATCACTCACAACACAAGAAATATTTCGTGTCCTGGTTCCTTCTCCACACTGGGCCTCCTGGAATGGAGGGAGAAATGGCTAATTAGAAAAAGAAAAACAATACATTAGAGAGTTCATGATTTGCAGTCATCTCTGCATCATTGGTTTTGATTTATGAATAGCTAGAGAAGCATTAGAAACCCCAGGGAAGACGCCTTTTAGGGCACAAGCTATAAAGCGTACACTGAACAATTTATTTGCTTCCTAGACAAAGACAGGCAAATAAATTTTCATTAAAATGGATCAGTCTCCAAATGATTTTTTGAAAGTATAGGACAGGGGGGTGCTTGTTATCAAAACTAATTAAAGGACTGGGAAATGGCAAAGTCACTGAAATGTTTATGAGGAAACTGGCCATCTCTAACTTAAAAATACTTCTAGAACCAAATCTCTGAAGATGAAGAATGCATCCACATGGCTTCCTGAAATTTGATACCTGAACTTGGCACGGAGACCACTGTCCGTATTGCCAGCGGTAGCATGGCTTCACTGGGCAAGGCTTGGACTGTTCCATCAGAGAAGGGCAGGGCCTCCCATCACCTTGAAAGGGCTGGGTTACGGTTCGTCTTCGTATCATTTTTCCTTTAAAGACATAAAATGGTGCAACGTCAGCATACTGTCATGGTTTTACAAACAGATATAGGTTAGAGAGAGTATCGTGGGTGTGTCTTTTGAGAAGATGCTGGTGCAGGAGAGGCTTACATGTTTTAGGAAAGAAGATACCTTTCTTTGGCCTGCCTAATATAATTTATAGCAAGAAAGAGAGTTTGTTTTATGTGGCTTATTAGGCGTCTAAAGCTAATTGCAATACAAACCAACCTGTGAGTCCACATGTTTGAGAGCATTCTGACCAAGGAGACCAGTCAGAAAGCTGGCAGTTCAAAGGGCATTCCACCGTGCAGGATGTGTTCATTTGCCAGTTCTTTTCCAGCCCAAGCTGAAAGAGGAGAGATAGATATATTGGTATGGGCAGGGAGACAAGGCCATTAGTACTGTGTGTGGGAAAAGGAACGATGGGGGTGGGGAGGAAGAAAGATAGACATGGATGTAGAGAACAGTGGAAATGTGGTGACTAGAGAGCAGAAGAGACTGGGGGAAGATGACAAGGTGAGAGGAAAGAATAGTGGGAAAGATGCATGGTATAGCAATACTATTGGAAGCAGAACAATTCTTACAAATTTTAAGAATATAAAATATCTCAACGCATCACAGTAGACGTCAAGGGCGGAAGGTGAACTTGGGAGCATACAGAGTATAGAGTTATGCATTGTGTTAACACTTTCCATAAATAGTGAAAAAATTTAATGTACAAATGAGTAGAATTTCCCTATGTGAAGAAAACAACAATGTAGGTGAGATTGTTTTGTAATATTTCAAAAATAAAATATTATCAATATGTAGATCTGTAATTTTATCTTTCGGATATTATTTATTTTTATATAGACATGTTGCACTGAATAGCCAGGTGGATTTAGAGACAAACTACCATTTCAAACTAAAGATAGAATGTACTGAAAAATGTATAAAAGAACAGTTTGGGTGCTTGGGTATAGCTCAGTCACATAGGGCATGGTTAATATCCAGAAGGCTCTGAAGCATCAAAAATGAATGCATCAATCAGCGAATGCATTGACTTTTGTTTGTTGGTGATGAAGTATCTTTTTAAGTAGACTAGAATGTCTGGAAATAGACTTTGTAGCTAATGCCAACCTTGTGATCTTCCTGTCTCAGCTTGTATTTTAGAGGTTGTACCATCCACACATGAATGGAAATGTCATACAGGTCTTTCACTTGCTTTGTTAGAGCTACAGCAAGCTAATTTATATAAAACGTAGCTGTTTTGAAGGGTGTTTACATCCTAATTTCTTTCTCATCCTGTTTATTATTTGTATAAAGGAAGGCTGCTAATTTCTGTGATTTAATATTATACCCAACTACTTTGCTGAAGGTGTTTATCAGCCATTGAAGTTTTCCTCCTGTCAAAAGGAAATGCAGGGACAAAGAGTGGAGTAGAAACTGAAGGAAAGACCATCCAGAGACTGTGCTGCCTAGGGATCCAGCCCGTCTGCTGATACTAAACCTAGACACTTGCTGATGCCAAGAAGGGCCTACTATAGGAGTCTGGTACAGCTGTTCCCTGAGAGGCTCTGCCAGAGCTGGACCAATACAGATGCGGATGCTCACAGCCAAACATTGGAATGAGGACCCCAGTGGGAAAGTTAGGGCAAAGACTGTAAGATCTAAAGGAGTTTGCAACCTCATAGGAAGAGCGACAATCTGAACCAACCAGATGCCCCAAAGCTCACAGGGACTAAACCACCAACAAAAGAGTGCACAGGGGGTACCAATGTCTCCTGCTGGATATTCAGCAGATGATGATTGCCTATCTGGCATCACTGAGCAGGGAGCCCCTTGGTCCTGTAAAGGCTTGATGACCCAGGATAGGGGAATGCCAGGATGCTGAGGCAGGAGAGGGTAGGAAGGTGGGGGAGCACCCTCATGGAGGCAGAAGGACTGGGGAGGGGATAGGGAGCTTGTGGAGGGGAAACTGGGAAGGGGGATGACATTTGAAATGTCAATAAATAAAATAACCAATAAAAATATTTTAAAAAGAATGAAAAGAGAATTTTACTAGTAATTACAATAAAATAAACCTCTTATTAAAGTAGATTAAAATCTCTAATCCTACAGTCCTCAGAGAGGCATCACCCAGCATCCAATGGAAACAGAAACAGAGACCCACAGCCAAACATTAGATGGAGCTCAAGAAATTCTTAAGAAAGAGTTTGCAGACGGATTCTGGGACCCAAAGAGAACAGAAATTCCACAGGAAGACCAACTGAGTCGACTAGCCTGGATCAAAGAGGGAGCATGGGCGGACATGAGGCCCCCCTGCACATATATAGCAGATGTATAGCTTGGTTTTTATGCTGGTTTCCCAACAACTACTGGATCATGGGCTGTCCCTAAATTTCTTGCCTGTCTGTGGATCCCGTTCTCCTAACTGGACCACATTATAGTAGGATGTGCCTAGTCCTGCAGTGACTTGATGTGCCTGGGAGTGGGGTAGGGGGATAGAGTAGGGATAGAGTTCAAGGTGATAGAATGTGCATGTGTGTAAGAGAGAGAGGTGGGGGAGAGGGAGAGAGAGGGAGAGAAAGAGAGAGAGAACACCCAGGGGATGCTCCCTGACCCCCTCTCAGAGGATAAGGGGAGAAGGGAATGGAGAAAGAATCACCTCTGTATGAGGGGTTTGAGAGGTTACTGGGAGGAGAGGGGGGCTGATATTGAGACATAAAGTGAATAAATGGAAAAAAAAAGAAATGTCAGAGAAGTCATCTTTCTTGAAAGAAAATGTGAGTTTTCAGGAATGTATTGTGTATAAATGTTTTGCTAAAGAAGAATTTCTTTTCTCAGGCTTATCTCACCAACTCTGCTATAACTTATTTATTTGTTTGTTTATTTGTTTATTTGTTTATTTATTATTTACCTTTTTATTTATGTGTGTGTCCTCTCATAATGTACCATTTTATTTGCATTTTGATTCTGTCATTGTGAGTTGCATGTTATAGTTTCAAACTACAAGAAACAATTTCAAATTCACAGGTGATATATTCCATTCTAACATGTAAAGTGAAGCCAAAGCAGGAAGTAGCATTAAAATAAGACATATTAATATTATTGCAGAGAATAACATTTTTTTGGTTATTTGGTTTTTTTGGTTATTTGGTTCAGAACTGCCAACTGCCTTTTACTTTATATGAAAAAGTAATTTAAATTTTTAGTATCTGTACGAGATGTCAATATACCATTATGAGAATGGATATAGACTATAAAATTAGACAAGAGACTATGGGAAGAGCATGAGGTATGTTGAGGAAGGGGAGGGAGAGTGAAGGGATCCCAGGATGGACCAGAAGTACCATAATGAAGCCTAATGTTTTTCAGAATGATGTGAGTATCAACAATATCTTGGTAGCAAATGGGTAAAAAAAAATCTAGAAAAAAAATAAACAAATGGAAAAATACTACATAAATGCTAGTGAATTTAACCCTAATTTTCCTCTTTGTTGGGCACTAATGACACATTTCTTTGTGACCATTTGATAAGCAGCAAGAGCTACCTACTGCTGTTAAACTGAATATAGGCTTTGCACAGCGCTTGGGAGGTAGGTGGTCTGAGCATTGCTTACAAAGACAGCACAGTTGTTCCTGGGGCCAGCTGGACGGACGCAGAGGGATGTGTAAAATGGTATGTGTGCTGTTTAACTCCCACAGAGAGCAGCTTAGTTTTCCCTGAAGACAGCATTTGCCAGGGTGTTAGGATCTGAACCTGCAGAATTCACAGGATAAATGAAGCAGTTTAAAAGAGTCTTGAAGGTGTTAGGCTCCACTGCTTTGAAGGAAAGCAGTTCTGTAAGGAGGAAATTTTGGGGGGGAGGGTTCCCAAAGAGACTAAACTAATCAGCTTGAGCTAGATTCCCTTCTCTGGGAAGTTTGTGTTTGTTGTAATAATCTTCATGCCTAAAAATGTTACTTACCTTTGGTTATATTGTTTAAATGGTATTATTTTAAAACCCCGAGTTTAAGTCACTGCAATCTTACATATAAATAGGTCGATCAGTGACACAAGATTTTTCAGGGAGGTATTCATTGACTAAACAACTCGATGTTTTCAGAGCATTTGGAAGACTACTCCTATAATCAGAGATGTGAGGAAGTTAATTGTCTGTGTCAGATCTACTGAGGATCTTGCTTAGTTTGGTCTGAAAACTGACCCTGTGCATCTAAGAAGCACAGAGAGTCAAAGGACAGGATCTTCATTGCCGGTGTGGTGTGGAAATCAGAGATTACTATCATGTAAGGTGTAGCCTCATGAAAAGAAAGAAAGGCCAGTGCCACGTTTCTCTGCTGCTAAGAAGGCCAGAGCTAAGAGTTATGGCATTACTTTCCTTTGATGATTAACTACAAACTACAGTCTCTGTGCCTTACAGATATCAGTGACAGATTTCACTGCTTTGCTGGAGCATTAAGCTCTCTTATCCAGACCTGAGACCTAAGGACTTAGATTCTCACAGCTGGGTATCAGATCATCATATCAAAATTTGCTCTGAAGCTGCCCTGTGATCAATGTTTAGCCACAAAAAGGATAAATGATGGATCTTGGCAGGTGTCCAAGCTCTGCACCCAATTCACATCAAATTATAAAAGATGATGAATGGTCTGATTAAGACGTATTGCTTTTATTCACCTTGATTGCTTATTGTTTCCTAAGCATTTCTTCCAGAAGGGGCTAATTAGCATACCTCAGGGCTTCAAGCAGAACAAAATACAGGAAATTATCAGTGGAAATCAGTAGTGTGGATACCGTCTCTTTTCAAGAGGGCACTAGACAGCCTGTGAAAACAGCTGTTGCCCATGCACTGGGTGAAGCAAACGTCACTTGGCTCCATGTGAATCTAAATCCTTAGGGAAGAATTCCTTCAAAGATTTAACACAACACTCACCCACCTCTTCACAGTACTTTAGGTCAACGGACTTGCCATCACTGCGAACACAGTCCAGCATCCTCGTTTTAATGCCATTCCCACAAACCGCCTTCTCACTCAACTGACACGTACTCCAGTCTAAATGAAAAAGACTCGTCAGGACGGAAGGCGATGCGCGTAAGAGACTTCAGATGGGACTCTGATGACCCGAATCCCATACCTAATTCACAATGGTTTCCTAAGCCCCTCAATCAATCATCCCACATGCAGAGCATATGGGCCCCAGGTTTGAACATATTAGGAGTCAAATGGAATTGCTGTGGTTGCACAGAGTGGTTAGGATTATTTCCTGTCTACTTGACAATCTTGACAGCAAGCTATTTAAGTGATATTATAAAAAAGGCTTGGTTATACAGATCAGTACCATTTCAAAACTTTTTTCCTAAGAAGAACAGAAATAAACATTTACTATTATTTTTTAGCAAAGTAAACATCATTTTAACGGACGTTACTCTATGTAGTTAGATTAAATCCATGTACTTCATTCATTTGCATAAGCAAAGTTCTTTAAAAAATACAAAGTCATTTATTTCATAAATAACTTCAGCTTATTTATTAAATTCCCTTATTTTGTATCTTTTACAAAACGCATTTTTTTAAAAATGTTTTTCTAGGCAAGTACAATGTACCCTAGAGAACTTTGATTTTTTTGTGGCAAACTGTAGTGAGAACTAAGAGACATGAGCTAGTGTGACTACTATGTACCTTTCTTCAATTTCTTGAACTTGTTTCAACATGAAAAAAAACTAGGAAAAAAATCCAAGTTAGCTTTAATATTCTATCAAGCCATATGAACCAATAAAATATTTTTGATGTGTATGTTTTGATGATACTAAATGAAATTCAAGAAACAAATACAATTTATCACATCTATTTTTTTTCCTTATTTTCAAGAATACAGACATTTTACATCATGTTCATGTTGCTTACAAATGTTCCTTTGTCCATAAAAATTATTGATGTAGAGGTAATAATCAAACATCTGATAAAAAGAATATTTTTCCATAATCCCAAAATAGGAGGTTTTTAAAAGGATCATTTGCAATATTTATCACATACTTCAAGAATTTAAGCTTTGCAATATTTTATTCTTTATATCTTGATGTTTTCTAAAAAAAAATAAATAGATAACTACTTCAGTCATGTAATACTGATTATTTCTCATAGTGTAAGCTGTGTTTCTAAATGACACACAGGGGGAGCTGGCCTAGGCTGTTGAGGATGCCTTGAGTTGGTTCCTATGGAAAGAAGCCTCAGAATCTATGAGGACGTAATGAAGGGCTTTACCTGTGACGTTATAGTCATAGTGGTAGCAGTTTTTGTTCAGGTTACAGGGCTCTTTCTCCACAGCATCAGGACAGGCTCTTCCTTCATCAGCAGGCTGTCTGATGGGATCAGCTGACCTTTGCCTTGAACCACTTGGATTGCAAGGCTTACAAAGAACAATACCATTTTTCAGAAAGGTTAACTCAGTGATACAACAGCCAGCATGCTTCTGGAGCTGAATTAGAGCACTTGAGTCGGTGAACTAATTTAAGCAAGAAGTTAACTTCATTATGATTCTGAGTTCAGAGTTCCCATATATAAAATGTAGGCACTGACAGAGTCTGCTGTCCCATCCTAGCTAGAAGATGTTTAAATTATTACTTCACACCTAGAGAAACACATTAATATGGGCACTTTTAGTAGCATGGAATGCTAATCCCATATGCCACAATGATTCATATATATTTAAATACACACACACACACACACACACACATATATATATGAATTTAATCTTTGCAATATTTTATTCCTTATATATTTATATTCTTTATATCTTGATGTTTTCTAAAACATGTGTGTGTGTGTGTGTGTGTGTGTGTGCATGTGTGTAACTTAAACCATTGAAATAACTAACAAGGTATCAGCGACTTTCATGTTTTTAATGCATATCCTCATATAAACAATTTAGCATCTACATGGTGGCTGCCTATTATCTTATTGACAGATCTTTCTGAAAACAGCTGGCTTCTAAGGATACAAAGGGACAAACAATTTTGGATTTCTTAGGCCTGAAATAGTTTATTGCTTTGTCCTCTGCTCTCGCTGCGTGGTTGTCACACCACTGAAGACATACTTATTGTACCGAGAGAATGCAAATTATGTAACGGTCCTGCTACTGTGTCCAGACTACACTGAACTACGCCTGGCTTCTGTGACTGTACACTCTTTGAACTTCACAGTTCTTGGCATGCAATGAATGTTTGGTTTTTGTTTATTGATTTCCTGGGTGATGAGTCAAGACTGAATGTATAAAGTCTAAGGGGCACACCTAGTCAACTAGTTGAGTTTTAGTCTCAATCCAAAATTTCTGTTGGAGAACATTCAAGAAAACAAAATATTTTTCACAAACTATTTCTTGTTACACATGGTGGAACTTTGGTTTTTTTTATTTTATTTTTCTAAGATGGCTACTTAAGGTTATTTAAAACTGAACCCAGATGGACACATTTTCTGTTTCGTGGCTCCTGGTATTGAAATTAAGGAATTTAAGAAGCAGCCCAACTCTAACAGCCCCTGTTTTATAATAGCTGAATATTCTTCCAATAGAATCTCCAATGACAACAATTCCATCATTGTAATTTCTAGAATGTAGTTCAGCTGAAGAATTAAAACTGTCCACACTCAACCATCTTAGAAGAATACCTGAGGACCAGCATGTGTAACCTTATTCCTCCTCACTCTTACTCAAGACCATTTATGTTGTAGAGTCAATATTCCTCCTGCAGCACTTCCTTGTGTGAAAGAGGCTCTTCCCATTGAGATTAACCAGATTCTACAGGATTCAAGGGATATCAAACTGACATGATTAAAGTACCTTCACCAGGTTTCCATTCTTTCCTTATCTTAACTAAAGAGAATCATTATGGTCACTGCAGTTTTTCACATACTGTGTAATCTCTAAGGCCTGCTGAAGAAATCATATGCTGGTTTAGAAGCATGGTTGAGAAGGAGTAAACAGTTTGCAAGAACTCCTGTTGTAGAAACATTGCTGAATTTACATGGCTTACCCATACAAGGAAGTGACCAGGGAAGCACACTTTGCTTTGTGTACAAGGCTCACAAAAGTTAAGCAAACTCCATTTTATCCAAATAGTTTATAATCTCACCAAAGCACACTGGGTCCAGGGCCCCCACTCAGATATCACACAGTCCTCAGGACATGGTAGTTTACATTCTCTAGAGCCCAGGGGCATATCTTCTGGGTCACACAGGTAATCCTCCACATGTTCAGAAGGGCCATCTGCTGTATTTTGCATGCATCTAAGAGAAAACATGCATATTAGCAAAGGAACTAGGTCAAGTAAAATGACAGCCACCACACAGGATGTTGGTTCTCATTAAAGCCATCATCTGACAAACAACATTCTCCCAATGGGAAAGGTTACAAGAAACTTTGTCTTCCAACATGTAGCTAGTATTTCTCTAAGATTGAAAGAACATATATTCACATGAATAGTCATAATATTTTAATTGGATAATTTCAGTGCATCAGTAAATGCTATCTTGTTTCTTTGTAAGGGAAGTGACTTTTCCACCGGTATGTGAAAACAGAACTGATGAGAATTGGTCCTAAAAGGTTCTCAGAGGAGATGCAGCTGATAAATGACAGAGGTTGAGGGACAGTGTGCTATCCACACAAAGTGTTTCATCAGGTGATTTCTAAGATAAGGCATTTATCAGTTTGTTTTGTCATTTAAAAAGTAATCTTAGCTGCCAGCAAGATGACTCAGTGAGAAAAAGCATTTGCAATCAAGCCTGGTGACCTGATTTCAATCCCTAAAACTCCCATGGTAGAAAAGAAAGAAATGATCTCTGCACGTTGTCTTCTTCCCACATGGGCACTCTGGTGTATAAGCTCACATAAACACAGACACAGGCACACAGACACACAAACACACAGACAGAGACACATATATAAACTCTAAATGTGGCTATTTGGATTTTCTATCTTAGCTTTTTTCTTAATTGTTAGTTTTTCTTCTTATATTAGAACAATTTTAAACCATTGCTGATATTATTTCATTATGAACAGTCAAGAAATCCTCTTGAGAAGCTAATTAATGTGGCTTTTTTATAACTGTAGTTAATAATCTCTCTGTGAACTTTAGTAGTGGGAGAGAAAACCTTGATCCTTAATTTATAATGTAGGAAAGGTCACCCAAATTAATGTGTCTGGTAAGAAAGCTGCCTATGAAAAGATGAAAAGGAAGATGGGCTCTTGAACCCCTCAGGGACATTGTGGTGTTGTAAGCAGCCGGTGGAGTCATGTCACAGTTATATTCTTGGCGTCCCATCTTTTCTCTGAGATTTACAGTGAGGAAGAACATCGTGTCTCTAAAACAATCCTATAAAAATAGTTTTTACAGTGACACAAAATTTAAAAATAAATATGTCTGTCAAGTGAGATACATTGAAAGATTGGAAAGCTGTCATTATTTCTATATTGATTGTCATTAGTTGTATATTGATTGACTAAGCAATTTAGAAAAATATATAAATGCTTAACTCTGTAATGTTTTTTAAAAATCACTTCATAAAAATGAATCAATAGATATTTGGTGATTTCAACATTGAAAAAATTATATTACAAATTTCTTTGAAAGGACTTTAGTTGTGTAAAGAAGTGTCCTATGTTCTGTCACATTTAAAGTGTTCTTCTGACTATCTCCTGATGAATACAGGGATGGGACAAGTAGTTCTGTGTTCAAGAGGCACAATTGATCACAGTCTTAGCAGATATTGATGCTACACAAGGATTAACTTATAAAATTGCCTATTGATTCAGTTTTAAAATAGATGTTCAATACCCTAATAGGTAGCTATGTACATGTAACTTAATGAGAAAATCTTTCTTAATTTTGCACGTTATAAATAGCACAAAAAAAACCTCAAAATAAATAATAGGCCTCAAATCTAGCACTTGAAGGTAGCTTCTTTTTAACAGACTTGATTTATTCTAAAACAGATTATTATTTTAAACATACTCTCATTCCCCGAAATAGGGACAAATTATACTAACCAGGATGTGTATTTGTTTTATTTGACATTAACAATATTTTTTTGGTGCTTAGTACTCAGAATAAATATTTGGATCAAGCTGAAGCCAAAAGAAAAAGGGTTTGAATTTGTTTTCTTCATAGCTTTGGTCTTCCTACGTTTCCGAAGAGCAAGAGTACTTTTTTTGAGAAGACTAATGTACAGTAGAAACACAGAGTACATGGCCATTTTGGAGGTGAAGAGGTGACCGACTTGGAACAGGTAGAAGAATAAAAGGTGGACTATCTGTACGGAAACAAGAGCTGCAGTAACCGCAACTGAAACACCTCTTTTTATTATTATTGCCATCACATGAGTAAAATTTATAGAAACAAACATGATGTCCACAGCTTGACCTTTTCTTTCTGCCTACTCTCTTGAGGACCAGGCTCAATTCTTAGTCCTAGGAGAAGCAAAGAAGAATAGAAAGATGGGAAAAAAGGAAGAAGAGAAGGAGGGAGCAAGGAGAAAGATGGCAGGAGGGAAGGAAGTGGGGAAGGAAGGAATTCTGATTAGGAAGAGGCATTTTTTCTAGCCACTTTCCTACAGGCCATTCTGTCCTAATGAAGAGGACTGAAAAACGGGTACATGCAAACCTGTTCTTTTATAGACGTATCTCTTCTAAAATGTCAGTCCGTATTTGTATGGAGGCAGGACATACTGACCCTAATTAGCAGAGGACAGAGTTTGAGAAGTGGACCACTCAGTCAGGAAGAAACAAGCACATCATTACGTGGTCAGAGGTCAGGATCGATACTGACCCCTCTCTCTATTGAATCAGCCTCAATATGTTACTTTGTCGCAAATGTGCTTGGGAATGTGGAAGACAACAATTTTTCACTAACAAAACAAGCAACTGAATGAAGCAAATGCTTCACCTAAGGATATGAGTTTCAAGTTTGAAGGGGACCATTTTAGCTTGGATGTGTGTATGAAGTGTGAAGAAGAGGCACTCTCATTTTTCCTTTCCATTTTTGTTCTCCTCATTATCTCTGTCCCCGTCATCATTTTTATTCTCCCTTTATTATGACCCATAGGAACTGTAAGTGGAGCCCTCAGATGGGTATTTGAGACAAACAGAAAATGGTTTTTTAATTGGAAACGAGGTTACACATATTTTACGTGAAAAGGTTTTATGATATTAACGTTAATAAAAAGCATTCTCCTGAAATAAATGAGGAAATACCATTACGTATTTCTAAAATTCAAGATAAGCTAAGTTATAGATGAGAATGCACTGATGTCAAGTTCCGCACTATCATTGTGTTTGCCCCCTTTGTGGTGAAAGGAATATTCTATATCTCTACTGCCCAACAGAACAGCCACGTATGGCTGTGGAAAGTTTACACTTATGAACAATGTGGATAAAGAAATATATTTAAAACTTGACCGTAGCTACCCTACCAGGCAGGACAACTGTATTAGAATAAGTGAGAGGCCATAGCTCTAACAACTGTATTAGAATAAGTGAGAGGCCATAGCTCTAACAACTGTATTAGAATAAGTGAGAGGCCATAGTTCGGGGGAGGCTTCCCGAAGGAGAATAAATATTCAAATATTAGGCAGGTTGACACAGGAACAAAAGTAGGGAATTCGAAAATGTTTTCAGAAATATATTTGGCTTTTGTTTTAGGGAAGACGGCTCAGTAAGTAAAGGGTTTGCCTCATAAGCATTAGAACATGGGTTCAATTCCCATCACTCATATGTCAAAATTAGTAGGCTCGACAGCACACATCTGTAATTTAGTATTTAGGAGGCAGGGACAGGATTGTCCCCAGGAAATTTTGGCCTGTTTCATGTTCAGTGAGAGACCCTAGCTCAAAAAGTAAGGAAAATAAAGTGAGAGAAAAAAAAAAAAAACTAATGTTGATCTCTGGCTTCCAAACACACATGAACACACACACAAAAGTACTTATATACAAAGAAACAATATTTGGCTTTTAATAGGTCACTGAGTTTTAACCACCACACCCATAAAGCTTGATTTCAATGTGCATTTCCAACGGTTAGCCCTGAGAACATACAGACCTAGCAGGTTGTATTTATATATTTAGAAATCTATATTTCTATCTATATTCGAATTTACATATATACATGCATGAATATAACAAAAGTTAATGAAAAAAGAGGCCATAGATTTTCAAAAGCAAGGAGTTATACTTGGGGGAGAGAACCTGGAGGGAGGAAACAAGGAGGCATGCGATCATAGTCTAATCTCAAAAACAAATATAATTTTTAAAAACTATTTTAAAGTGAAGTTTTTTTTTTTTTTTTTTTTGGTGTCAGGAACTAGAATACACAAACTTCTGTATGTGATAGAGGGTCTTAATTTCTAAGAACCCAGATTCCCTAAAACCAAAACTAATGAAAGTTGTCAGGACAGCAGAGACAGGAGCTGTCCCACGTTGTCACCTGTGGAATTGGGAGATGGCTTCCCGGTTGCTCCTCTGACTTTCTATTAGGTCTTACCTCACTTTTCGGGTCTGCACGCCCTCTCCACAGTTGTCTCGCATGTCCACAAAGGTCACCTTGCAGACGCTCCATGGCTCTGTGACCCATATGTACTGGTTGCAGTCGCTGTGGCAAGGGACGACCTCATACACCTGAAACACACGCCTGGTCATCTCAGGTAGTGGAATGAGAGTGGGGGAGGGTGGACGGAAGACTGTGTCCGACCACAATTACTACCTCACTCATCTGCTTCCGTTTCTCCCCGTTATTGCTCGTGCTCTCAAGTAGGAAGGAAGAAAGCATCCTGAGACGTCTGGTCAAAAGGAGGACGATGGGCTGAGCCGCACCGTTTGTCTGTTTTTACACAGTGGATCTTCTAACCCACTGGGCCAGAATTGCAACCTATTTCCATAAACTGACCTTTCCACACTAAAGTATAATCTTTTGGACTATCTATTTTGTTCAAGTTTTGTGTATCGTTAATTCTTAGCCCAGGGCACTCATGTGCTAAACACTTAGTCAAGATTTATCAAATGAATGAATGAGATCAATACAATCAACGTGTCTGTTTTCCAGATAAACATTATTTAGACACTTTGTACATATAAATGCATATAGTTGTAAAAATTAAAATTTTTTTCATACAAGAAACGGAAGTGACAGATAGGTGGAAATAAGCCCATCTTGGAACTAATCCTCGATCCCTTGAGGTATGGAAACAAGTCCTGA
Organism: Micromys minutus; assembly: GCF_963924665.1. Lineage (NCBI taxonomy): Eukaryota > Metazoa > Chordata > Mammalia > Rodentia > Muridae > Micromys > Micromys minutus. Next base: position 37,028,412 of record NC_137958.1, read on the forward strand.
ATTAGTTTTACATGATGCATAGTCACCGCCACAGCTGTCAGCACCAAGGGCCTGACAGAACACATCCAACTATTTGTGGTTATTGTACACAAAGCTTTCAGTTCCAAAGGCAACGTAATATGTTCGCTTCAGGAATTCTAGGACAATAAAGCACTCGTGCAGTTTTCTCAGTGAGAAAAATAAGTAGAAAAAAAATAAATAGATCACAATCTACTACAACCAAGAATATAACTGTCAAAGGAAAATATTTTAAAATATGCTCATATGTGAAAATATAATTCACTTTCCTATTCACACACACACACACACACACACACACTAGTTTATAAATGATTTAGGTAATCAATTCCAGGAATTGGATTTAAACTGTCATGTGGAGCAAATCTTTTGGACACTTGGAGAACAAAAACGAAGATAAAATAGAATAACCCCCAAATAAGTGTAAAACTTATGCACTATTGGAATAAGAATGTAGCTAATGATATAGCCAGTATATCCCCATTAAGAAGATGAGTTAAAACAGGACTATTACCACATGGTTAAACAATACCACATCAGTCCCAGGGAACAGAAAAATCAAAATGGAGGTGCCCTGCTGTTTTTTTCTTAATCCTTTGATAGATGATCAGTCCCCATTGTTGGGGGATAAATGCAAATTATTTCATCGAAATTCCCAATGTCTCCAAATAACCATTTCAGTCCACCATACCTCTCTCCTTGAAGCATTAAACTGTGATAGGTGAAGACTAGTCACCTCACCCTGTTTCCTTAGGCCCTGTCAATAAAGAAGCCCTAGTAACTGTCCCAGGGCATTAAATGGAACAGGAAGAGAAAAACCTAGGGGAGAAAATAATAATTTTTTAAAAAAGAACTCTGAGGAAATGAAAGATAAGGATGCTCACCTGTGCCTGGAGCGGTGTTTGCCGGGAACGGAGTAAAAGACAAGAAACAGAGAAGTGTGAAAATGTTAGCTATTTTGATCAGAGCTCATATTCTACATTTCAGTTATAAGGACTTTAAAACATTGATTTAGTAAAAGCCTAGGATGTATTTCTTAGGTTTTAGGCAGGATAAGTCAATCATTTCTCACGACTTAAACGTAAGATGAGCAGAGAAAGATTACACGGCCCAGGAAAGGTTGCTTACACAGGATGACAACACTTCAAAACCTGAGTTGATCTCAGAGCCCCTGCCACTGCAAACTGAGCTGTGACTGCCAATAATTACGAGTCAACTGAAGTATGGACCATTGTCTATATATCAGCCCACCTACCGGTCCTTCTATCCACCAGCCTGCTTTAATCCTGGCATACATTTTTAGTGAAAAAAGGACCTGGGGGCTTCACGTCAGTGCGGAAACATTCAGAGAGACCATTTTTTCAAGTCAACAAACTGCTATAGTTTTCTTGAGGAGTTTTAATTAGAGTCAAAATCTGCATGGTTTGTATTTTATAAACAAAATAACACAGCACTTTGCATATTTTATTTTCTTGAGTATTTTATCGATATTTAAATCCCTCTTCATAAGCTTTATGTAAAACATTATGCGCAAAATTTGACACATAACTATCTGTTTTTTTTCTTGGTTTGCCTTTGATTTTTCAGTTACTACTATTTTGATATACCCCACTAATGAACTGAAAACCAGTACATAAATGTGCTTATGAAAATCTGTCTTGAAGGTTCTGAGAGAGGTCACATTGAAAGGAAATGAGTCAGTACAGGCACCTTAGCACAGGGTCATGTGTCTTTGAAAACAAAAGTGCTCAGGCAAATGTGACATGTTTAAATTGCACAGTGACTAGTTAGACACACACACACTCACATGTGCCATATGGAACACATATATACTTCCTCTTTGATAGGACTGTGGGCCATCATTTATTAATATTAAACTTGGCATTGGAAATTCAGGATGCCCGGACCTGTAGACAAGCATTCTGGTTGTCCGAGTGTGTTACTCCCGTTGTTATGTTTCATATCCACCTGATTACAACTCTGCACTGGATTTCTTCTTTGGAAATGAGCACTTGCAGTTTATGAATACAAGATGCTCAGCTGCCAGCAGAGGGCGGTAGAAGAGTTTGTTATTCTCTCTCCACTGGGCTAAATGTACTTTCCCTGTAATTTAATTCTTCAATGCCCTCATGTTTATGTACTTAAAAGTTTCCTTTTTATACGGACGGTGTGATTCTGCGTTTCCCAGAAATCTTCGTTCAATCAGAAGAAAACGGCAGATAACCGCGTGGTTTGAGGTTAAAACGAGACCGGCTGTGTTCACATGAAACAGCTTTACATACTTAAATACTCATTGGATCATGGCTCAGATTCAAACCATGACATCTGCACACACTCTGGAAAATCCATTCTTTGCTAATTTACATGCCGATCAACTGTGATAACAATTGTCTGTTCTGTTTCACTTAAGTTAACCACAATTCTGCCATTAGCCATTTTATTCTTTATCTCCGGCAGAATACAGAATACCAACCACTGACAGCAGCGAGTGAAGTAAGCATGTGTGTGTGTGTGTGTGTGTGTGTGTGTGTGCATGTGTTTGAACTTTGAGACACGTTTTACATTTATTTTACACTAACTAGATTGAAATGAATAAATAACACTCCCCCCTTTTTAGAGCACATTCAAGCCATTGCTTTGCTTTTCTCTTGACTCAGTTGCTGAGTTCTCTTTCGCGGGGGGGGGGGGGGGGTTGTCTAGGGAACCTCTGAGAATCATGGGACTTCATCAGAGCAGTTAGACACGACTGTATGGCAGATTAATGTCTTGACATTCCTCACGACTTAAGTGTCAGTTCACCTGCACGGAATTGTATTTTATCTAGATGAATTTTCTGAATCCCCAGAAAATTCAGAGATTATATGCATAATTCGAGATTGTATATTTCAGTGCGGTTTACTCAGACCTTATGAAAATACAATTGATCGAGTTTCTTTTTCAGGAGCGATTATTCAATTTTTGTGCATTCTTGAGAAATTATAGTATAACAGATCCTTGGCAGTCTAAGCAATCTCTTAATGCATTTGACGTTAGTAAAAATACCTGGTTGACATGGTCCAGTTTGGGGCAAGGCCTTCCTCCGTTATAAGGCTTCTCCCGCAGCCACTTGGACCGGACCTTCACACCGCTTCCACAAGACTTGCTGCAGCGGGACCAGTTGGACCACTCACTCAGCTTGCAGTCTGACGGGCAAGGGATAATGCAGGCTTCTTCTATGTAGCCTGAGCAGAGGAAAACGAAACAAGAAGCCAGTTTGCAACCCGCACCATTCCAAGCTCATTTAGAAGGTCCATTTGATAGGAGCACACGAACACAGAGGTATCAGCATCTTTAGGGACTCACATTTAAATCTGCAGGGAAATGACACATCTCTGCTGTGACTGTGTTAAAATAACCGCTAAGTAGTGGCCATATGATCTGCTTAGGATTCATGCCCACCGTGTTTCTGCTTAGTGACAGCTCTTGTTTAATTGACAGTAGCCTATCGGGCTCACCATCTCTGTCTCAGCGTTGCCAGAATGCAGTTAAAAAAAATCTAACACGGATTTGTGTGACTCTGTATGTGTGAATGCCACACACAGGCAGGGATGTGAGTCCTCCTGCCAGCATTCTTCCTAAAGAAAAGTAAACATGCAAAAGAATCCATTTAAATTAGCACCTTTCCTTTCCGCTTCCTAGAGATCAGTTCTGAGGAGGGAAACTGAAGGGTGTTATGTAAGCAACACCTCATAGCTCCAAGGAGCAGGAACTGTTAAAACCACACCCCATCTTGGGTCCATTTGACTCTCTTGCAATTAATTATAAGTGTAGTAGGCAGAAACAAGAAACACGGACCGATGATAGACAAGTCTTAGAGCACAGGGTCGGGGCTAGTGCAGGATCATTCCATCAGTGGATGAATTTGATTTGGGAAAGGATAAGATTTTCTTTGATTAGTTCTTTACTATCAACTTAATTATTTCACGATATCAAGTTATTCCTAGATGCAGATGCGAAACTATTCTAGTCAGAGGTTGTCCTCCTGCCGTAGTAAGGACTGTAGAAGAAGTCACGATCAATCAGCTTCATATTTTCACATCAGCACCACAGACGTCAGCGCGTGACTCTCCCATTCTATAGTCTGTGAAGGAATGGGTCGATTGTAAACCTTTCAAGCTGAGACAAAAAATCATATAACATTAAAAATCAGTTCATGATTTGAATTTTTTGGGTACATTTGCTAAGTCTTACAGTTGTTACCACCAAATACATTTTAGAATTTTAAACATTTTTTTTAAACAAGCTTCTTTTCTGAAACTGTCCAGGTTATTGTCAGTCAATATATATACTTTCACCTTCCTCTTTAGTCGCCAGGTATGAATTCATTATGGAACTGTACGAAATTGACATTTAGTTGGTAGTTCATATAAATGAGACCTAGTGAACCATTATGTATTCACAGCTTCCTTTAGTTTGATGTTTCGAGCAGTACTTCATTCTTTAAGGTTGAATAGTATTCCATTACATGGATATACCGCACTTGTTTAACTCTTCATCATTTAACAAACCTTTGTTTTTATAACTCTATTCTCACAGCTATCAACATTTGCATGCAAGTGTACATGTACAAAAGGTTTCATTTTTTTATTTTCAGGTATATGCCTAAGAAAGGGGTAATCCTTTCATAAGGTAATTCCAATTCTTCTCAAGGAAATATTCTTAATACTAAAAGTAACTGTGCAATATTACAGTCTGCAGCAGTATGTGAATGCCCTAACCTCTCTGAATCCTAGCTGGACTTGTGAGTATTCTGTTTTTTTTTTTTTTCAGATTTATTAGTGCCTGCATGTATCCCTGCAGGCCAGAAGAGGGCACCAGATCTCATTATAGATGGTTATTAGCCACCATATGGTTGCTGGGAATTGAACTCAGGACCTCTGGAAGAGCAGTGTTCTTAACCACTGAGCCATCCCTCCAGGTCCCAATGCTCAACTTTTTAACTTAGTGCTCTTGAAAGAGACGGTTTAAATGTTGATGAAATCCACTTTTTAAAAAGGTTTTGGTTTCCTGTCTAGAAATTATTGTGTAATTCAAAGTCACAAAAGTTTGTATTATTTTGTCTCTGAAAGTTCCATAATTTTTAACTTTGTTTTTTGGTTACAAGTTGCTAATGATTATCGGGCCCAGCCTCATCTTTTGTGTGCAGTGCTGATGTCACCTCTAAACACATGGAATGACGTGGCATCAGCCATCAGCTTCCTGAGCCAGCCTGGACCTGTTTCTTGGAGCTTCTGCCCTCCACTTTAAAGGGAGGATGTATTCTGCATCCGAGCATCTATTCCATTTATCTCTGTCTCTCTTCTTATCCAGTCCCACTCTCACCTGACAAATATAACTTTAGGGAAAGTTTTAAAATCAGAAAATATGAATATCTTAAATTTTTTTCTATTTCAATACTGACTCGTTTTTTTTTTTTTTTTTTTTTTTTTTTTTTTTACTTACTCATAATATCAAGTGCATTTTAATATAGCTCTTCATTTTCTGCAATTGATGGCATTTGGGATTACAATGGGAATCACTTCAAGTCTGTTCCACTGTAGCCCCTTGTTACGGTAACAGTCCAGGTAATTGGGATTTCTTCCCATTCATTTGGGTCTGTAATTTCCTTTAATGACTCTGTTTGGTGTCTGTGTAGTCTTCATGTCTTAAGTTAATTTTGATAATTTATTAGTGTTTTATCTGTATGCTTTAATTAGATTTTAAAGTGAACAATACTTATTGATATCTTCAAAGGCAAGCCAATCAGAAAATCTTTAAACGAAAATGTCAGGTTTAGTATGTAATCTTGTTTCCAAATGGCGTAAGGTTGGAGTTATACTAAAATGCTGCTTATATTTTGTGTGATACTTTCAAACATTACCTCACAAATTGTTTAGGAATTTTTTTTTTTTTTAACAGCATAGTCTTCTTCCACTACAGACCTTCTGAAAAATGTGTTTCGGACTACGTCTGGTTTTTCAGGATGAGGATAAATTCTTGTGTTCATTCAACTCTCCTCTTTTTTTTAAACTAAAAATTATTATTGAGATAAGGATAGATACATATATAGCTTGAAGGTAAGATGGAGAGTTTCCTCACATACTTTCCCTGGTTGCTTTAGTATAATTTGAGTGTACTTCCTGCTGAGATTTTGACTCTGATGCATCCCCCAGAGCTCCTGAGCCCTCCTAGGTTTCCTCAGGTGTACATGCTGTACACCCATTTGCATGTCTAGCACTGACGCCAGAAACACTGTGGCCAGGCCCTGGTGAAACTACTAAAGTCTAGAGGAAAGGGCAGCCTTCTAGCATGCCTTTCTGTACATGAGCTTTCATAGGTTGATAGATTATCCATGTATTTACATTTTCTAATCAAATACCAGCTACACAACAAATATTGTGTATTTGCGCAAGTTCATTAAAGACACTTAGGAGACCGAGACTCCAGACTCCTCTTTTGAGTGCCATTCTTAATCAATCTCTGATTGCTAAGTAAGATATTATTCTATTTAGCAACAATGTCATTTTAATTAGCAGAACTATTGTTTTACTTGGCAAAAATATTATTACTAAAATGCCGTTTACTATTTTCACATCTTATAATGCAGGATACTTTTACTTTAAGAAAAATAATGTGACTAGAATCACATAGTGTTGTAGTTTAGATATAAAGTGTCCCCAGAATGTCATCATGGGTTCCAGCTAGTGGAGCCAACCTTTCACAAATAATGACAATGCGTCAGTTTTAACTTCATGAATCGGCCCAGTGACAGATTCATAGTTTGAAGTGACAGAAAGTTGGAGCTGGGGTGTATGTAACGCTGTGCCAAGAGGTGCTTTTGCTGTATCTATCTCTTTGCCCCTCTTGGGTTGCAAGCAGGTGAATACAGAGCTGCTCTCCCTTACCACCACAGTCTGCAAACTGCAGGAAGAAACTACAAAGCTACATAAAAAGGCAGTCCACTCTAAAACTGCAAGCCAGATAAAGCCTCCTTGGTTTTCATGCACACCTTTCCACAGCAACAGAAAGCTAATTAACTTACAGCATTTGTTCATGTGTGAGGTTTTCATGCACACCTTTCCACAGCAACAGAAAGCTAATTAACTTACAGCATTTGTTCATGTGTAGTTGTCTTTTTTACTCCCTGTTGCATTGTGAGCTTCCTGCATATCCTATATGCTTTTGGAGATTATTTTAAAGGATGCATTGTATTTTGCCTTGGAAATGTGTTATATCTTGTTTAGTCTATTGGTTGGTGAGCATTGAAGTAGTTTTAAATAGGAAGGTAACATCTGCTATGAATTTGTCAGTACATGTATTTTGGTCAGTTAAGTATTCACTTTGATATATGTATTCATAGGAGGAAACAGATGTGATGGGGCATATACAATATATTACTTTATTGTATATAAGGTATGAATCAGTTTTAACAGTACAATCGCATTTCTCAGCAAACTGGAAATAGATCTACCTGAAGACCCAGCTATACCATTCGTGGACATCTGCCCTAAAGATGCTCCATCACGCCATAGGGGAATGTGTTTCATTATGTTCATAGCAGCCTTACTTGTGATAGCGAGAAGCTGGAAACAACCTAGATGTCCCTCAATGAAAGAATGGATTCAGAAAATGTGGTTCATTTACACAATGGAGTACTATTCAGCTACTAAGAATGAGGACATCATGAGTTTTGTAGGCAAATAAATGGATGGAACTAGAAAATGTCATCCTGAGTGAGGTAACTCTGACCCAAAAGGACATAAATAGTATGTCCTCACTAATAAGTGGATATTAGCCCCAAAAAGTACAGAATACCCAGGACAGTATCCACAGAAGTCAAGAAAGTTAACAAGTCAAAGGGCCCAAGCAAGGATGCCTCAGTCCCACTTGGGAGGGAGAAGAAAGCAATCATGGAAGCCGAGGGAAGGAGGAACCTGGGTAGGTGAGGGAACAGGGAGGGGAAAAGGGAACGTGATCAGGTATTGGTGGGGAACTAGTAAAGCCTTGAGAGCCATCTGAAAGAATAGAAACAGGCAACCTCAGTGGGTTGGAAGTATGAGGACTCCAGAATGTACCAGAGATCTGGGAGGTGAAAAACTCTCAGGACTCAAATGTTGGGAATTTAGATGAAATGCCCTATAGTGGGGAGAGAGAACTTGGAGTATCCGTCTTCAGGAGAAAGACAGGGCATCAAGTGGAGGGATGGGGTTGCCATCCCACAGTCAAAAACTCTGACCCACAATTGTTCCTGTCTGAAAGGACTGCCGGGACAAAAATGGAGAAGGGCCTGAGGGAAAGGAGGTCCAGTGATTGGCCCCAACTTGGGTTCTATCTCATGGGGAGACTCCAAGGTCTGTCACTATTACTGATGCTGTGGTGTGCTTACTGACAGGAACCTATTATGACTTCCCCCTGAGAGGCCCAACAAGCAGCAGAAAGAGTCAGATGCAGATATTTGTACCCAACCAATGGACAGAAGCCAGAAACCCTGGTGTTGAACGAGGGAAAAGCTGGAAGAAGCTGAGGAGGATGGTGACCCTGTAGGAGTTGTATCCAATAACCCGGACCCGAGATTTCCCAGACACTGAGCCACCAACCAGACAGCAAACACCAGCTGATATGAGGTTTCCAATACAGCAGAGGATGGCCTGGTCTGGCTCAGTGAGAGAAGATGCACCTAGGCCTCGAGAGACTTGAGGCTCCAGGGAGCCGGGAGGTCTGGTGAGGTGAGGGTGGGGGCCAGGACTTCCTCTCAGAGACTGGGGAGGAGGTATGGAATGAAGAAAGGACAGAGGGCAGACCAGAAGGGAAATAAGGCCTGGATTGTTAAAAACAAAAAGATTAAAGAATAATAATTTTTAAGAGTTAGGCATGATAAATATTGTCAAAAGAAGGATGGAAGATCATCTTCTGGAGAGCAGATGTACATGGAAAGCCTTGGAGAGCTTTGTTGCTGACAGACAGAGGAGGTAACACTGCTATGAATATACACTTGACTCTGAAGGTTACTGATGTATTCATAAACATCTAGGAGAAAGTCTACCAAAGAACTGAGTGGATACTTAAAAATACTGTTTACTAAAAATTTAAGAAGTGTAGTTATTATTTTAGTAAATTGAAGTGAATGACTTCATGTTGATTTTAACTGCAGTCTGAGGGGGGAAACAAGCCACGGTCAGTGTTTTGGGTTGAAATTTTTCAAAGTCCAGATCCTTTGTTCTACAAAGATTGAACATGTTTTGTCTTCAGACTGCATTACGAAAAAAGAAGGTATAAAAGTTTTATGTCTGTTTTTCCAATAACATATTCCAGAAAACGTTTCAAAAAACTGCTATCAAACTTTTAAAGGACACAAATTATAAAATAAGATAAAGAGAAAACAACAGCAGAATATATTTTTCAGTCTCTTATTTTTATTTCCCAATGTGTAGCCGCATTCAATAATTTCCTCTTGTGTTTTTCTAGCACTATTAAAATCCTTAATGCTGCCAGGGAACTGCCAGATAAGCATTCCCTTGCCTCTCCTACTAAGATCATATTGGGGGGCAATTAACATCAAACAATCACAGGAGATGGAACATTTGAAGCATTTTAAGGCTAAATAAATTGCTGGCAACTTATTGCAATTTATGGTTTCTGAGGAATGCTAAAACAAAATCAACGACAATGTTTAGGATGGTAACACTTTTAGCAATTCGACAGCAATTTTGATACTCAAGAACATCAAGCTGAGACTTCTGATCATATGTTTTGAAGCCTTTATATCTTTTTACTACTGCTTCAGCTTGAAAAAAAAAATCCCACAGACTACTAGAGGCTTCAAGGGGCAGCCTCAGGACAAACTGCCTTTGAGACCTGTACAATCACATCATTCATTTGAATTATAAACATGCAGATAAAGGAGCTGTCAACAACCTTCACAATTAGTAAATTATGTTCCTGAAAGGTGCACTGCGGATGATTAAATAATTCATTCTGAAAGCACATAGAACGTATTGGTTTGTATGATTTACAGCTCTGTGAATGAGTCACTCCAGTGCAGTCTCTGAAACATCAGGATTGCTCTAAAAAGAAAACTCAAAAACCTCTTTGTATGTATGTATGTATTATGTATATGTATGTATGTATGTATGTATAATCTGCATATGACTGCAACTAAAACCAGGTTTTTAATTTAAGTAGGCTTTTATCAGGGAATGAAAAATCTGAAAATATTATTTTGTAAATTACAAAATAATTGTAAATTACATATTCAAATCTGGTAATTTGATAAATTATAGAAAATAAAACTATATATATATAAACTTTAATATTTCAACATTTTACTCAAGCTCAATCTACACCGAGCAATTGATTATCATAGTGAAGAATGTAGGCAAATATAACAAACTTCAGATACATTTGTAGGTACAGCTCTTCATATGTGCTATGCACTTATGCACAGTAAGGAAGTTTTTAGCATCATTAGAAAAGCTGAAGGGCTTGTTATCTTACTTCTATCCATGTCTGCTCAATAACCAAATCCATCTGGATTTGCTTAGGTATATCCATGTACAAACAAGGTAGAATTCTACATAGACTCAAATAAAGAATTCTACATATTTCCCAGGTGTGATATAATGTAACAAGTACCAAACAATTCTGTAGTTATTGTTATACAAAAAAACTCAACTGGGGCTAGGGAGATGGCAGTAGCAGGACATAATCCTTGCCTCCAAGTTTGAAAACCTGACTTCCAACCTGGGAGCCCACGTGATGGAAAATGAGAACTCGTTTTTATGTTATCTTTTGATAACTTGATGACAGTCATTTTGTGGCACATCCTTCCCCCCTACATACACACAATAAAGAAGCAAGGAATTCCACCTCACACCAGTCAGATTGGCCAAGATCCAAAACTCAGATGACAGCAGATGCTGGCAAGGTTGTGGAGAAAGAGGAACACTTCTCCACTGTTGGTGGGGTTGTAAACTGATACAACTACTCTGGAAATCAGTCTGGTGATTCCTCAGAAAATTGGACATAGTGCTACCTGAAGATCCAGCTATTCCACTTCTGGGCATATACCCCAGAGACACTACAATATACAACAAAGATACATGCACCACAATGTTCATAGCAGCTCTATTTATAATAGCCAGAAACTGGAAAGAACCCAGATGTCCTTTAGAAGATGAATGGATACAAAAATTGTGGTACATTTACACAATGGAATATTACTCAGCCACCAGAAACAATGACTTAACCAAAATCTTAAGAAAATGGTTGCATCTAGAGAATATCATCCTGAATGAGATAACCCAGTCACAAAAGAACAGATAGTGGGATGCTAACCCCAGAGGCTCGGACTGTCCCAGAAACAACTCACAGACTGTGTGAAGTTCAAGAAAAAAAGAAAAGAAAACAAAACAAACAAAAAAAGACATTATGCTCAATCCTTACACACCAAGAAAACGTTGACTAATTCCGGGTTACATCCTGTTTACATGTACTTTTTGCTCATTGTAACTAGTAAGACCTTAATGCAGAGTATCAAATCTTAAAAAAAAAAAAAAAAAAAGCCAAGCACTGACAAAAATGTATTTTTATATTTATGCAAAAAAAATGTTTAAATTTTTTTCCTTTTATCTTTGTTTTGTAAAGTTTTTTTTTTTTTTTAAAAAAGAAGCAAGGAAATAAATTAACATGAATGTCACCCAAATTTTCACTGTATATGTCCCATAGAAGGTCCCTTTGCTCCCTTTGTATGACATTAGAAACAATGAGAGGTCAAAGGTTAACAGAAAGAGGATTAAGATTCAGTGGCAGACAGCACCCGTAGACAGTCTCTGTAGTCTTGGTTTATTATTCGGCAGAGTGAATTGTTCTAAACTGTTAAACTTACTCTAAGCAGTGGAACATGTTTATCTCAAAACCAGAAAACGTATCCGACCACGCAGAGGTCATTAAAGATTACACTGGACATCCTAGTCTGAGGAGCTCTGTGGAAGCACATTTTCAAGCAGAGAGATGATCTCCTGGCTAGTGTTATGTCAATTAGACACAAGCTGGAGTCAACAGGGGAAAAAAAGAGCCTCAAATGAGACAATGTCTGTATTAGATCGGGCTCTAAGTAAGTGTGGAAGGCAGTGGTTCTCAACTCTCCTAATGTTGTGAGCTTTTAAGACAATTCTTCATGTTGCACTGACCCCAACCATAAAAGCATTCTGTGGCTAGTTCATAACTGTAGTTTTGTTATTGTGAATCGTAACGTAAACATCTGTGTTTTCCAGTGTCCTTAAGCGACTCCTGTGAAAAGGTTATTCTACCTTCAAAGATATCAAGAAATGATGCTGTAGTTTCTTAATTAGTGCTTAATGGAGGAGTGTCCAGCCTATTGTAGGTGGTGCCATCCCTGGGTTGGTGGCATTGGGTTCTATAAAAAAGGCAGGCTGAGTAAACCACGAGGAGCGAGCCAATAAGCAGTACTCTTCATAGCTTCTGAATCAGCTCAGGTTCCTGCTTGAGTTCCTTTCCTAGTTTCCATTGATGATGAATTGCAATGTGGAAATCTCAGCCGCGTTAACCCTTTTCTCCACAGGTTGATTTGGTCATGGATTTCACCGCATCATTAGAAACCCTAACTAAGGAACAAGCATTCATACAGGAAACAGCAAAGATAGTTGCTTTCTTGCCTACAGGGACCCCGGGGAGTACAGAGCTGAGTCCACATCCAACTTGAATTGGCACCTGTATTATTGTTCTTTCTTTGTGCTGGTGTTCCCTGAGATTCCCTATTTTTTTTTTTTTTTTTTTTTTTTTTTTTTTTTTTTTTGACTCTTCAAGTTTGAATCATGATAGTCCCAGGAGAGAGTCAGATGTGTACTTTTGACCACCTGCATAAAAGCAATACTGTTTGTGTACTCTATCAAATGAGAAGTTAAAAACTCTGAAAGGGATTAAATAAGTTCTCATAGCTGAAAAGGCTTTTGGGAATGTTAGAACTCCATTGGAGTCTGTTTATAAAACTCTCTTCATTGCCTCTTCTGCTTGATTTAATGAAACATGTCATTACTGGAAGATATGTGCTCACCATGACAGGAACAGTTTCTTACTCAATTTTGTTTCTAAGTAACCTGTAGCATTAAACCTATGTCCTTTTTAGAATCCCATCATGAAAGTAATACATCTCAGTTCTGTTCCGCTGAATGTTCACCTGTACTATCTGCAAAAAAAATCTCTTCTACCTACTTTTCTGTTTTTTAATCAGGCATGTTTTGAGTTTGAGTCATTTGTAACGCACAAACTCTCAGCCTGGAACCTATGTGAATTGGGTATTGAACTAACATTTTCTTCATCTGACATGTTTTTCTCTTCTAGGTTTTGCTTGAGAGTCTTTCTGTTCCCACACATTTTAGCAGTAAGCAGCATCACACTTGAAACACCTGCTCTGGAGGTCCTCACCTAGGAGACCATGGCTGGGGTTGACAGCCCTTTGCTTCAGCCATTGAAACCTGGTTTGAAGTCATTTCAGTATTAAGGCTGATGGAGGCTGGTGAAATGCGGATGCTTAAGGTGTTAATAATAATGACAAATGCTTCCACCAAAGGGCATAACTCATAATATCAAATCACTTATAAACACACTCAAGTTCTATTCATCTAAATTTTGGTATTTGTGCATTGTAAAATACTTTGAATTAATATAAAATTTGTTTCACTCATACATTTTAAGGATTTGTTTTTCTTTTAATTACTGGTCTTGTACCCCAAGCTACTCTGATTCCCAATTCTGTATGAGTAACTTCGTTTGTCATGACAGTTTTCACAAAATTTCAAACTTGAATATGCATGCTGTAAATCCCATAGGTGCTTGTGAAATCAACTATTAAAGCCATTCAGTGCCGAGTGTCCCTTTCTGTGTTTTCATTGTTTGTTAGCACCGTAAAGCAAGGAGAGAAAGCACAGATGCTATAGTACAAATTGCCTTCTTTCAAAATTAATGTCAAGATGAAATTAACATCACACTAATGAAGCTTATAGAGAAACTTTTCAGAGACTTAGCTTTGATGTGCCAGAAAGCAAATCTAATAAACGAATAAGCAAATGAAATGAAAGCATACAATGCAATCTACAAAACATGTCAGCTACCTGAATGCCCGTGTGAGGTCACACAGCAACCGAAGGTTAGGGAGGCACTGGGTCATGAGTATTGACTTGTCCAAGTAAAATGTGGCTGACACCTTTAAGGTAACTTTCTCTTTGTTTACAGAAAGAACAGCATATAATGTGGAGCAAACTCTCATTGCTCCAGCTAAGCTGAAAACACTTTCCTCTTTCAATGCTTTGACAGATACATTGTGAATTTTGATGGATATTCAGGCGTATGTTATTTTTATGATTTTAAGAGTTTTCTTCTTTATGCATGAAAATGTCACAGTAAAATTCTAAAGGTGTATTGGGACATATTTGGAATGGTTTAACCAATGAAAGCTCATTTAGGAGCCAGCAGATGGCTAGAAGATGGCTAAGGAGCCTGCCTTTAACAGGCCCACTGTCATACCCATCAAAACTTTCCATGATTGGTTATCAATGTATGGATGTGTGGAGGTGTAAACTCTCTTGCCTCTAACAGAACACCCACCTAAGGCTCTGGAGGGCAGTTCCTTTCTGACAGTTCCTGATTCCTTTCTATCCTCAGTACCCTGAGATACACTTGATACAGTGTGGTACTACTTTTTAGTCTATGACTGTTTAGCAGAGGCCACCTATGCTCTTGTTGAAATGCAGACTCTGCATCTATACATTTGCAGGGAAGGATATTTTTACAGTTACGACAGTTTCTCCATCTTCCCTGAACCACTTTTTGTATAACTAAGAGTTGGATCAACATTCAAATAACAGAACATCTGCTACTCTGTTTTAACCAATAAAGTATTTCTGGAACATAGTTATGCCCATTGGCACTCAGTTTGTTTGCAGCCCCACTCTTGTTACAACTGTACAAGTTGTAACAATGACTATGAGTCACAAATTCTAAAATATCTGTTATCTGACTCTTTAGGAAAACATGTAGTTACAAGTGACTTAACATAATTTTCAGTTATTGAATTTCCTTATGGTCTGTCTGCGTTGCAGCTCTTTCATATTTTCTTTTTTTGAATAAATATTCTAAATTTTAATTAAAGATTACTGTTTTAGTTTATTTCCCTTTATCTTCTCCTTCTTATTCCTCCCATGTTTGCCTCCTTCTTTCTCCCTTCCAAATTCATGAGCCTCCTCTTCTTCTTTTTTAAATTTATTTTCAATTTTATTGGATATTCTCTACATTTACATTTCAAATGTTATACCACCCCACTCCCCTCCTTGCTCCTCCTCAACTTGCTTCCAAGAAGGTGTTCCGTCTTCTAATCACCCTCTGCACCTCAGTGCCTTGGCTGGTTGATGATGTTGTTCTTCTCATGAGGTTGCAAATCTTTCAGCTCCTTCATTCCTTTCTCTAGCTCTTTCATTGGGGTCCTCCTGTTCAGTCTGATGTTTAGCTGCAAGCATCCTCCTCTGAATCAGTATGGCTCTGGCAGAGCCTTTGAGGAGACATCTATATCTGGTTCCTGCCAGTAAACACTTCTTGGCTTCAGCAATAGTGCTTGGGTTCCGTGGCTGCATATGTAGTGGTTTTTCGGGTGAGGCAGTCTCTGTAGATCTTTTCTCCATCCCTGATCCACTATTTGACCTTGTATTTCCTCCCCTGAGTGTTTTGTTCTCCTGTTTAAGAAGGACTAAGGAATCCACATTCTGTTCTTCCTTCTTTTTGAGCTCTATAAGTTCTGTGGATGGATTCTTGGGTATTCCAAGCTTGGGTGGGGAGAGGACTAGTATCAGCTTATAAATGAGTACATACCATATGTGTTTTTTTGTGACTGGGTTACCTCAGTTGCCAAAGAATTTCATGAAGGTATTGTTTTTAACAGTTGAATTGTTAAAGGTACAGCTCCATTGTGTAAATTTAGCACATTTCTGTATGCATTCCTCTGTTGAAGGACATCTGGGTTCTTTCTAGCTTCTGGCTATTATAATTAAGGCTGCTATAAACATGGTGGAGCAAGTTTTTGTTATATGTTTGAGCATGTATTAGGTATATCCCCAAGAGTGTTATAACTGGGTCCTCAGGTAGTACTATGTCTAATTTTCTGAGGAACCTCCAGCCTGATTTCCAGAGTGGATGTACCAACAGCATCAGCTGTCACCTGAGATTTTATTTTTAATCTTAGCTATTTTGACTGCTGTGAAGCAGAATCTCAGGTTTGTTTTGATTTGAATTTCCCTGATGACTAAGGATGTTAAACATTTCTTTAGGTGCTCTGTGGCCATTTGAGATTCCTCAGTTGAGAATTCTTTGTTCAGCTCTGTACCCTATGTTTAAAATAGGGTTATTTGGTTCTCTGGGGTCTAACTTCTTGAGTGTTTTGTATTTATTGCATATTAGTCCTCCATCTGATATATGATGGTAAAGATCTTTTCCCAATCTGTTGGTTGCCATTTTTCATTATCTTTCTACTTATAAAACACATCTATCAGGGAAAATAATTGGAATAATTATTCCTTACTTTCCCAGAATCTAATATCTCAAACTCTCAATGAAAATTTTAAACACACTTGGAAAATTCAAGACATCGTGATTACTAATAGGAATCAAACCTGAAGCTGTTATACAACCAGACTATTTTGAACAGGGAACTTTAACAATGAAAGCACTTTTTATTATATGGGTACTATTGATCTAATTGAACAGGATTGCCCTGTGGCTATTAATTTTTTCCCAATGTGTAGTAGACATATTGAAACTTGGAGATTTCACCAGGATCATATAGACATTTTGTAGCACGAGTAGCTCTCATTTATTCTAAGGATCACAGCAATTTTCAGTGATCCATTTGGTTGTGTTCCAGGGATATGTTCGTTCGCGGGGTAGCTAGAGCAAAGGAAGTGCTGCAGTGCTTCTGATAAACTCTATGTGCACCAGGAATCCGCCCTTCTCACATTGAAACCTTATCTCCAGTATTTCATTCGTTTACTCATTGTGCCAATGTCTACTGTGCATCAGCTCTTCCAGAAGTGAAGAGTGTATCAGCGAGTACAGGATTCTAACGTGTTCCAGAAAACTTATATTTGTGCATGGTAGATGAAAACACATATAATGAATATATTAGGGGAACTATATGGTATGTTTTTAAGGTGATGCATGCCTTACAAATAGCAACTGCAGAACAGAATGAGGGATTTGAGAATGCTGGGTCAGTTTAGAAGTTGCATGATAAAGTTTTTCCATGTATACTTGAATAAAATATTGTATATATCTATATATATGTTTATATCTATATCTATCTATCTCTATCTATATCATCTATAATCTGACTATCTTTTTATCTTTCTATCTATCTATCATCTATCTATCTGTCTGTCTGTCTGTCTGTCTGTCTGTCAATCTATCTATCTATCTATCTTGCATAAGCCAAGTCACCTCTAATATTCTTTAAACTATTGAGGTGAACTAACATAATTGTTTTAAGGTTTATAATGGAAAGAACAGAAGTTTATGTTACTTTAAACTATACAAGGAGATGTGATCTTACTAAGAAACAAGACATCAGGTCTGACTGTAGGAATATAATGATAGGTTTTCCCAGCCTAGAGTCTATCATCATAAGAAAGCCCAAGCCACAGTAATAAAACTGTGCTCCAAGTTGAAATTAGTAAGGGGTGGCCGCATGGAAAATCTTCTAAACTACCGTACAATTAACTGGGGAAAGTCAAATTGTGTAACACTGTAATTACTGATAACATAAGTCACAGAGTGTAGACAGCAGGGGTTAGAGAGAATTGCCCCAAGACAAGTGAGAATTGAATAAGAGATTAAGTCATTGACTTTATACAATAGGGGTCAACTTTATGCTTACACTGAAGCTGGAAGATAGTTTTTCTCCAAGCCACATAAAACTCCCCATCAACGATCCATCTAGAAAGGTGATTTGGCTGAGAGAAGGTAGAGAACAATGCAGAGCCAGCCAAGAACTGTGTAGCCAACTTTGACAACTTACAAACCATCAAACAGATGGGACATATCAAAGCCAGATGATTGTAAAACAGAAATCTGTCCAAAGGGATGAAATTTCCTTAGCCTTTCCTTCGACTTGGTATTCATAAGTGTTAACTCACTGGATGCCCTATTACAAATGAAAAGAGATTGAAGATGAGGATTAAGATGGGACACTGTCTCCATTAAAGGTGGCAGAGTCACAGAAGAACGCAGATGAAGTGGTTTTCTTGGTGAAGACTTTTGTAAGTGTCTTTTGATCTCCTCATGGGATTCTTTGGCTGTTTGTACCTTTCCTGGAGCACAGGGCTGCATTCTCCGGGCTGCAACATGACTACTAAGGTCAGGCATCTGCCTTTGGCTAATTTCAATGACATTTCTGTTTTACATCTTTTAATTATCTGGCTTAGTTACATTTACTAGGTAGCCAATTGTGATAGCGCAAACTGGTTTTCTAGGCACTGGAATTGCATGTAGCTCAGTGGTAAAACACCCTGCAAACACAAAGTGCTGCTTATGATCTCCATCACCTCAAAAAATTTAAATTATTTTCTTTTCCTGTCCCAAAATATGAATGTTAAAGTTCTCATGCATCTAATTAGTAGATAAGATTAAAAGTAGAACTGTGTGAAAGGCATTCTGAAAGCTCTGGGTAATGTTCAAAACAAATTATTATCTCAATAAATCATTACACACAATAAATTAAATGTGAGCAAATACTGAAGTCCAAGAGAAACTCAACTTAAATAATCTTCACTTTCATATTGACTAACAATTCAAAACTGTATACATTATCACCTTATGATAGGAAAATGTCTCTATTTTTGGAGTCTAATAGATAGCACTTTCGTTATTTGATGCTTACTATAATATCATGTTGCTTTTACAGATATGCTCAGAGTATAAAATACCTCTTAACAGCGATTACTCCAAATACAGAAATCTTTCATTTAGCAATAAACTCATATAGTAACCTAAGTAATAAAATATCTATATTTTCAGCTTTCAGGATCCTTCAAGGTTTGATAAAACAAGAACTATGAAACAATGCTAAAATAAAGAGCAAAATTTTTAGGAGTTCCTTTGTTGGGGAAGGTTAAGGGACAGGAAGAAATATGTCAGCATGATGTTTTCAGAATTTAGAAACATGAAATGGTACGATTATCTTGCAGTGTCTTCTGGACCATATACTAAAACTGGACCAGCCTTGTTTCAGTAGCAGAAGTCATTTCCACAGGGTTGAAGGGTAACTCTTGTGGAGTTGCTCTAGCAACTTAATTTTTTCAAAATGATTTTTTTTTGGTCATTTCTTTAACAAGGCATGACATCACTGACTAAATTTTGCAAATATATGTACATATGCACATACATATTATATATGGAGCTCAGGTTAATACGCACTGTAAAGTGACTTCATAAAAAGCAGATATATTGAAGTTTTAAAAATGGTAGGGATAGATTGCCACTGCTACATTCAGATCAAAACTTAAGGATCCATTGTATACAATGGCTCAGAGTAGCACTAAATACATGCTTTTGACAACTAGTCCCTGTGGTGTAGTTCACAAAAGAGAAGTGGGCACAGTTTCCTAGAAGCAATTTTTGATTCTCTCCCCAGTCTCAGCTGGACTGTGAACAGATGTTTGGGAGTTTTCCTTTCCTCTCTGCTACTTTAATGTCATTCTGGGCATACTGCAAAGTTTGCCAGATGAGTTTCTAAAGTCTCCCCCATTTAAAACTTTAAGTTGCTGTTTGCATTCATATCCTAAGTATTTTTCAGTCCCTTTCTGTTCATACACCAGTCGGGGATTGTTGGGTCTGTTGAATGTACAGTCGTGGTACATCCCAGGAGAATGCTCTAAGGCTATTCTTGCCTTCGTGCGTGAGAATGTGGGCTCCGCAACATTGTTTCTAAACAATTTGGGACTCATCTGTGAGTCATTACACTGTGCTGTCTTATGTCCTGTTACATACAGAGGGTGGAGGCTGGGTGCACACTAGGTAGAAGACACTGTGCAAACTTTCCTATACTCTCTACGCTACGTGTGCCTTCTACCTCCATAACCAAATGAGCAATAGGAACACGGCAGAGATGTCGGGTTACCGTGGCTGTTGCATCGCGAAGTTTCCACAAGTCGGCCATTTTGATCGTAGCACGCCATCGCTTGGTAACGGTATCCTTGTCCACATTCCTTGCTGTCTCCTTGCACCTTCATTCCCAACAACACCTCAGCCTTCCCTTCTGGTAAAATACAGTCTGACCAGTTCCCCACCGGCTGTGCGTTGTACTTGTCGCAGGGACAATACTGGGTCTCGATCAGAGGATACAAATGGGAGTTTTTACATTTTTCCTTCTTCTTGCTTTTTCCTGTGGGAGAGAATTATGTTGGAAAATATGTTATTAACTTCGATTTTTTCCCCATGCATATAATCCCTTTCTTTGCTTTTGATTTTATTCGGTAGTAGCCTATAAATAAGTGATATCTTTTCATTTCTAAATGCTTTCTAAATAAATTTTCTGCTGATATTGGGTGCTTTGTGCCTTGCGCAGTGAAAATTTTCTTATTTTCTTCTTTAAAAATAGTCAGTTTTGCATAAAGAATTGCAGTTGGTTTTGACACTCTTTGAAATGCTGAAACCCTCATGTTTGTCCTGACTCAGGGGTTTGTGGCAACTGCACTAACCTCTTGTTTTTAATATATGCAGAAATGCAAGATGCAGAGAGAGACAAACTTCATGGATTACATTCTTTTTTGCCGGCTGCAAATTGATGGAAGAGTTTCACGGGACTATAATTCAGAATTGGAGATGCAGGGTTAATTTCTTGGCATATGATTTTGAGTCTTTCAAAATTTCTGAACAGTAGTCATTTTGACATACTTAAGGACGAATACAGACAAGACCAGTAGTACTCAAAAAGAAGATTTGGATAGCAGAATAAAACTTGAGAATAAGCTTCGAATCAAAAATTCTCTCTTAAAAAATCCTCATATTAAACTGTGAATGTACTTTAAAATTATATATTTTATTATGCTAGTAACATCATATGAAATATTCACGATATGAAATTGTAATTTTCTCATATATAATATATGTCTTAATTACATTAAAATATTTAATTATACATAATTATTTTATCTAGTAATGACATATGTAGTAATAATAATATGTATATATAGTAATAATATATATGTCAGTATGGATTCTTTGCCCCGACAGCGTGTTCAGTTGCATCCTGCTTCAGTGCATTCTCTTGTCTTCTAAACTGTTAATCAAGTCACTGCTTTTTACTTCTTTTTAAAGCAATTGTGACTTTGTGTTTGAATGCAGGCTTCATACGTAGAATTAATGCTGCATTTCTCATTGCACGGTATAAGCTATGAGCTGAGGCTGTGGTAGTGAGAACAAGCTGACTTGATAAAGAGGTAGCCTCTGCTCTTGGTTCCAGACACTACAAAGTTCCTGGGCAAGGCACTAAAGGTGCATGTTTAAAGAGGACAGTCTTCTGTTTTTTGGTGCATAGGGAATAAAATGCGTTTTCTTTGTTCTAAAATAATATGCTTCTATTACTGTTACCTTGCATTAAAGCACACACCTGAATCTACTGAAATATTCAGTATAATTACAGCAACAATAGGGACGTTGAAATACACTCACAGAATGCTCTCGGTTTGAGTTTTATTGTATTTTTCTGTCATGATAAGAGACGCTAAAGTATCCCAATTATTCTTACCAACAATAGCACGCTTTCTGGTCCTAACTGCTCCGCAGTCTCCATTGCATGAAGAAAACTTGGACCAGCTGGTAAATTGACAGTCATCTTGGCAGGGGATCTGGCACGCCTGGGTCAGGGCTGGCACAGGGCCTGCATACTGGAGGCACTCCTGGATGCCAGCCTGCCCTCCATCTTGCTTTCGACAAGTAATGGCTAGAAGAAAAGCATGTGTCTAATTATTCCATAATTTAAAAATTAATAGCATTTTCACAGAGTGAGAAATTCTCCAATTCCCAGTTTCCTGTAGAAATGTGGTTAGAGTACTTCTAAGAATCACAGTAGATACAAGTCTTTCTCTCTCTCTCTCTCTCTCTCTCTCTGTGTGTGTGTGTGTGTGTGTGTGTGTGTATACCTGGAGGCCACACATTTCGAGGCCAGATTCTGACACTGAGTGCTTTCTTCTATTTCTTTCTGCTTATTTTGAAGACAGGGTCTCTCAGAGAAGCCAGGCCTTAACCATTATCAAGACGGGTTGGCTTATAAGCCACTAGCACCCTCCAGCTTTTACCTTCTACTGTACCCGCTTCTCATGTGAGTGCTGGGAATCACACTAAGATTCACATGCTTGGGCAGCAAGTACTTTATTCACCGATCCATCTCCCAACCTTTATATTTTCTTTAAATAACACATTGCCGTTCACTGGTTCCTTTGGCGTAGGAAAACATTCCACCACACACACTGACAGATGCACACACCAGAACATATACATATATACAGATCCATATACTTGGTGGCATTTCACTAAATTCTATTAAATGATTTAAATTTATTTCATATATGGTTAGATTTAGAAATTAATTTTAGTAGAGAAATTATTCTATTCTATTTTGAACATAGAGTATTTGCCACAGTGCTCAAAGCAAATATGACGTCTCCAGTGTTGTTTTCAGACATAAACCAGTCTACACTTTCTGTCTACAGAGGTCTCAGGGATGCTCATTGACTAGTGAATGGCGGTGGGAGAGCATGTGTATACAACCTGTCTTACAGCTACAGTGGCAGAGAAATCTCTCTTCCACACTGACAGTGTACTGTGTCTTTTGAGAGGCTGGTAGGAGATAGTATCAAAGCCCTCAATCACTTATGACCTCAAATTCTTCACACTGCAGAAATATCGACTCTGGATTTAAAGTTAAGATTGGAAACTTTTAACCAGCTTTGTCTAACATATCACTAGTAGAATTCCCATGACTACATCGGGGTTCTATCAATGATCAAACACTTTTTATTCACATAATGGTTCCTTCCAATATTGTTCCAGTAGCTTAATCAAACAAAAATGAGGTTTATCACATATAAAACACATATAATGTTTCATGTTATGTAAAAGATCTTAAAGACAAGATCACATGTTGCTTACAGTCTCCCTTCTCCCTCTACAATTTACTCAATAGGTTCTCAAAATAATTTGTTTGTTTAACAAGGAAGCCAATGAAACATTTAACCTTTGGTCCTGAATTGAAATCTTCATTAAATTACTTTAAATAGCCCTGTGCAGACTGATTTATATGGACTTACCAAGCTTATGGTGGGGGCTGACACTGCTCCTGCTTACCTGCTTGCTCAGAATTCTATCATGATATTAAGGGGAGAGGCTGATATGTTGATGTGAATTAGAGCTGGGATACAGGGTTCCCCACATTAGATTAGCCCACACCCTCTGTACCTGTGAGCAGAAACCCAACTGGACAGTGCAGATTGTGTGATGAGCATATAACCAGAAGTAGCTGACAGGTGGAGACAAGGAAAGTGTTCCCTGCAAGAACACAATGCGGAACAAATCTATGGACTCTCATTTTGTTCCAAAGACTCCTGTGGTTTGAACAGAGTTTTGCTCATAAGTGTGAGTTTGGTAGAGACCACTTGTAAAAAAGGAACCGAGGTTCTTAAGTTGTAAAGTCATAACCATCGAAACAGAGGTGGGTGGTGGTGCACTGTGAAAGCCAAGTGACAATCAAAGGCTACTCTCACCACATCTGGGGAGGCTGACATGGTGCTTGTTCATCACAGGAGTCTGGAGTAGTAGTATGTCAGGATGCAAAGCAGAATAAGCTGGTTAGCTTTTGGAATATAGCTTTCTTACTTAACTCTAGTGATCTTATTTCAGTGGATAAGGACAAGGTCCTACGCAGCTCTGATGATGTCAAGTTGCTGGCTGGGTACAAGCTACTGAATTTGGAGGTAATATAGTATTTTCTGCAGCAGAGGCACCTGGTATGCAACTCATGACCTGGATTCTAAGAGGCCTCCGTATTAGGGTCAAGGAATAAGCATTGTTCAAAGCTGCTAGATGTTCAAGGCATTAGAGTTCTGGCTGAGACTAGTGGGTAAGAGGGAAGCCTCTTTGATACGTGGTTATTCTTGCACTATATCAAGCTTTGGAAAGCACTGGTATGTGGGTTTGAACTCTAAACTTGAGTGATTGTTCTACAGGAAAGTATTATGGGAACTTTTACGGTGAAGGATCCGGGTGAACATCCATCTGTTTTGAAAGAAAGCCATCCTCCGTTCCCACAGGTGAACAGTTCCGATTGGGTTTCACAGTCCTCTGCACCGTGTACTTTTGCACAAAGAACCAACCCATTATCCACCATAAACTCAGTAAGTTCCCCTACTTAAAAGGAAGTCTTTAGAAATGGAGGTATTAGTCATTTTTTTTTCTAGCTACAATAAGTAGAACCTCCAAGAATGATTAATTTGGGACTTAAGATGTGTGACTATATTAATTAGAATTCTTAGCTCAGAAGATGGATATACTATAACTAAAACTAAGGTCTAAAAATGCTATCTCTGGGATCTTTAAAATGAAATTAAAAATTGCCTACTTATCTAATGTGCCTTTCTGAAATGGAGACTCAAATATAAATCTTTTGAGAGGGCTGCTTGGTCTGGCCTCAGTGGAAGAAGATGCACCTAACCCTCGAGAGACTTGAGGCACCAGGGAGTGGAGAGGCCTGGAAAGGGGGGTACACTCTTGCAGAGAATAGGAATGGAATGAGAAACTGTGAGAGTGCAGATTGGGAGACAGGTAAGGATGGAACTGTAAAAATTAAAAGTAGTAGTAGTAGTAGTAGTAGTAGTAGTAGTAGTAGTAGTAGTAGTAGTAGTAGTAAAGTTATTAAGGTTAATAAAGAACCTTGAATTCGCCATGAGGGTCCCAGCCTCTGTCTGTCTGTCTGTCATCTGTCTGTCTTTCTCATTGTATTTCAGAAGTACTTTATGTAATTCTGTACCCCCCCAGACCTCCCCATTTCCAGGGGCCTCAAGTCCCTCCAGGGTTAGGCTTATCTTCTGTCACTGAGGCCCAGCCAGGCATTTCTCTCAAAGATTAATATTTAAGTCTCCATTCCACAGAGACATAGTAGATCAGTTGGTAAATTTTATTTCATTTCAAACACTACATTGTGATTTGAGAAAGAAAATTAAAATAACTCCACTAGTAATAAATAGAATTCTATAAATGAATTGACATGGTTGATAAATACACTATTTACAAAAATCATACTCAGACATGGCATAAAAATCTTGTTAGTACTTCAGTAAGTTGAGATGGAAAGAAGCCTGTACAATTCCCTTATCTGTTCTCAGAAAACTGCTCAGCACTCCACTTTCCTTATCGGAGAGTTTCAACAGTGTACTTTTGGAATGAATCACACAGTGTTATCCAAACAAGAGTAAGAACACCGTTTGTACAATATATTGAAGATTTATCATACATCATAGCTTGTTTGTATTCTATCATAGAGGAAACACAACAATTCAAACACAGGAATGCAATCTAAAATGAACTTCCTGCTACTGGGTGAGGAAAATATAAATGTTTGGAAAGGGAGCCATCTGGCCTCTCAGCTTTTTAAACTTTAAAAGTCATTTGTGAGCCACTGAAAACACAGTAGCTTTTAATTTTAATGTAATGGATCATACCAAGCATGGGTTCCTGGCATGTCAGAGAGCTACAAATGCTCACACATGTGACTGTATTTGCATATGTCCTCCTGTATAATGACTGTGCAAATTCTTCTGTATGTAAAGGCTTTATTAAAAGACGAATAAAAAGAATGCTATCCTTTGAAGGGTGGATCATGAAAGTTTCTTGGTGAGATTAGCAACTGTTAAAAAAGTTATCTTAAAGGGAAATAGCACAGTTAACATTATGATAGTAATACACACTTGTTTCATTATGAAATATAAAGATTAGATATCAGAGCAAGTTTTATGTCTTATAGAATAAAATGGTTCTAGATGCTAAAAGCATGAGAACCTCAAGCGTGATTAACTGTGGACAAAAGATGAATGCCCTTAGGCAAGTTTAGTCCTTTAAGGCTCAGGGAATAGAAAGGTAAGAAATTCAGCTTTTTCAGCAAATAAATGCTCTAAGGAAGACAGCTCAAGGAATGATTAGATGAAAAAATTCACAAATATATAGTAATCAAAGACAATTTGTAGACCTTAGGGGGAGTGATTTGATAAGATAGTGTGTGGACATTCTTATGTGCAGATATGTATGTGTGTGTGTGTGTGTGTGTGTGTGTGTGTGTGTGTGTGTGTGTGTGTATGTGTGTGTGTGTGTGTGTTTCTGTGAGAATGCTTATGTCTGCGAATACAAGCATGCATACATCACTGCTCATGTATAGAAGTCAGAACACACCCTCAGGTCGATCCTTACAGTCCATCTTGCTTGAATCCTAGCGAGGATTACATGTTTCTATAGGTACGTGTATGTGCCTAACTGGCCTATAAGCTTCCCTGGATTTTCATGTTTCTGCCTCCCCTCTCAGTGTATAAACATTCAGGTCCTGTGCATATGTGGAAGTGACTTAGGTATTGAGTCATCTCCCTAGCCTGTGAGTGTAGACATTTTGTTATAATAGGGGAAAAGTGAGCATAGTCTAACGATTAGACATCATTAAATTCTGATTAATCATTTTCATGTTATAAAAGGATGAGAAATAAATATCTTTTCTAGGGATTGCTCTGAAACACTCAAGGAAAATCCTTCACACTATGAAGGGAGTGACAGATGACCAAGATGGCACCATGCCAAAAACCTTTAATGCTGAATAAATCACAGGCATACTGTGAACACGCATGTCAATCTTCCCATTTTTGTGGATTGTTAAAACATCTCCCAAGTTTAAACCAACACAAACCCCCCACACAACAATAAAA
The DNA here is from genome assembly GCF_963924665.1 of Micromys minutus. Classification (NCBI taxonomy): domain Eukaryota; kingdom Metazoa; phylum Chordata; class Mammalia; order Rodentia; family Muridae; genus Micromys; species Micromys minutus. The sequence continues at coordinate 37,055,465 of NC_137958.1, forward strand.
CCTTCAATCCGGTCTATTCTTTGAACAGACAAACAACCCTCAGCCCCATGAGCTGTGTTTTTAAATATGAAAGTGCAAAAGGTTCAAGGAAGCAGGCCTAGCACTGTTGAGTTAACAGTAGATGAAGATAGACCCAGGCGGACATGAGCATCCTGTGAAGTTGATAACAGACCTGAGAGCCAGCAAATCTAACACACAATGTCACACACATCTTCAGTTTTTTTTTTTTTTTTTTTTTTTTTTTTTTTTTTTTTTTTGTTTGAAAAGGTAGAAACTCCCCTCTTATTCAAGTTGGAAAAAGTGGGCAATTCAAGTGAGCTGTAGATTACTCTGCAGTGTGCAGGGCCATCCTGTCATTCTGTCCCACTAATCAGTGAAATAAATATGTTGCTAAAGCTAAAAAGAGCGCGCAGTTCATTATAGGAAGCAGAATCTGTATCTCGGTTTAGGGAAAGCTTTGAATTATGGGTAATGAGGAGTTCAAGGGGGCTCTTAGAGTGATATGAACATGAGGTACCCTATCTCATCCACTGAGTCTGGTAACACTCAAGACAGTACATGCTCAGCTGGTGAGTCCGATTGGATGAGTTACCTTCCTGTAGCTTTATAAGCACAAGGCAATGGTGAGAATGAGCTCGTGTAAAAAAGGCAAAAGAAAATGCTTAGTAGGAATAGGGAGCTTGTTACCAAGAGACCTAATTGTGCTTAGATCGAGCCTATAAATAATGCAAGAACACCCCATTTGTTTCCCAGGTAGATATAACGATCTCCTGGCCTTTCTTTGTAGCAAAGAAGTTTTCACCAACACAGTTGCTAAATTATGTATCCTAATTACAATGCGTGAACACAAATTTGGCAGAACGAAAAGAAACACACTTCTTAAAATTTCCCTTCAATCGTTTCTAGTGATCCCCATGTCATTGCTGTTCATAGTACGTGTGACATGTGCACACCACTTACTAGGAAAAAAAGTCACCTGCCAGAAGCATAGCTCAGATGCAGGTCAGCTCTGGACAGGAATGGAGAGGTTTGAAGGTTTAACTAATTGCATGCCCACATGCAGAACATCCAGGGGCAACCATGGGCATGGGATGGTGCCACCTGTATTTTATGAGCTGCTATTAGAGAAATGGGAGATGTTGACAAACAGTTGCTAACAAGGGGTATAAGACAGAATCAGAATGTCCAAATAAACTAGGATGCTGAGATTTGTGGACCAGGAGAAAGCATTTGAAAACAGAAAGGATACTAGAAGCTTTGATTGACAGTTATAAAAGTGAAACATACAAAATTTAGAAGGCAGTTAATAAATGCATCACCCTGAAGCAAGTTTTAAAATCATAACATGTAAGTTTCTTTGTGTATTTAGTTATTTTTTTTGCTTGTATTTTCTTGTTTTAATTATATTCTGTCTGTTAAAGTACAGAATAGTTTGTATTGCTAAAATACACTGACTCAGGTATTTGGTTTGATCTGAACACAATTGAAAATAAAAAACAAAACAAAACAAGATGGACCGAGTCATAGGCGAAGGATAATACCAGAGTATCATTACCAACTACACAAATTTATATCCAAGCTTTCAGCTCATTTGCTCATAAAATCATCATACTGTGAAGTTAAATATTTCCGTATCACTGGCCACAAATTATTTAGATTTAAGTTTAATTGCAAGAAAAGTATTTAAAGAGATACCATAGGGACCAACATGGAGACTCAACTAAAACGACTTAGAGATACTTTATATGAAAATGTTACATTTAATGTTTATAAGTTTATATCATACTTTTTCAATAATATATAACAAGTAATAAAGCTCAAAATAACATTTATATTTAAATAGCCGAAGTTGCTATTTTTAAGAACAATTATTGAGAAAAATAATGAAATCGCATGAAATATGTGATTACAAGTATTTTTATGTGCATTGACCTTTGAACTTTTGCTCGCTTCCTATTTGCAAGAGGGTACCCTGCTTCTGCTGTCTTAGTCTCTCTGATCTGTGGTTGTGCTGACGTAGACACTGTACTGTCAATCATGACACTACAGAAGTCAACTTTTGGACATTTGTATAGAACTGTCATGGTTCAGGACATTATAAAGTCCTCTCAGCTGCAGGTAGTGGTAAGTGGGCTCAGCCCTCAGCTGTCTTTTCATGTTCAGACTTTGTATCCTGAGCCCGGTGGTGACGCCAGATCATGGTCTGTGCTGACTCTGGCTCTAGGTATGTCATTACTCCACCGAGATCATCCAACCATGAAGAATAGCAACCTTAAATGTCCCTCAGATTTTCCAGTCTCCGAGAATCTATTAATTTACAAGGACTAAATGATGGCTTTGAAGTAATACCTCCAGTCTGCCTTGGGAATTCACTCTTTTCTACTATTTGATATCTTTGTTTTCTGCCCACTAATTATCCAGAAGGCCTTGAGAGTATAGTTTGGAGGCAGACAGACAATCAACCTTTCTGTTTTTTTCTCACTTCAGATGTCACCTAATCCTTCTGTAGTCCTGGCTACCATGTGCTCTAATGGCCAGAAGAGAACTTGAAGAACTGGAAGACCAAGTCTTTGGTGCCTGCATAAATGCTAACTACCTGATGGTTAAGCCATGGAGCCCAGGAATTGGTGACTAATTGGCAGAGAAAGCTGAGGAATTGAGATGCTCATGCAATCAGGAGAAGAAGCCATGAGATATAGACTTGAGTTTGAGCTGCCCTGAATTATCATTGTTATGAGCCACAGAGTTTGTTTGTAGTGCAATTCCAGTGCGTGGCTATTATGCAATAATATATTCGCCTGTTAAAGAAATTACTTGGTCTTATAATGATTGTCTGAACCATAGAAATGTACCCGAGAGAAAGACAGTGGAGGCTTCAGTTCTGCAACATGTTAGCATACAAATGACTTGAGCAATGTGAGGCCAGTCTTTAAACTCACAAATACTGTCAATGTTTTAAAATCTCTTTTATTTCTCTATCTTTTTTGTTCTTATAGCATTAGACATTTTACTATGTTTTCTTCTTCTCTTTTATTTAATTAAAAAAAATCCATTCTTTTTCTCCTGGTATTCTAGTCCCTGAGGGATAGATCTCTGCCTGCCTCAAACACACAGAGAAAAGCCCCAAACAAGGCAGCCAATACATTGTCCTTAAGTGTATAGATTTTACATCATGCTCTCCTCCTGTGTTTAACAAAACATCTTTCTCATTGGCATTGGTTAACTCTGACGATTTTCTTCCATTTTCCTGTGGACATTGTGCTCACACACAATAATATATGTATTACTGATTTTGCCTTGAAACTCAGTTCATGTCTGCTTTACAATATTTCTTACCATTGAAATGTATCTGTATGCTTTTATTCTTTCAGTTTTGTAGCATGCATTTAACAGATACTTTTTAATGCAGTCATTAATTATATTGAATAGTACTCACGAAATGTATGTTGTTCTTAGGGGCAGCGGTTACCCTGTTTATACAGCTTTTTCAGAAAGTTTAATATAATGAACTTACTTATAGACCCGTGAATCAGGATAGGAAGATTAAGACACTGATGATATAGACTGAGTTATATTTCTCTAAAATTCATAGGTTGCGGCACTAATCCCAGTGTAAGGAAGTCATGAGATGGAGCCTTCGGATCTGAGTTAGATCTGTTGACAAGGCAATGGTTTCTTATGATGAGATCGATGCTCTTACCAAAGGAGACTATAGAGAGCTTTTTGTCTATGTTCACAACTATCTGTCTGTCTGTCGGCCCATCCACCCACCCACCCACTCACCCACCCACCCAGCTATCTATCACTTAGTGCTTTGACCGTGTGGCATATCGTTATAGCAACCACAGCGCACTAGTGATTATGTGTTTATTTTATGAAAGACTTAGAAGACTTTTAGAGGAGTAAGTATCTTATTTAAAGAAAGATTCTGTCTTTAGGTTGCTATGGTATACAGAAGAGACATTAGTGTCATGCTCTCCTAGTGATGAGGAGGCTCAAGCCTTCTGAAAAGTGAACCATCATAAGACCTTGCAAGGCTTGTGTTGAGTGCCGCATATTTATTATGCAAAACAAAAGCTTTCATTCCTCTCTATAATACATCATAAGCAAACCAGGAATTAACATCTAGTTGTGATATGATTGATCTTTAGAGAAAGGAATTGCAAAGACCTAGAACGATTTTTGCCTTTTGTTTTCCACACTTTTTCTTTTTTCAGGTTTTACCTTTAACTATATTTTTTTAAAAAGAAATTTACTGTTAGAGTTAGGTGAGTCAATATTGCATTCTGATATTCTGTACATAATGCTGTGACTTCATTCTTGAGGGGGGAATTTTACTACCATAATAGATTTTAGAGCTGACTCTCTCATAGCTTTAAATGGGTTTCTTCACTGATGGCCTTAATTTGGAAACCTGAGCTAACAAGAAGATAGGACTATCTGATGCTATTGATTGCAGTACTAGTAGGAGTTGTTACTATAGCAATGATTATTTCCTTCTAAGATTAGATTGGGGCCAGTAATTTGTTTCTGTAAAGCTGAGACAGTAAATGATTTTTGCTTTCTGAGACATTGTCTCTTTGCCACATAACTTGAAACTAGCCACAGGTAATAAGAAAGAAGTAGGTATGGCTTTGTTCTAATACAATGTTAACTACAAAGAAATAGGCTATGGACCTGATTTGGTTGAGTTTGAGTTTACTATACTCTTGTGTAGGCAAATCATCAGATAAAGGGCACACAATAAATGTATTTATTTTTAGAGTCTTAGTATAGTGTTCAAGGGTAGTAGCCATCTTTTAATTCATATAATAAAATTTCTGATCTAAAGAAGAAAATGTTAAAGTTAATGAAGTATAGAAATGTTAGTTTAAATCTAAATACTTTAGATTAAAAGAAATAACTAAAAAGCTTTAGAATGTAAGTAGGACAGAGAAAAAGGAAATATACTAATAAAAATACATAGAATATCTCAGAGACCTGAGGCTTCCTATAGTGCAGCAAATCACTTCATGGAATGTTGGTCAAGTAAACACCTACCATTCTATGCCAACTTTACAGTTACAAATCACTTTCAACCTCAGATTAGGCTCTTTTTACTTGGCACCTGTAGCACGAAAATTATTCAAACTACAGCTTCTCAAATTAGCTCTGTATTCAAAGTTAATTCTTTTCGCCAATTATGAAGCTGAATTCTTGGTTTAAATAGTTAGTGGTTCAACTTTAATTCTTATTTCTACTATCCACTCTAGTGTCTGCCCTCAAATCCTACAAACATCTTCCCTGTTTTATGTCTGTTATCTATTTATTTCTGTCCATTTTCTCACTGGATTTCTAATCTGAGTCTCCAATTCTTCCTCTTTTTTATTGTTCCAATAGCATCTTAGCAAGAAGCAGGGTCCAAGTGTCTTATCGTTCTAATTTATTCTGCACACGCTGACAGATAAAACACGGCTTTCCTCAGGCTTTGCTCTTTTCACTTATTGAACACGGTCTCAAACACTGATCCTGACATTTATATGTCTCCACAAAATCAACCCAAGCTCCAGCTCCCGTCTCTGTGGCCTTAACCACTTTTCTATGAGCCTATCACTTGCATTTCTTACCTCAAATGCTTGGCTTATAGAGTTGATCACATTGTGTGATCCTTTCTCATCTGCTTATGCTAGTAAAAGCAGACAAGTCAAGAATAAACCCATCCTTTAAGCCTTCCTTACTCTGTCAACTTCAAATGATCAAATTTGCAATCAATTGCTTTCAGTCTTTAACTCCAATTTTCTGGGTGGGATTAAATGGTCTTGTTTCCCTAAGAAATACAAGCGCCTTAGTTTCAGAATCACCATCCTTTCACAACACCCATGGTTCTTTCTGTACAGTCTCAATACAGTCACAAATGAGAAGCTGGATCAGGAAGTCTGATGTGTCTAAACAGCACAGAGGTGTCCATTCTACTGACTTTGCTGACTGAATTTATGAAACATTACTTTGGCTACTAAAGAAAAGCATTTTACTCATTTATTTTGATTTTGCCTGTGGTCTTACAGTGTCAAAGATAAAGACAGTGAGAAACTGACAAGTTAATCATGCACAGTTTGGGAATCAATCAGGAATAGAATAAAATGTAAGGACATGTTTCTTTCCATGAACAAAAGAACATGCCCCATAGGAACATAAGCTACAAGGAAAAGAAGTCTCCATTGTCTGGAATAATAAAGAGGAGTCTTTTTGCATTGAAGTTGTTATCCTAAAGTTAACTGCACAGAAACAGAAACTAATTGCTGTAATGCAACTTTGTCCCTCCCCCCACTCACTCACTCACTCACACACACACACACACACACACACACACACACACACACACACAAAGAGAAAGAAAGAGAGGGGTGGGCTCTAAACAGGCAGCCTGCAATTGAACATTCAAAAGCCAGGAGAAAGTGTGGAGGAAGCCAAAGACAACTTTCTGTTTTGCAGAGGAAGTTGAGAAGAGTGATAAGTATTAAGAAGTAAGTACTTACTAGGACTAGAATGGAACAGCGACTGTCAAATGAGATATAAAAAAAGTCAATAGTCATTGGAAAAAAATCAGTTTCTGTACAGGCTGTGTATCCAAACATCTAGAGGCCCATGTTCATATCGTTGCTTCTGTCCCCCCGTGACATTCTGCACACAGTCATTGGGGTTATTGACCATCAGGAGGAAGACAGAATTACCTTCTCAGGAGGACAATGTGAACTCAGTGCTGCAAGGCTTTTGTGTGTTCAGTCTCAAATGGAGGAAGTGAATCACTCAAGGTCATGCAGCCTTGAATAGTGGAGTTTTGAATTATGAAGGCACTTCGCATGTCTGCTTCTTTGTCTTAGGGCTACTGGTGCTATGATGAAACATCACGGCCAAAAGCAACTTGGGCAGGAAAAGCTTTATTTGGGTTCATATCACTTCATCATTGAAGGAAGTCAGAACAGGAACTAAAGCAGGGTAGGGGCTGGTGCAGACAGAGGTAATGAAGGGATAGTTCTTACTGCCTAGATTCTCAAAGTGTACTTAGCCTGTTTCCTTATAGAATCCAGGACCAACCACCAATCCAGGATAGCACAACACACAATGGGCTGGGCCCTCCCACATCACTGAGTAATTAAGAAAATACTCCACAGGCATTTTCTCAACTGAGGCTCTGTCCCCTCTGGTGACTCTAACTTTGTCAAGTTGACACAAAGTTAGGCAGCACAACCATACCCAACATTTTCTCTAGTGGTATCCTGTAAAATATACCTGTTCTGACTATTGGTTGCTATATATTATTTGTGAGAGTTTGTATATTAAAATTGAAAGAATCCTGCATTCAAAGCAGAGCTTTCTTTTCTACCTACTAGGTGACTAGAGAAAAAAATCTCACCTAGAGTTTGTACAAGAGTTGGAATCAAAGCTTTGATAGTCTAACTTCCAAACCCACTCATACCCTGTACCATGTGCCAACGCCATGTAGACTCAGAAATGTGTACGAATTCACACTTGGTTCAAGGAAGGAGTTATCAGTGGATGATAAGGCTTTGCATTACTCAGTTTCTTGAAGAAAGATTTGTAATGGGCCAAGTGACACTCAGTTCTGTAATAGCTCCAGACAGAGTTATTTATCTTAGCTGTATGCTGGACACAAGATAGATATATAGGGTCAGTCTTATGTGACTGTGAGTAGCTACACACCTATAAACCAAGAAGGCTATCACTTAGAACACACACACACACACACACACACACACACACACACACACACACACACACACAAAGCAGCTAAAGAAAGATCCATTTCTTTAGAGAACTGTCTGCCCTTAGGTAAATAACTGCTCCTGTGCTCTAAGCCTAGAGATTTTAATCTGCATGCTTACTAGAACTTGTTCCCATCCAATGGTGGGCATTCTATGCTTTTACTTTAACTTTTAATGAATCTGTATTTTTCACTGTTAGTATGGGACTGTTATTGTGTTCAGTATGCTGCCTAAGACACTAAGGATCATAATGTAACATCAGCTCACAGGATATCACAGACAACATTTCTCACAGCAGAAGATTCCCCCTGAAAGTTATCTAAGTAAAATGGAGTCATAAGTATCACTATGCACATAAGTAATAAAATACAATTAGTATTTCAAATGAGGACTTCTTTTAAGAACTATCTGAAAATAGACTATTTCTAAAAAGAGCTTTTCTCAAGATTAAAAAAAATTATTTTTTACTGTAAAAACTAGAACTCAAGGTCAAGTCTACACAAACTTTTGTATCATCATTAAGAAAATAAAAACAAATGGGAGAGCAAAACCACATCTTTATAGGTTAAAGAAAGGTAGAAGCATATTCTATTACATATTAAGCTATATTTCCGGTATACATAATAACTCCTGACAGTTTGTATGAGCAATAATAATAAAATATCTAAATTCCAAGTGTGTTATTTCCTACATGGGCATAAACACTCTTCTCCAGAGCTTGAGATGTGAAATGTGATAGCTTCTTACCACACACTTCTGCAGGACTCCCTGCTTTGCAGCATTGCAAACAATCTGTACTTCACACACTAGCTTTGAGTAAATGAATACTCAACTTAAAATCCAGTATCAATTCTGATGGGGGCCTTGGATAGCCTCTGCATTATGAGAAATGCCACATTTGTGAATTTCAAGAAAGCGATTCAGGTATAGTACATTGTATGCACACACAAATGAGATGTGTATAGATAAGGATTAAACATCGTCGTGATGATTAAGGTATCCAGTAAAGTCCCATGAGTCATCACGATTTATATACACACAAAAAGCTTAGTTGTATCATTATCTATGTTATAAAGAAACCATGCTTCTGATTTTCTTCCACCTATTAATTAGAAAAGGATGCAACAGTTATGTGTTATTGTCAAAGAATAAAATCTCAAACGCTAAGTTTCTGGTTTCTGGTGTCAGGTAGAAGAGGCCAAAGCTGCTCCTGTCTATTGTCCTCTGCCCAAACCTGATAGCAAAGAAAGTAGAACAAGGCAGAATATTGGAGAAGTGCCAAGCAAGTCCACATTGATGTACCATCCCCCACCTCTTGCCTGCCGTCCAGGCCCGCAGCCTTCCTGTGCTCCAGGGATATCCTGTTGAATGCTCCAAGGGACTAACTGGCACCTGCGCCATTTGTGTGTCTTCCACCTGTGGGAAAAGGATAATATCTCAGTGAGAGGAAGCAGAGATGGCAGGCAAATCATGGAGATAATGTAGAGTTAACAAAAAGCAGGCTATTTACCCTCCAAGGTCAGTTTTACCTGAATTGGATTTAGCTACTCACTAAGCCATTATAATGGCAGTTTAATACAGAATTCCTTCTATGGTTCTAGAGACAAGACTATATCATCGGAGAGTTCTGAAGAAATAGACTCTAAGGGGACAGAGGGCATTTGGACTTCTTATTCATACTACCAGGAGATGCCCTACCTGGCACCAGAAGTATTAAATTCTACTAAGTAACCTCCAGGCCTGCCAGAAGTCTTCTGTATAGTGCCCTTTGGATGATCAGCACAGGGCTAACAGTAAGTCACAATATCAGATAACAAAGACAAATTCCAAAAAGTCAATGCAATGGACACATAGTAATGTTCATAATATAAAAGCATAGTATTAATATTTGTCATCTCTAAGTTGATGATCCATGTATTAAGATGGCAAATTTACCCCTAATCCCCACTTAAGTCAGTGTGTTGTGATTACATATTCCATTAATGAATGTCCTAGCATACGGCATTCTATCTGTTTTAAGGACTTCAGCAAGGTTCATTGAGGAAATGTTTAGTCATCATACCAAGGAGGCAGATCTTCTGTAATAATTTTTTTTTGATTACATATAGCTTCAGTGACTTCAAATTTCCAGGAAGTCAAAAATAGACAAACAGAACAAACATCTCACTAACATCTCACTAGCATTCCAGAGGAACAATGTCCTTTCCAAAGTCACAATGCTCATACGTAGGAGAAGCAGATACTCTTTGGAAACAAGGGAGATATCTCTGGTTATTCCCGTCTGACAGAGTAATTGCTCCCTAAAGAACACATGTCTTAACATTCTTAAACCCTTTCTGGTTTTCTTATAGTTTATATCAGCATAAGACACTCTCTCAACCTCCTAGCACTACCTCCATAGTTGGGAAACTGAGAAATATATTTGCCTTGTGAGAGGTAGCTTGAGAAGTGGAATTCTCTGAAACACAGGTGCAGGATGCCCCAGCAGTGAACATCCTTCTCAGCAGGTGGAGGAGTGAACCTGCTCAGGAATTACCTGTGCTCCATTCCCTCCCTTACCTGTAGCTGTGACACGGGGGAGGGGCCTCGCAGGCCTTCTCTTCATATAGTGGGTCTGAGCATTCCCTGCCACCATTGGTTGGTAGCTGAATGATGACTCGCCTTCGAGACTGCTTCCTGGCTCCAGAGTCCCCTGCGACGAAGCAAGGTTTTTAACCTCTGTACATGCACTGATAACAGACTCTCTCAATACCAATTGGTGTTGAGTAAAATTCCCCGCCTCCAGCCGCATGTGCTTTGACATAAACGAATTAAGGTCTTATTCCATCTAATCTTTGACTTCTTGTCTCATCGACCACTTCTATTGAAATCCCCGCTTCTATTTTAAAATGTGAAGAATGAAGAGAAACAGTTCCATAGTCAACTGGGTCCTTCTACTGTGCATTTGCAAAGTAATTGCTCTTTCATATTATTCTGTCCCCTTGAGGAATGCAACGGATCTAATCAAATCCTTCCTTTTGCTGTTAAGTTTGTCTTGTCATCCCATGTAGCGGTGTTTGTCACATAGGACACATGTACTTGCCATGAATCTTCCTTAGGAGAGTATATTCAATGTTGCAAAGCTATTTCTTTGTAATTCTCTTTATTTGAAATGCATAGCTTATTCCAGCTATTTGTTATTCATGTTAAGCAGCCTACATTCAGGCCACACTCTGAGCATTGTGCTCTTAGAAGAGAAACAACATGAGCTTCCAAAGAAAGACTCTTTAAAGGAAGTGTCAAAAATAGCAGTAATTACAGTAAGTAAACAACGCCAAATGATTTCTAGAAGTAGGGAGAGGGGGAAAGCTTTACCTTCAAGAAAGAAGTTGACAGGATGAATGTATTACTGATTAAATGATCCTCAAGTTTGTTTTTTAGATTATAATTACAGATAAAGGTTTTTGGGCTTTGATGAACTATATTTCAACGTTCCATATGCATATCTTTTAAGGGCGAGTAGCTTACGTGGCACAATTTCTCTTAGAAAAGAATCATGTAGAGAATTATGTCAGCAGAGAGTATAACTCTTTCTGCATTCACATGATTTTGCAAGACTGTTAAATATTTCATACACAGACTACAGGGACAGTGAGGTTTTCATAGAAATTAAAACCTTTAACAACAAACGTTTAATCAGAAAAGACACAAAACATTTCAAAAGTTATTGTCACTATAAGGTAAAATGATTTCAAAGTGAAAATTTTTTTTCATAACAGAATCATTTGTCGAGAACTCAAGGTGTCTCTTAACACAATGGTAGGTGAATGACAGCAGCCATGCTTAGACAGGACCCTTGTGCCAGACAGAAAACCTGGTTAGGTCCCAGTGATCTCCGAATGACTATATGGGAGAAACCCTTTAAAAGTAGCAATAACCCAATGGAGTAGTTAGGGGAAGGACTGAAGGGGATGAAGGGCTTTGCAACCCCATAGGAAGGACAACAACATCAACTAACCAGATCCATCAGAGTTCCCAGGGACTAAATCACCAACCAAAGAATACACATGGAGGGACCCGTGGCTCCAGCCACAAATGTAACAGAGGATGGCCTTATCAGGCATCAACTGGGAGGAGAGACCCTAGATCCTGTGAAGGCATAATGCCCAAGTGTAGGGGAATGCCAGGGGTGGAGAGGCAGGAGTGGGCTGGTGGGTTGGTGGGGAGTATGCTCATAGAATTAGGAGAAGGGGGGACTGGATTGGAAAGTTCTTGTGGAGAAACCAACCAGGAAAGAAGATAACATTTAAAATGTAAATAAATAAAATATCAAAAAAAAAAAAAACATAAACAAAAAAACCCAGCAACAATACAGTAGACAGCTGGGGATAAATCCAGAACTACTAAGTTAACATTCTTAATAGCTGAGTTTGGGAATCTGATTTTAAAGCCTTTCAGGAGCTTGCAATGAACAGTTGAGGTAAGGACATGCACAGATTGCTATGTGCACCTTGCCCCAATTTAAGATTCTGGATTATTGCAAATTGTGAGGATTATTACCATTGTGTGTGAATCATGTTTAAAACTACAATAATTATGTCAATGAATAGTTGGAATACTGCAGTTAATGGGGTAGGGAATTGGGGACTGAAATTGCTGGCAACCAGAAACTGAACTATTTGGAACACTGTTGTGGGTGTTCACTTGTAACAATATAAAACTGAATACCAACTCTGGATTTTTATAAATTTAATATGATTTAACTACAGAAGATCTAAGAATTGTCAGTAGACATTTCATGTTACAAATGCTTCTCTATTATAATGCTCAAAGGACTTCTAGCTGCAAGCCCAGGTGACGAACGCTTCTAACTGCTCAGAGACAGCAGGATTTTCATCTCTCGCAATGCTTTTGCTTTTCAGAATACATTGTGCTTCCTTTTTCATTTTTTTTTTTTTTTTTTGCCACTGGAATCTCAGAGCTAATTTTGTTCTCTATCACAGGAGCATACATTAATTTTGGTTTGGTTTTGGCTATTTTTCCTCTCTTCCTCTTATACTCTCCCATTTCACTACTTGATTCCACCTTTTTATTATTTGGAATATTTATTTATTGTAGTATATGCTTAGGATCAACATTTTTAAAAAAGAGTATAAAAACTACACAAACTTCTGATTATTTGGTTAGCGTCTAGGAATTTCTTAATTTTCTTCCTTTCTTTACTTCCTCTGTCTCTCTCTTAGTTTATTATTATTTTTTCATTTGGGAAAAGATCACCAACATATGAGTCTTGTTTCACTGATGATCAAAATATTTTAAGAAGGTCACTCCTAATGCTTTTTGATTTGCATAATGAAGACAGACACAGAATTAAGACCAAGGGATTGGGCATTGGAACACACAATGAGTTCAGCATTAATGGCTGCTTATAAACTAAGTTCTTAGGTATTAACTTTCCACATGTCACCTGGTATATAGTTAAGGGGTATACAGATCTTGACTATACACACACATGTATGGTACAGATCAAAGCTGTTGGTACTTTTCTTCTTTAATTGGCTGTACAATGATATTCTATTTATTCTTATTCAAAGTTCTTTATCTCATGTAGCCATAGGATAAATGTTGTGTCCTTATTAGACTGGAACAATTCAAAGCTGTAGCACTCAGAGAGGAAGTTTAATGGTGTTACACAGGAAATATCATGACATCAATGTTTCTTCTCTGAATATAGCTATGTGCCTCCATGTAGGTTCATTTTAGGGCTCAACAAGAGAATAAACCTTTACCTATATAATCCACATAGGGCAAAAAGAAAAATCATTTGGTAACTTACTTCTTATAAATTAAAGTAGCAAGTTATATTTGGAAAAGATTTATATTTTAACTTTCTGATCTTTGTTGACATTGTTTTTGTTTTTCGTCAAGCCATATCATGGAAGAGAAATCAATAAAATTTCAAATGACTTATTTTTAATCTTCCTTGAAATATAACACATTTTGTTTCATTTTTCTGCAATACTACCTTGTAATTTTACATCCTTAAACTGATTTTTAGAAGATGGGCTGCTCCAAGTTCTATTAAATACAAAAGCCTTCATTACAATCGTTTCTCTTTCTACATCTGCTACACCTTCCATTTCTTTGATAATAATAAGATATTCCCATTCTAGACACTGTATTGAAAATTATTATGTTGCTACTCACTTCATGGTTCATACTGTATCTTATATCAGTTACTTGATCTTCTGTTAAGGCAGTGTTATAACCAACTGTACTTCCATGTTATCATTTATAAATATTTTATATACTGACCATTTTTTCCAACTTGACATTTCACCTAATATTTATCTTAATAAAATACTTCTAGTTCAGTGGGATTGACATATATTTTTATAGTACTTTGTCATGATCTAGTGCTGATTTTATGATATCATTTTCATCTTAACTCAACCAATATTATAAGAAGTATTCAGTTTTCCTTGACATTCTCTCTCTGTTCTCTTCCATTGTCTTGAAACAGTCTTGATTGACTCTGCTAAAAGCCAATTATTTTCTTTAATTTTTTTTCACATTAAGGTTGCTAAATATGAATTTTATTCTCTATTGTTATTTGACTAGCCCTTATGCTCAATGATGATTCTTTCTTTATACAAATTAAAGGATTAGAGAAATAGTTACCTTACACATCTCATACCTCCAGGATGTGGACTTGTTAATTGCTGAAACCTTGTATTTGTAAACATTATAGTTACTTGGAAAACATCACAGAGTGAAAGATTAATGATTGCTTTTAATGAAATGTTGCAGCACTAAAAATAATAATCAGAGTAGGAAACTACTAATTGTTAATATTCAGTTCAAACTTTCTAAGAAAGTTTTATTATATTGTGAGTAGATTATTTTTTCAGTAGATTTTCAGAAAGATCGCTTCGAATATACCAAGATAAAGCATTTACCACATAGTGAGGGCATGAAACAGTGCTGGTGATGGGTGATGTGTACCTATTATAGACTAAGCCAAAACCTGAACCCAAACAGAACTAAACACAACATTTTACAGGTCATGTAATACGATGTAATGTAATGTAAGGTAAGGAACAGCAGCAGTGGTGTTGGTGATCACAGCCTATAAAGTAAAGTATGTTACTTGATAAGAACCAAACCAACAATACCAGATTTTTATTTAGGAAAATAAAGAAATAAGATCTTATAATGTGTTTTAAAGGATCAGAAAATGCCATTGCTTTTTGTAAAATTCACGCCATTAACATTCTCTCTCTCTCTCTCTCTCTCTCTCTCTCTCTCTCTCTCTCTTCTCTCTCTCTCCCTCCCTCCCTCCCTCCCTCTCTCTCTCTCTCTCTCTCTCTCTCTCTCTCTCTCTCTCTCTCAGTCTTTGCAGTTAAATTAATGTTTATTGAACCGTTAGCATTTTTTACAGAAGCTAATGTGAATGGGGGTTATACCTCATACATCACATACATCAGGACAGCTAATGTGCTTGACCTTTAACAGCACATTAACAACAACAACAACAACAACAACAAAATACCCATGTGCTACATATCTTTCATCTTAGCCCTTGGGAAGTAAGACCAGAAACATCAAAACTCTAAGATCATGTTCCCCTGTTAGTAAGTTCAAGGTCAACATGGACTAAGTGTCTGTCTCCAAAACAAATAAACAAACACAAATAAACACAGCAAATTAATGTCAGTCATCCTTTTCCCCCAAAAGCTACTGAGATAACCCAGTCACAAAAGAACAAACATAATATGCAGTCACTGATATTGGATACTAACCCCAGAAAGCTCAGAACACCCCAGAAACAACTCACAGACTATATGAAGTTCAAGAAAAACAAAGGCCAAAAAAAAAGAAAAAAGAAAAATCATTATACTTAATCTTTACACACCAAGAAAACTTTGACTATTTTCAGGTTACATCTTGTTTTACATGTACTTTATGGTCATTGTAACTAGTAAGATTTTAATGCATACTATCACACCGTTAAAAAATCAAGTACTGACAAAAATATATTCATATACTTTTATGCAAAAATGCTTTTAAAATCTTTACATTTATCTATGTTTTTAAGATAAAGTTGTTCAATTAAAAAACATAACTAAGTTATTAGTGAAGTTTTGTACAGATAAATCCAGTCAATATTTTATTCTCTGTCCTAGTACCTATAATAAATTGTTGGTTCCCTTTAAAAAAATAAATGAATTAAAAAAATCTCTTCTTGCTCTGTTATTAGTTTAATTTGATGTAATATTTCAATAATACTCTATAAAACACAAAAGACAAATTCCCACATGTGGTACTATATACACTTCTAATCCCAGAAACTGGCCCATTACTCAGGAAGATGCCAAGGGCCTTGCCAGCCTGCTCTACAAACGGAGGTCCTATCTCCCAAGCACAAACAAAATTCCCCAATCATATGTTTCAACTATATACAATGATATTTTGCAATATAATCAGTTATGACATTTAGAAAATTAAGTGGTTTAAAATAAAATTCAGCAAGTTAAAAAGGTCATTGAACTAGAAACTACCTCTTAATTGCAAATCTCCCAGAAGAGCTGTGAACACAAGGAAAGCCTGAATGTGGGAAGCCACTGTATTCGCCATTACAAGATGGCGCCCAGCCCGAAGGGAGAGTGGCCAGTTTTGAGATAAACAACCTAAGTGCACATGCACGCCTGCCTGTTTTTGCTGAATCATGGTGACTCTGAGTATGCTAATTAGGGCGCACAGAATGCACCACTCAGGTGGCTGCACAGTCCTCCTAAGCATATATAAGGAGGGCTGGTTTCTGGGCTTGGGGTCTTTCGCTACTGCAATGAAGCCCGCAATAAACGCCTGTAGAAGGATCCTGTTGTGGCGCGTCTTCCTTGCCGGCGAGATAGGCAATCGCTACACCTGAAGACAGTATACATGTTGGGAGAGCACACTGGGAAACAGGAGACAATGTTTTGTTTCACACGGAGAGCAATTGTGCTGTTACTGTGTACATGGGAGGGAAGGTGTGAAAATTTTTCTCAGTGGAAAGCCAAAAAAAAAAAAAAAAAAAAAAGTCCTGAAGGGTAATGAAAGATTTATCAGGGGATCGAAAATGGTAATAAAAAGTCTTTGCACATCACAAAAGCCAGAAACCAAACCTGGCACTGTACTAATAGTCTTGGAAATGCCTCATGGCACATTAAGTGTTGGCAGGGAGACAGCTTGGCCATTTTTCTCTTTGCTTTATTCCCATCCTTGGGACACATAATTGAATCCTTAGAAAACTCGGCCTTGGGCTATTTCTTGCCTGTAAGTAGTTTAGAATTCATGTGTACTGTGGGCACTGGAAACTCTCTTGAAACTCCAGAAGGCCAGGATATATTCTTTTAGGATTTATGAAAGATAAAATTTACTAATAAGATCTCGAATCATTTCAATCTGAGGCATATAGTGAAACTCCAAGGAAGTTTCTGGCTTGAAACTTACTGGCTGACAGGTACCCTAACAGTATTATTTCTAGCCAGAAATCCAAATGTTTTGAGATTCATGAAAAGCCAGGACAGCAAGGACCTGTGCTAGAATCACAAACATTGTTTATCCAGAAGTTATACATTCTGATGAATAGGGGATGTGGCTGAAGAACCTTCAGAATCAGTACTCCATACCTTCTCTGCATGAAGAAGGACATGGTGTCCAGTCACTGTATGGGGTCATTAAACAATCCTTCCTACAAGGAAGCAAGCAAGGCCTTACTGTCTCAGGCCGGAGGCTTTCAGGACACCTGGAAAAAGCAAAACAAAATTTACTCAACCTTTAACAAGCCACAAAACCAAGTATCTTAATTTCCTTCCAATTTTCGTTGCTGTATGAATCACAGTCAGCCAATGAACTTCTCTTAGTTAGTTCTAAGGCTGCTTTCAGGAAACACCACTCAGCTAAATTAATTCTCACCTACTGTACCAGGACAAGACTACTCATACAAATACGTAGACTTAATGACATTCATGCTATCTAGAAGAAATATAATTTCTATACCCTCCCCTTTAGGATAATCTCCTACTTGTAAATATATATTTTCTAATATACATAATAAAATTTTGTGGTATTTCACATTAATCGATGTTAGGATTCAATTCTTGTATCTGTAGCTCAATATTTCATAACGGGACAAACAGGACAAGACAAAAATATTATAACAAATATTTCTTAATAATAATTATTAATAGTAGTATTATGATCCTGTATGTATGCATGTGTGTGTATAGAATGTGTGTGGGCATAGAAATGTGACCATGGTTAGTTGGTGGTTCTGGGATTGAACATAGTCCATCAACCAAGCAAGCTTGTTCTCTCTCTCTCTCTCTCTCTCTCTCTCTCTCTCTCTCTCTCTGTCTCTCTCTCTCTCTCCGTCTCTCTCTCTCTCTTTCTCTCTCTCTTTCATTCTCTATTTTTATGTATTTTATGTATCCTATTATGTAGAGCTGGCTGGCCTAAAACTCACTATGAAGACTAGACTGCCTCACACTCATGGATATCCACCTGCCTCTGTTTCCTGAGGACCTGGATTACAGGTACAGACTTAGTTGCACATTAGTCACCTTTAAAAACCTAATTGTAAGCAAAATAGTTAACACCATTTCTGTGCAATGATATCATTATAGCATTTTTCTGGCACTTCATTTTCAACACACTCTGTAATTAGTTGCCCACATGTCCTTTCTCACACACAAATACAATGCTCTTTTCCATTGTAAAAATGTGACTCTTTAAAATGTTGGGCAGGAAAAATATTTATGTATGAATCACCAAAACTGATGTGTTTGTACAATTTGGATTTTCACAAAACTAGACTTATTATTTAATTTGAAAACAACCTTTGAAAAAAATACCACATGTAATCCAAAGAATTCTTTTGGGGTTACGGATCTACTGGTTAGTAATTATTATTGAAAGCAATTCTTTTAAATGAGGCATTTTATAACTTTAACAACAGGAGGCCATTACTCAACTGCGTGTAACAACAAATATGTAGCCTGAAATAAATCAATAGAATTTACAGTGTTGTCATTGACCATCCACATATTCTTTTAGTTTGGAAATAGCCACAGCAAGATACTTGGCTAACTGTGGAGAGCAAAATTACCAACAACAAAGTCACTAAATGAACACACGAAGATAAATTATACAGCCTAGACTGCATCCAATAAAATTAATTCCGACTTCCTTTGGTGAGGCAAATGTTTCAGTCAACATGCTGCTGTTCCCTGGAACTGTTTGTATTTAGCATGTGTGGTTTAAATCAAAGAATTGATTCCTCCCTCCTCCCAGTCTTATTCAAGGTCAAATTAACCAGATGCAATGGGAGTTGAAGTTTGTTACTTGGGAGGATAGATAAGATCAATAGCATTGATTTTGCCATCTCCCAGTAATCTATTTTATTAAGAAGAGTTTAAAGCAAGGTTCCTATTTGCATTTTTGTTTCAAATAGCTTGCATTGGAAAGCATTCACTGAATTTAACCTACTGTTTAAGGAGAAGGGCAATAACATTTTCTTTTGAATGTAAATGTATTTGGTTTAATTTACTATAGTTTTAAGGGCAAAGGGAACTGACATGATGTAACAAATCTATGAGTGTATCTAGATCATTGAGAAACAGCCATTGCCACAGTGAGGTTTGGCTGCATTACTCTGGTGGTCTGATATGAGGTATCAGGACACACTTCTTATTGAATGACCTCGTGAGACTGGATCCCTCAGGCTTACACAGAGGCCCTTGTTCACATACACACACACACACCCTTTACCCAGGGACAGTCTTTTATTTTGCAGTAGCTCTAAGTTATAAGTCTTGAAAGGCCATTGGCCTGCAAACAGATAGAGTGAGCCTTTTACAGATCAGGGCAATATTGCTCATCCTGTCTGGTCTAGTGAGCACTCCTGTCCCTCTTCTAATGTCAGCAAGAACCAGCCTCCTCCAGGACATGGAACTCTCACCCTTGGCTGCTCCTAGCACCATCATTTTAATGTATTGCAGATTAATTTCCTGAGTCTAATTAATAACAACCTGACTGTAATTTCCATTAACATATTGGTTCAGGGCTTACCATATGAAGTATGAAGAATGGTCTCTCTGGCATATACTTTTTAATATATTCTGAAATATCAAATGATATAAATAACTACACCATAGAGCTAAATATCTCTAATATCTGGAATGCCAGCCAGATAAAAGCGTTTAATGGGTCCCTTGTTTATATCCCTGGGGTTTTCCATATGTCAAATAAATTATTCTTGCCCCCTTGGAAATTTTCATAAAACAAAACTGAGAATCATGTGTCTGGAAAAGGCCAGATAGGGAGATGGGTGTGTAATGGGATTGTGGAGCTGTTAAAAGAGGATAAAAAGAAGAGAGAGAAACCTAAATGCTTTGTATAAATCCACAACATTGCCAAAGAGCTAAAGTCCCCGAAGAAAACAGCAAGAAAAGCATTTTTTTTCACTCTTAAGCAGCATTTCCCACAGTTTATTGAGTGACTACATCAGAGTATTTTTTTCATTATATAACCTTTTCAACTGACTTTGAAAAACAAAGCTAATAATTGGGAAGACACAAGGCCACTGGTAGGCCTATGCAAAACAGGTTGGTTTCCTGTCTATGTTCCATATTGCTAAGGATGTTTGAATTGCTAAGAAAGTTACATTGTTTCAAATAGTAAATAGGGTGTTTCCTCTCAAAAGGATACATCTTTTTAGAAGAAGTATTATTTTTTTTTATTAAGAATTAATTATTTCCTTTATACTATTATTGTTTTTTTTCCCTCTTATTGTTAACACATGGCACTCTCAAATTTGGTTTTTCCCCCACCCACTAGCAAATTTTTCTCCTTGTTACCATCTTCTTAATCCACAGGAACCTGATGCGTTTTCTACTTCTCATGACAGCTATCTTGTCGCAAGGCTCTCTGTTAAAGTAAACGGTTACTCGTTTACTACAGAAAAATATGTTTGGTCTTACTACCAGTGAAGGCAGATCTTAGGTGACTTTGACTCAGTTAAACAGATTGTCAGCTTACAAGCCTAGGGATATACAGGATGTCACGGATGACCTCCAGTAGTAGGGCTTTGTATCCTGTCGTTATTGATCAGACAACCCTAGAGCAAGGACCTCTTTCTTTGGCTCAATAGCTTAATCAAAGCATACTGTGCTACAATAGAATTGGAAGAGGGGACCAGATAGAAAGGTTTCTACAGGATTTATGGATCCCAGATACAAGACTCAGAAGTAGTTATAGCTTTATCAGCAGCTAACACTGAAAGGAAACAAATCTTCTTATGAGAACAGGTGGGAGAAGCATCAGAAGACTCCATTTAACAAAGCACGCAGAGCCCAACCAGTCCTCCGCATGGCTGACCACAGGATTTACTGCTGCCATTCTCAGGCCCTTACTTCTTAGGTCCCACTTGGCCCACGTTGACTCGTACGCAGATGACTTTCCGTGTCTGCATGCCCACGGAACACGAGGCCTCTCCGTTCCACGTTGCGGTCGTATTGAAGGATGACACCGATGTGTCCTCTATACACTGACCCCAGGGACCAGTTTGCCAGTGGTACACAGTGCAAGGATGCTCATTGCAGCTGCGCACCTCTTGCAAAGCACTGCTGTTAGGGCAGCGAATTCCACCTACAAAAATGGACAAGGACAAGCGATTAGACGGAAAGTCAACAGGAAGTTCACCGTTCTCTGCTCCCAGGAATTGCAGGGCTGATGACAATGGTACTTACCACTTACCAAGCACGTAGAATGGAACCAGCACACTGCAAAAGGGCAAGTTACTTCTTTTGCTGGCTCTAGTTTAAAATACAGAGCATATAGTATACGTACTAGATATTGAAGATAATCCGGGACCTTAAGGAGAAGCCAACTGTTCTTCAGAGAAAGACAACATCAGGTACAAGGAAGCCTACAGTATTGTTTACCACAAGCAACATACAGCTTCATGCCACGGACAAGAACGTCTGAATGTGTTTGCAAGGGTCATCTTCTAAACTGAAAGTCTTAAATTTAAAATGGTTTTAAATACTGCTTACTCGAATATATTAGCATTTAGGGTGATAGCAAGGGAGTCTGTTAAAACTGGGTAAAAGCTTAGGATCTTATGTAGTATTAATGAAAAAAAGATAGGGTTAGTAATATTTGTTCAAATTTATGATGCCATTGGGTGTGCAGTGTACCTTCATTTTACATGTTCCAAAGGAAAAGAAATGGTTTTAAATTAATTACTAAACAATACTTTCTGCTTAACTCTAATTTTTGTATATTTATTTAAACAGCTTTCTATGGCTTAGGTCCATGTTGTTTTGTTCTATGATTTTGCAAACTTTACAAGAAAAGATAGTTTTAAACTTCTCTATTCAAAGTTCAGATCTTTTGAGTCAGCTTGAAGTCATTCACATTAAAATTTGTATTCTTTATAGTATCATCATTTGTGACATCAAAGGTATTGGTGATTGTGTGCGTGTATGTATGAGTATATTGAGTAGGGGCTGCAGATGCCATGGGATGTGGGTAGGTCAAAGGCAGTATCATAGGAGTCATTTCTCTCTTTTCACCATAAGGGTTCCAGATTGAACTCAGGTCATCAGATTTAGGGGCTATTACATTTACCGACTTAGCCGTCTTACACGCCTAACATAAATATATTATAGAGATTTATCCAAGGACCTAGAGGAATGTTTCAGCCATTAACAGCATATACTGGTATTGGAAGTGATCAATTTGGTTCTCAGTCCCCATAATCAAGCATCTCACATTGCCTGTAACTCCAGCTCCAGGGGATCCAGTGTCTTAGGACAGCGCTCGCACTGCAAACCACCTGTCTAAGCCCATATATAAAAAATAAAAAAAACCCTGTCCACTGTAATTGACAGAATTGTCTTCCGGGATAATAATATCTTCCTGTAGATTTTGATGCTGTAACATTATTTTCCTGTTACACCCAGAAGGAATCCATGACTTTCTTTACATGCTAGGCAAGGTTTCTATCATGGAAACATATCTCCAGCCCTATTGGATTCTTAACTGTACCCTAAGATGTATCAAAAGTCTTAAATAACTAGCATTTCCTTTTTTTTTTCTAAAGTGTTATTTAGTTGGTTTTGATTGTCTCCTCTTGGGTATATCTGAGACTGACATTTACTGCCAGGACATAGCGGTCACTATCAGTCTAAGTGACAGCTAGTCCATCATAACTTTTGCATAGCTGCTGTGTTTCAGAAATGCATTCAAGGCACAAAGAAATAATGCTGCAGATGTTAAAGGTAAGGCCAACACATCTTCGATCAGTTGACTTTGGTGTGAAGATTAACATTCTGGATTCATTTGTGTGCCATCCCTACAGTAGGAACTCAAGAGCTGGACTCTTAGTCCAAATTTACAACTGTAATGTGAATAACATTCATTGATAATGTGGCCAAGCATAGGAAATGACGTGGCCACTGTATTAATAAGAAATTTTGGAGGATAATATATTCTGTTAACTAATGGTACAAATAGAAAGATATATATTGTTAAATGAGATTAGAGAATCTCATTATTCACTTCGTTGATGATTTGATTCTAGCAGCAACACTGGAGATACTCTCCAGGAATGACGGAGCTGTATTTGCAGACCTCCCTCTGATCATCAGTTTAATCAATTGGCAGTTTGTTAATAAAAATTTGGAGTCATTTATACACTGTTGAATATGGCTCCAACGTCAGACTAGCCTGTCCGAAACATTTTCATTAGTGTCCCTGCTTTCTGAAGATGAAGACATCTGTCACACTTCATACGTTGTCTGCTATCATACAGCTGGCCGACCCTGGCAGCCCCAGCAAAGAAGTTCAGAAGCTGAATACACTGAAACCATGCTAATTAGACTGGGGAGAGATAAGTCAGTATGCCTAGAAATTCTTCCTCCAGGTGCTGAACATATTCAACATTAACAAATGCACCTAATCATGCATATGTTATTATATGCTATATAATTATATATAGTATATTATATATGAGTATATACAATTACTTAACAGTTTTTTTATATATAATAGTGAAAATGCTGATCAAACATTACATTTCTGTACCTACACTGTATAGAAGGTTCATTGTGAGAATAAGTATCTTGTTGAAACCGATTTTAAAGCTTTGAATTGCCGTTGACACTTGAATTGACTGGTTGGCTTTGGAGAAAAAATGATAAGAAATTAAAAAAAATTCTATGCCATCAGCAGAACATGCCGAGAAAATGAAAAATAACTGTTAAGTTTATAGACATAAAGGCTATTTTTTCCTTGCCCTGATCCACATTAAAGTCACATCAGCAGTAGGATCCTTGAACAGATAAGCCCCAGTGTGGTCTTAACTATTATAATATTGCAAGTTTGAATGTTTGGAGAAGCAGTCACTGTTGGTTGGAGAACAATTTTATGTTAGAAAAATTGATAAATATAATGTTGAAAATATCTGTTATTTATGGGAAGATGTAACATTCTCTTTGGGAGCATTTTCATAGTCATGGAGAAATCATAAAATGTGAACTTATGAAAAAATTAATAATAAGTGTGAAAATGTCCTCTTACATGTAAAATGCTTTACACTAAAACTGCTACTAAGATCTTCTATCATTGGGGCAACAGAAAAGGCTTTACTGGACATGAAAGAAATTCCATTGTATAAATAAACCTTTAGAGGGGGAGGCAGGAGGAGCTGTGAGAGGCAAAAGTTGGGAAAAATATTTTTAATTTTATGGAGAGAAACAAACTTATGTGTACATACAAATGTATAAGCTTTCATAGTAAACTGCTATATTAAAATGAAATGTATTGGACTAGGGGGTTGACTCAATCCATATGGATACCTGTTAATATAAAGGCTTGCTTGAATTCAAATTAGAGAATTGATATAATATACTATGTTTGGCTGCATAATTCGGCAACTTTAGCACTGTGATATAAGAAACAGAGATGAGAGGGTGAGTAGGGCTGCCTGGCAACCAGCCCAGCCCCAGTTTTATCAAGAGACCATCTCAAGAGTATAAAAATAGTTATCATCCAGGAGGCCTGACATCTTCTTTAGGCTTTCATGTATATGCAAAGCCTTATACATCCTCACCAAAACACACACACACATACACACACACACACACACACACACACACACACACACACACATATACACGGAAAAAATAAAAATATATGCAAATACCTGTGTACATATACCACACACCTATATTGTCTATACACAGAAAGAAATCCGAATACATCAAATTAAACATAACTATTTCTACCCACATCAGTCTTACAAAAGTTTTCTTCTAACACATGATTGTCAGATTCATGGAATTGTTGTTTCTATATTGATGTATTTACAACTGATGCGATAGATTTAAAAAGAGTCCTATTGAATATCGTAAATGGATACCCATATGTGGTGTGTAATATACAACATTTAAGCGCGGTGCTTCATGGGACACCAAAGGGATTAGAAATAGTTCACCACAGTCAAGAATTTTGTGATTGGTTCAGGAGAAGACATAGAAGGGGTAGAATGAGTGATACAGACACACATGTGAGGGAAATTCTATGTAGAATGTTAGAATTATGGTAAAAATGGATGTAATATGATAAAGATTGACAGACGTAAGAATCGTTGTGTCTTAGAGACTTAAAAAGTCTGGAAGAAGGAGGCATTTAGATGAACTAAGAAGAGTTAGAGTTGTACAAACGAAGTTTCTGAGGTAAGAAAGAAGAGACGATCTTATCTAAGCAAAAGCAAAAATAAATGTAAAACAATTCACTCAGGCTTGACCTTGGGAATGTCATGTTGATATGTCAGTCAGAGTGTAGCATTCATCTGAGAGGGTAAATAAATGCAATCTGGGGAAGGGGATGGGGTGTGCGTTAGGAAGAGTTGACATCTGGGCTTGGCAGACCACTGCTGGGATCAGGATTCATGTGTCCAGGGCACACCTTAAGAGAAGCAAACCCTAAGGAGCATTAGCAGAAAGAAGAAAAGTTCATATTGTGCAGCTCTCTCACATCCTCTAAAGCTAGGGGATGGGGAAGTGCTACCATTTCCTTAGGCACCAAGTGATATTTATGTCTACAGATATTCCCGGTCTGTGGCTTTCTGAATTGTCTAAAGAAGGAGATGCTCTGTGGCTCTAATAATCAAAACTACAAAACTATAAAACATGAACATATTACAGTTCAGAAGATAGAACTATTACTTCTCCCAAGTTTTTTGCTGTAAAATAGGATTTCCAATGGCTTCTGATTACTTGAGAAAATTGGCATAGTTGTATTTCAATCTGCATCTGTTCTCTGCACATGACAGATATGAAGGCACATTGACCTTTGGCTAAGGGAGTTATATCAGTTCATTTGGAACTTTGCAAACAAATATTTTCTTACCTTTCACTCAGTGAGGATATATGCACATAACTTTTAGTTTTATGAATTTGTTGAAATTTTATATAATAGGAAACATGTAAAAATCGGACCTCTGAAAGGTCTCATGCCCCTTCTCAAGTGTCTATACTTACGTATGTATGTGTTAATGTGTGTGCAGGTGCATGTATGTGTGGAAGCCAGGGGTCAGCACCATGTTCTATTCCTCCAAAGCAGTCCACCTTGTGTTTGTATTTGTGTGGATGCCCAATTCTTAGGTGATGCTGGACATCTACAAAGGCCATGTACACCCATCTGTCTTTGATGTCCTAGCCCTGGAAATACTGCCATACACCACAGCACCTAGATTCTTTTACATGAGTGTTGGGGATGGTCCTCATCTTTGCAGGGCAAAGACTTTTCCACAGAACTCTCTTCAGTAACCTCTTGTATCTACCTGGTTTAAGTTAAAGAATTCTAGTAACCTTTTTCCTGTATTCATGTCTAGGTGATGCCAATTGTGAGTTGGCTTCCTAATGATATTTCAGTATGAGTTACTTTATAGATTTGTTTTTGTGTATTGCTGATACTATATTGTGTAATATTATTTAATATTGATGGAGATAAAATATATGGTCACTATTTTCATTCTTTTATTTTCTTTTAAATCCTTTGGAGGTAACATCATCATTGTAGCACAGAATTAGCAATCACTTTCCTTGATCATTTGTAAGAAGTAGATGAATGAGGTACAGCACTCTAAGCAATAAGTGTATACTTCCAGAAAGTTAGGCATCCCTCCCATTACATAAACCCATCCAGTACCCTCAGCCTCATCCAAACTTCCAACTACCCCCAAATAAGAATTTAATTCAGAATCAAGTATCATATTTCGGTGCCTTGTTAATAGTTTATCTCCACTAATTAGAAATATTTCTTCTCCAGTTTCCTAATCTTTATAGGCAATTCTGAAGATTTCATGTTCACTATTTTCATTTATAGAACAATTTCCTGATGCTTTGTAAGAGTCTATGCATGCAGTTCTGACAATTTATCCCAGAAGTGATGCCAGGTTGTTATTGCACTGAAGAGTTGAGATTTTTGACTTGCTCAATTACTCACAATTACTCACATAACTAAATTAAGCAAGATCTAGGCTTAAAAGACTTATCTCTTTTCAATTTATACATGTGTGCCTGTGTGAGTGCGTTTCATAGTGTGTGTTGGTGCCTGTGGGTCCAGGGGGACTTTCAGTCTCTCTAGAGCTGGAGGCAAGGTAGTTACAAACAGCCCAATGTGGGTGCAAGGAAGTGAACTCTGGTCATCTAGAAGAGCAGTAAGTGCTATGAACCGCCAAACTGCCTCTCCAGCTCCCCTTACTACAGCATGAGTTCCTCAAGATGAGGCACCCAGAGATGGGACTCTCTCTCCCTTACTGGAAGCCTTTAGTCCAGGGCAGAGAGTAGGCTGCCACGTAAATAAAAGCAATCATCTCAGGATGGTGATGGTGGTGGAACGTCTCAAAATAAAGGTTCTTTTTGTTTGTTTTTGTATTTTTTTTTTCAGAATCTTACCATAGCAGACTGGGATCATTATAAACTTATTATAAACAAGGGTTTACCTATGTGTATGTCTCCAGTAGCCACAACTCTTGCCCTGTTTAGCCCTCATTTATGTTACTAACTGGAAAGTCATGGCTAGAAGTTAGGTCCCTTTTCTTCTTGGCATAGCTGTTTCCTATATAATCTTTCCCCCTTTGCTGAACATATTCTATTGAAGTTAGGTGGCCCTGTCACAAAACATAATTTTCCTTCTGAAGGTTTCTACTGGGTTGTGTTGTTCAGATTCCTGAAGATAAGGCCACCCTCTGGCCTACCATTTCTGTAAGTTATGGATATCATAAAATAGAATTTGAAATCAAGACCTAGGCCTGGAAATATAGCTCACAGGCTGAACATACGGCTGTTTCAATCCCTAGCATACATGTCTGACTTTTTGCTACATTACAAGGACAGCCAAATCCCTGCACTTGGCCTGGGCTTGGATGTTTTTAGAAAATTATATAATCTCATCTCTAAATATCAGTTCTATTTCACATTTTTCTATAAAATTATCACAGTGTTTTCTATACACTGCAACCCGTTCCAGGCTCTAATTTTGGTAGACTAATAAAATACCTACTTGTGTAAAACACCAGTGATAAGACAACATGTTTTGAGACTTCCATAGATGTAGTTTTTCTCGGAAAGAAAATAAAAACCTCTTTTAAAAACCCAGTATTATAACAATCTCATTTCCCCTAAAATAAAATGTTATTTTCCTATCCATCAAATAACAGGTGCTGAAGCCACTTAATTTGCAGATGAGATCTTCATTCAGTGTCTCACAGTCATACTGGCTTTTGTAAATGTCACTGACAGAGACACAGAGAAAGATGTTCCCTTTTGGAAATCTCAGTCTGCTTCCTACTTGTTTAGATCCAAGGATGACACAAACAGTAGCTGCCCAGGTGATTGGCTAACGATGCAGCTACTAGACTGAACTGAAAATTATTGAAGTCCCACCCTTTCAAATTAAGTGATATGTATCAAAAAACTATGACTTTCTTCCTTTAAAGCCACAAGGGCCTTTCAGTGTGAACTGTCTCCTCTGCACACATAATGATCTGTTGCAGCTTTGCAGACTCAGCAAAATCCTTGCTCCATGGCTCAGGGGGGTGAAATGTCACTTATTACTAGTCATGGAGTAAATGTCCACAGAGTATAATGGGTTTACAGGAAGCAGGGTGACCACAGATCTAATTTTAATGAAACCCAAGATGTAACCTGAGCCGATGAAGTTTGAAGTGTGAACACAATCTACTCAAGCTGGGATCATCTGAGAGAACATAGAATTTTTTTTTTCTCTAAAGTGTCAATTTCTTTTTAAGTTTTCTATTTTCCTTGCAATTATATTTGTAGTGGGAAACACTTGAGGGCAGTATAAAAATTAAGAATTTTGCCAGATAGTTACTTTTTACATACTGTATGTTGTACTTGTGTATTTAAGCCAAGGTAATTAATTACATAATATTCCTAGTTATTGTGTAAAGTAATAGCAAGTATGATCAAATAAGATTAGGAGATATCACCAAAACACTTGAAAACAATAACTGAAAGGGGCACAAATAGCATATAACCAATAAAAACTAACCAATTAATTTTAGGGATTAATAGGTGTGTATGCTTATTGTAAAGAGAAACTGTGATCTCTCAGTCCTAAATGTGAATAAAGGTCATTTAGTGTGGGATGCTGCTGGGCCGGGCCACACCTACTTTGCTGAAAGAGGGCTTGTCTTGCTGTGAGGCAATTCAGCTCCTGTGTTCTTCCCCTTCCTCTCCTTACCTAGTCACACAGAGGACAAATTAGCCTTTCTATTAGTATTCTCAGAGGAAACTATTTCCTGTATTTCTTGGAAATTACACTTGCAGGTGAGGTGTGATCTGTGACAACCATGCCTTACACTCCTAGGGTGAATCTAAGATGGAGTCCTGTAGATCTCAGAGCCTGCATTCAAGTATGGGACCGGTAGAAAACACACACAATGTCAGACAAGCACCAGATCGCACACTAAAAGTTAAAATAAACTTTATTATTACACATAAGTGATAAATTTATGAGACATTATGGTGTCAAAGGATAAAAACCAACTACTGAAATAGAAGAAAAACAATGAAATGCTTGGATTTTTTTTGAACCCATTTCTCCATGTTTTGCTTTTTGTCTCTTTGTTTTTCCTTTGTACACACTGGAGTAGAAAGAACCTGAATTATTAGGTGAATGGGGAAAAAAGCAAATGCTTTTAAGAAAACTCTCTGTCCTCTATTAAAGAGCCATTTTCAAGATTAATTATTAAGAATAGAATCAAACCACATGGATATTTAATGTCATTCACTGATGGGTTTCTATCAACTCGTTTTCATAAAATGTCATCTTATATAGGCTACGTAAATAAATGGTGAGGACTTTCCAGAAAACAGTCACATCTGAGGACATGGAGACCTTACCTTCTTCACCTGCATAAGCCAGAATGGAACGAGCTCGGATCTGTTTCCCTTCTGTCGTTTTCCCAGAGCAGGTATGTGAACAGGAGGACCACATGGACCATGCACTGAGCACACAGTCCTTGGGGCATGGGGCATCACAGGCCACGGGGATAGGAAAAATTGCATCTCTGCACAGCTGTCTGTCCACTTCTTCTCCTGGAAGAACCAACAGTTTATTCTTATTAAGTCCCTTTACATGAATGATTGAAAAAGTTAGGTGTTCAGTTAAAATTAGACGACTGCCCATTAACTCTCAATTAAAAATGAAATGAAAAGAAGACATAGTTGTCATGGTAAAATGTTAAAGGTACAGAAAAATGTAAACATATAAACAGACACAGACATCTCCAAGTAAATGATTTTTTTTTAATTTTCAGAAGCATAGACATAGAAATCAAGATTATTACTGGAAGTATATCACCTTCCTACAAGCGAGTTTTACAATTATCCATGTGCAATGAAGAACATCATGAAATTGTGTTGCCCTTCTGATTTCCTATTCAATTCTGAACTATGCTTTACTAACAGTGGTAGAAAGCTATAGCATGTATCAATGTTTTCAAGAACCAACTCACAGATAAGTCTACAAGTGCATTTATGTCTGCCAGATTAGCTGATAAAATTATTTACCTTTCTCTCTATTGGAAATTCATTATTCCATTGAAAGTGACTACGATGCATTAAGGACAGACTGGAATCACCAGACCTTGCTTAAGAGGGCCATACAGGGAAAGGGAAGAATGGAGTTAAGACAGAGCATGTGCAGAAGAAGGTGCATCAAACTGCCTCAAAGTCATCAGCTGATTCTGGGGCTCTCCAGGTAAGGACCTGCTTGCTTTACAATACAGAAATACTGGTTTTGCTTCGGAAATTTTAAATGTTATTAAAAAAACTAACACTTGTCTTTTGAATAGGAAATGTCCCCACAGTCTTATGATTGAATGATTAGTCCCAGCAGCGGGAAGCAACTTTAACCTACAAAGAGACATGTCTTTGTGGCTGTAAGCTATCTACAGTTCTTCACTGCTTCCTGTCCACCATAAAGTGAACATCCCCTTTCTTCCTGAAACATGGTCTTCAGTCTCATCATCAGCCCTGGACCTGTGGAACCAAGGAGCATGGATTTAAATCCCCAAAACCATGAGCCCAAAGAATTAATTCTGGCCTTCAGGTTGTTTGTGACATGCTTTGTATACGGTGATGAGACAGGTTACTAACACAATGTTTAATTCATTTTTGATGAATGAAATGAGATGGGCAAATGGCCAGAGAGAGGTAAAGTATAAAGAACAAAGGAAGCAAGGAAACTGTGAGAAAACGAGGTAAGAGGAGAAGGGTGATTCAAGTTACACCCCGACTTGATTACAGATTGTGCTCTTAAATTTCAAATGTTGCTGTTATTTGCCATAGAATATACTGGCAATCCAGGATCAGTGTATAAAAATTGTAACCGTTACATTATACATTGAGGGGAGGAAGGTTGCTGACCAGGCTACTCTTACAAAAACAAATCCGAACGAATTTTCTCCAGTTGAAAGCAAGGTATGTTGGTATACTGCACACTCCTTCAGTCACATATTTGAAAAATAAGACAGAAAATCAGAAGTCAATGGAAAATGTGTTAACATTTTAATAGTTACTACATCACAATGCATTATGTGTTAATAGCCACTAATATGTAAGGTCTTCAATCATCGGCCTTCTTCATGCGCAGGAGAGGAGAGGTTCATTAAAAATGACAGCCGAGGCAACAGGGCTCTTTCTATTTTTCTGACTCTGATTACTAGCTGTGCAGTTTGACATCTATCCCCCTAGACAATATGATTAATAGATAGATATGTTGGTGGTAACTAGGGTAGAAAATCATTATTTTTAATAAGGCAATTAATAATTTATAATTTATGTATTAACAATGACTCCACTTTTTTCTGTTAAATGGAGCTTTTCTTAGATTAAGGAGGTATATTTTATTGTAACATCTTTCTGTCTACTTCCCCCTCCATGTTTTCAAATATCCTGTAGAATGACAAAAACTTTGAAACTGAAGCTGATAGCTAACAAGTGTCATAGTTCTATATCTTTTTTGATAGTTTCTTATCATTCTAGCTCAGAAAAATAGAATTTTGCAGCAATTTGGTGTTTTTGTTAACAGTACTATTGCAATGAATGCCACAGCTTGGGGGACAGGTTTCTGTTTGTTATAATATAAAACAAAAGGGTCAACAGAATGACCCTCCTCATGTTTCAAGCTGATCTTACCTAGTATCAGCTAATATATTCATCATGATTTTTTTAGGAAGGGTTTTGGGGATGTTTTCTCCTCTAAGCACATTATTATACACAAAGAGCATATTGTAATCATTGTTGGCACTATAATAGTCAGTGTAATTTCTGAAATTCCCTGATTCTCTCCAGCAGTTTTTTTTTTCTGCCTTGCCAGATAATCAGTTATCTTATCTTTTGCCCATAATAGTCTCACATTCACAATGAAGCTTTTATTTAAATAGTTGGAAGATTTCACGCATATATGTTTTCATAAACACCATTTATTCCCTCTTCCAATACCTTTTCTTATGTCAGTTGCCCTCTACTTTTTCCTCCCAACTTCATGTGTGACATTGTGCACACTGAGTGAGTCTAGTGATATCAGAATGTAGGGCCAACTACTGAAGCATGAGTAGGCTATCAGGAACCAATTCATTTGAAGAAAATTGACTCTCATCCAAAGACTGAGGTCTGTATGATCCAGTTAAAACATAGATGTTCTCTTAGTAAACAACTTTACAGTAAAATTAGTTCATACAAGGTAACAGCCATGTTTCAAAGTGATGTTTGATTGAGGGGCAGACAACGTGGCAAATCAGAGAAAGCTTTGACAGAGATAGGATATGCCCAACTCTCACAAGAACAGCACAGGAAAGAGAAGCTGTGCTATGTAAGAGCAGCAGAAGGAGAGAAAGTCAGATTGGAGCAGTTGAGTTCAGCATAGTTTAGTTGAGTTCCGGCAATGCAGGACAGTTCAGTTGATAGGAGTTCAGTTGGTTCAGCTGAGTGGAGTTGAGTTTGTACAATCAGTTGGGAATCAGTAAGTTAAGAGGAAGTGCAGTGAAATTGAGTTCCCAGCGGTTCAATTGGAAGCATTTTTATGGAGGCTAGTTGCAGGTGAAGACAGAATAATCCAGAGACAATATAAAGAGCCAGAAGATTAGAATAGACTGCTAAAGTTAGTTTGAGGCTAAGCAAAACAATTCAGTCAGAAGGTTGGAAAAGCCAGTTTGAGTCAATCAACTTGGAGAGAAGTTTGAACCAAAACAGTTGAGTTGAACCAGCTAACCAAAGTTC
Source organism: Micromys minutus (assembly GCF_963924665.1). Lineage (NCBI taxonomy): Eukaryota > Metazoa > Chordata > Mammalia > Rodentia > Muridae > Micromys > Micromys minutus. The sequence goes on from NC_137958.1 coordinate 37,089,072, forward strand.
AGAAAGAAACAGAAAGGGTGAGTTAATTCAGCAATGGGCCTCTGACATGACAATTACATAAGGCAAATAAAAGATAGTTTTATAGAGAACCCAAAATTCATCTTTATTGTTTAATTCTTTATACTTAGATCATATAGCTGACACATAATAGAAAATTAATATTTTGTTGTTGCAGGATATTTGATCACACTGTCAACACCCAGGGACTGAAAACAAAAGAACCTATTTCTAGTTCTGGTGTAGCTCATCCCTTAATACATATCCTTATTCCCAAATGATGAATGTAAGGTTAGTTTGTAGAAGAAAGCACCAATATATGAAAGTGTTGTCTTATTGAGTAGCATACAATGTGATGAATCAGAGAAAGATTTATCAGAATAAGATATTCTCAACTCTTACAAGAGGAGAGATGGTAAAGAGGCTAAGAGAAAGCAATGCAGAAGAAAAAGAGAGAGAAAGGAGAGGAGGTAGTTTTGCCAGGACAGTTATAGAGGTTGAAGAGATAAATCAAGCTAGACATAGGCAAATACAGAATAAGCCAGAGAATGAGAAGGGGCCAGAATATCAGAACATATTACCAGAGTTAGTTTGAAGCCAAACAGAACAATCCAGTCATAGGTCAAGAAAGAAACAAGAATGAATCAATCACCTTGGGGAAGAGTTAGACCTTAAACTGTGTTAAACCAGCCAGCCAGAGCTCAGGAAAAAAAAAAAAAAAAAAAAAAAAAAAAACTAGCAAGAGTTAAATGGTTCAAGATTAAGTCTCAGAGGCTGAAAACATTTTAGGCACAGATAAGAATGTACAGAATCTAGAAGCTTCCAGGACAAGTCCTAAATTAGCAGACTAAGGCAGTAAGCCTTAGAGATGACAAATACAATGGGGAAATAAAAGACACTTTTCTGTTTTCTGCATAAAATAAACAAATGAGCGAATAAATTTTAAGTTGTTATATAAGGGAAACAAGTCTTTTATATGCAAACTAAGTACTATAATATGTACCTTCTCTTTCTCTTAACCAGAATGCATTTGCAACAGACCCTTAGGTGATTTACATGCAAATAAAATCTAAGAATTATTGCTCTAGGACTTATTTGTGTGTGTGTCTTCTGGTTTAAGCAAAGTCAGACTTCTTCTTGAAAGGGCAACTATATAGATTGAATTTCACACATTTTAACCCTTTTTCTTTGGGGGGACATCCTTTATACTTCTCTTTCTTATGGAAAACATGCACAAGTGACAACTGTGCATTATCAAATCATCATTAAATGTCTGTTTTGTGTAATTAATGCTGTGTGTATTCATCTCAGCTAGTTCTCAGACTAGCATTCAGACATAGTAACCAATGTCTTTTAAAACTTATCTTTAAACTTAATTTTTAGTAGAGAATATGAACAGGACTAATACAGCTAAGTACATGATATGTTACTAAGCTATACCCCACGGTCAAATACTTTTTCTAATTCAAAGGAATTAAAAAATTACTCAGCCTTAATTATTTTTCTCAGCAGAAGTTACACAAAAGAGGCAGAGATGTGGACCGATTCCTCAGTCTCATAACTGATGCTGATAAGAACTAAAACACTAAAGCAGTTGATAGATGAGTTTTGTCTCCAAAGAAGTCAAGAAAGTGGCACTCTCGAGTTGTTTCTCAAAATAAGTGATGCCGGGTGCCAGCCACATACTGCCGCTGAAAAGCAATAATGAACCTGTGAGTGCTAAGAATAATTCAAGTCTTTGCATTTGTTTTGATTAATGCTTTAACCAATTTGGCTAATTGGAACCCTTAGGGGCTGTGTTCTTTCGAAGTCAAATTCCTAACATCTAGAGTTAAGTCATGTAGAAATCACTAGTTTAAAAAATTAATCAATACAAAAAAAGTACAAGTAGTAGTAAAATCTATCTCTGATGGCAACCAGCAGTGCATTCCTGAAGCATGTTATTCGACTATGAACCATCATTTTTACATGTAAGAAGTGAGTTGAAAATAAGGTAACAGAGGGCTAACACCCAATATATACAAAAACTCAAGAAGTTAGACTCTGGAGAATCAAATAATTTTATTAAAATGGGGCACAGTGTTAAACTAAGAATTGTCAACTAAGGAATACTGAATGGCTCAGAAGCACCTAAAGAAATGTATAACCACCCTACTCATCAGGGAAATTTAAATCAAAACAACCCTGAGATTCCATCTCACACCAGTCAGAATAGCTAAGATCAAAAACTCAGGTGACAGCACACGTTGGTGAGGATATGGAGAAAGAGGAACACTTCTCTATTGTTGGTAGAATTGCAAGCTGGTACAACCACTCTGGAAATCAGTCTGGAGGTTCCTCAGAAAATTGGACTACCTAATAGACCAGCTATTCCACTCCTGGGCATACACCCAAAAGCCGCTCTAACAAATAACAAGGACACATGTTCTACCATATTCATAGCTGCCTTATTTATAATAGCCAGAAGCTGGAAAAAATCCAGTTGTCCTTCAATAAAGGAATGGATACAAAAAGTGTAGTACATTTATACAATGGAGTAGTACTCAGCTATTAGAAACAATGACTTTATGAAATTCTTAGGCAAACAGGCAGAACTAGAAAATATCATCCTGAATGAGGTAACCCAGTCACAAAAGAACACACATGGCATGTACCTTCTTAGAAGGGAGAACAAAACACTCAAGGGATAAAATAAAAGGTCAAATAAAAAAACAGGGATTGAAGAAACAATCAATCAGAGACTGCTTCACTTGGGGATTCATCCCATATACTTTTTTTTTGAGCCACTAAACCCAAGTACTATTGCTGGTGTGCAGATGTGCTTACTGGCAAGAACCAGATATAGATGCCTCTACCCAAGTCATATAGATACAGCTGAGGATGCTTGCAGCTAACCACTGGACTGAACACAGGGACCCTAATGAAGGAGCTAGAGAAAGGACTGAAGGAGCTGAAAGGGTTTGCGACCTCATGGGAGGAACAACATTATCAACCAACCAAACCCTCCACAGCTCCCATGGACTAAAACACCAACCATTGAGCACACATGGAGAGACCCATGGCTTCAGCTGCATATGTAGCAGAGGATGGCATTGTCTGGCATCAATGTGAGGAGAGGCCTTTGGTTCAGTGAATGTGCATTTTCCCAGTGTAGGGGAATGCCAAGGCACTGAGGTGGAGAGGATCTTTGGGAGAGGGAGCACTTTCATAAAAGCAAGTGGAGAGGGAGGAAGGTGTTGCACAGGATAACATTTGAAATGTAAATACAGAGAATGACCAATAAATAATTTAAAAAGAAAATAAGGTCATATAAAAATAGCAAAAAAATTTTTCTCCTTCATTGTATTAGAACTTGTTTCTTGTTTACAATGTTTACCTGCTTGGATAAGTAATATTTTGCATGATATAGCTACAGAGATTATTATATAGATATAAATATGCACGCAGCCAAAGACCAGCCTAGTATACACATTTCTGGAAAATTAGTAGCAAGTTTTCTACTGAGAACTTTGGAAATGCATGTTTTATTTTTTTATTTTTTTATTTTTTTCTCATCCTAGGAGGCCTCCAGCTAGGGCAAATTCAGACATTGCCTACAGAACTGTTGGAGGCACTGCATGTCTGAGTGATGATACTTTTAATTTCAGGTGCACATTCTGATGATGCCTCCTGTGACAGATGAATCTCTGGAGCTGGTGTCTGTACAAGTCAGTGTAATTGCTTCTCCTTGGTGGTTTTGAAGTCAAAATCCTAGTGAAATTCTTATAATGACATTAAAATCAGGTTATATTTTTATGTTGAAAATATACTCATGTATTGAAACAGATTTAACATATAAATAAGTTCAAAAAGTTGGTTTTTATTTATTTGACTTTATAACTTTTTAAAATACACTTACAAAGTTGAGGCTTTTATTATGCTTGCAAGCTCATATTTTTTTTCAGGAAATATAGAAAACAAACTAAAATTTAAATTTAGATCATTAACCTATTCTTTACTAATTTAAATGTGTCTATGAGATTTCATGTAAGAAGTTGACCCAATAAATAGAATTGGTGTGTTTATTAATTTTTGTAAATTAAGATTGAGATTCAAATATTCAATTTGGCGTTCATCCATTTATTTTTTAAATCACAAGTGTAATGCTAAGAGTATAATTTAGGTTGAGCAAGACAAAAACAGTAGACAAGCTAAAGTGGACAGGAGAGAAGCCCAATAGACTTCAGCCCTTGACAAATACCTACAGGCAATTAAGGAGTAATTAAGTATTGGAGAAATGACTTTCTTCAGGGATGAGCAAAATTGCACAATACTGAATTTTCAGTCCTAAATACATATATAAAGGTAACATTATATAAACTGAGGATATATATATATATATATATATATATATATATATATATATATATGACTGTGTGTGTGTGGTATGTGTGTAGGTGTGTGTGTGTGTGTGTGTATATAAAACATACACAGATGTAACAACAATTTAAAAAACAGAGGCAATAAATTTCAAAAAGAGAAAGGAAGGGTGTGTGGGAAGGTTTGGAGGAATAAAAGAAAAGTAAAATTATGTTAGTATAATCTAAAACTAAATGTAAAAGATTATGTTCTCATAATTTATCCTTTTATCCTTTCCATAAACCAAAAAGTGCATTTTGACATCTTTAGATAAATCTGCAAATCCTCCATGTTAAGTCTGTCTTGATGGAGAGTCCAAACTGTTTCATGAACTCCCAAGATATCTGTCTCATTTTTCTGTACCTCTTACCTCTAGTCAAATATCTGAGTGTCTGCTTGATGAAATTATACTCAAAATTAATGAAGTTTCCTATAAAAATAAAACAAAGGAAGAATTGAGATTCAGCATAAAATTTTCCTTTGTTAGAACATATAATAGGAACATATTACATTAATTTTGTCAGGTCTTAAATAAACTATAAGTGAAAAACCATTGTTTGTCAAGACTTTGAAAGTGTCAAGATCAAGAATGTTGATAGGATTTGAAGTTTATCTTATTCCTGGAGGGAGAACTGCTGAGCAGTATTTGACAGGTCTATATTTGATGTATAGCCTCCATATATAGCAAAGTAGTTGACTTTTTTATAAGTAAAGTTTTGTGGAAGGATCTCGGAAAACATCCTGGAAAGGGAATCAGGCTGTACACAGTCATGTCCATCTAGGTGCTAAGCCTGGTTCACTAGTACTTTGACATAGATATCTCTGTATAAAAAGAATTCTATTCCTATGGCAGCATCCTTCATAGCAGATATTAACTGTGCGGGAACTCTCTGTTTAGGAAAGAAGTTTGAATCATACCCTGGGATGAGGGATCTGTTGCTTGTCTTTCTTGCTAGCCTCATTTTCTGTTTGAGCATTCATTTTAAAACATAGCTATAAATTATTTCTCCCCCTCAGTGAGATCGGTGCAATTCTTCTAACTATTTGCTAGTATTGAAACCTGTGAAAAAGATAATTTTTAGGTTTCAATGCTCTCTCCCTCTGTAAATCTCTCTCCTCTACCTCACCTTTCATCCAGATGCACCCACTTTCTCCGCCCCTCAGATAAGAGCAGGCTTGCTTCCCAGGGACATGGATTGAATACCGCATAACAATCAACAACAAGACCAGGCACATTCTTATGACAAGGCTGGAAGCAACCCTGTGGGAGGAAAGGGTCCAAAAGACAAGAGAAAAAGTCGGAAACAGCCCCTGCTTCCACTCTTAGGAAATTCACAAGAACACCAAGCTACAGTACCAAAACAAATATGCAAAGGACATAGGTCAGACCCAGACAGGCTCTCTGATGTCAGTGACCCACGTGACTCCCAGTCAGTTGATTTTGTGGGCCGACTTCTTGGAATGTCAGTGCTCCTTCTGGATACTCAGGTTCTTCCTCCCTGTCCTCAGCAGGACTTCAAAGCTCCCCCTAATTGACTGTGGGACTCTGTATCTGCTCTCAATATTGATGCGATTTTTATTTGACAACATTCTTACGTAATTTATGATATCAAAATTATCTCTACCTTTCTTTTTATCCAGTTATATACTTAGTTATATATAAATGTTGATGTTTAAATATCATTAACCAACACGATCTCTTCAAATATTACTTTTAAGGTGTTTTCCATCTTTGATTTCTGCCCCGAGTTTCTCACAATGATATCCTCTCTGCCACCTTTCTCAATTTTGTTATTATTTCAAATCCTTGCAAAGACCTCCAGAAAAGGAGTTAAATGTCTTTGAACCCAATGGTCCTGTTACTCTGTTGTCCTCACCTTTGTAATCCAGGCTTTGATGTGATCATTCCAACTTTTATTGATGTTATTTTAAAAGTTAGAATCTATCCTAACCAAGTATAGCAAATAACATGATTTATGAATAAATGATGAAGGCTGAGACCTAAATGGAATTTTAACTGATTTTTCTTATTGTTTGAGTTTCAGTCCCTATAATGTCCTTTGGTCTTTAGTAAGCAAGATATAACAATCATTGCTGATCTGGCTAGGCACTCCTGTGTTAAGGAAAAAAAAAAAACCAGGCATGCTTGAGATCTGTAAGTTTTGATGTAAGAGTCTGTTGATGTTTGCTACTGTTTGATGCCAACTTCATTGCTAGAGTTTTAATGCATTCTCAGTGTTTTCCTCATATCTATTAACTGAAGTTAGTACTTAATTTTTGCCTTTTTATACTGTGACTGTGTCTTTCTGAATATTACAGACCTTTTTACTTAATTTTCAGAGATTAAAATCTGTTCTGACTTGAGTTTATAGTAAACATTCCCAAACCATTATAAAATCCAAAATAATAATTTATTTCTAACAAAAGCTGAGATTAGTTTTGTGTTTTAATGTTTAGATTTTTCTTGACATTTTTATATTTTAAAAATTTTAAGAGTATAATATAATCATGTCACTTCTTTCTTTCTCTTTCCCTCCAGCTCCTCCCATAAACTACTGTACTGGCTGGCTTTGTGCCAACTTGACACAAGCTGGGGTTATCACAGAGAAAGGAGCCTCAGTTGAGGAGGGGCATTCATGAAATCCAGCTGTAAGGCATTTCCTCAACTAGTGATCAAGGTGGGAGGGGCAGCCCTTTGTGGGTGGAGCCATCCCTGGGCTGGTAGACCTGGGTTCTATAAGAAAGCAAACTGAGCAAGCCCTGGGAAGCAAGCCAGTAAGTGACATTCATCCATGACCTCTGCATCAGCTCCTGCCGAAGACAACTACTATGTAGGGTTTTTTTTTTTTTTTTTTTGTCTTTTCTTTATTATTATTATTTTTATAAATGTAGACCTCATGGATGTAGTTTTTAACATTTATAGGAGACAAAAATCGTGGAAGCAAACTCCTTGACTCATAATCTTTTCTCCCCTTCTTCCACAACAACCTCTGAGTTTCAAGTGTGAGATTTATGTTATAGAGACATTATTTGTAACTGGGATCCACAGGTGTTCATTTTAATTGGTTGTAGTTTTCCGCAATGGTTTCCATTGGATATCAAGAAAATGTTTCTTGCTGAAGGGTGAGGACTCCATTTAATCACAGTTATGTACATAGATTGTCAGAATCAATTTAAAGCTAGATAAGTGAAGTGGGGATGGTGGGTAGGTTCTCCAGGTTCCATTATTTAACTACCCATATGGAGTTGGGTAAGTTTCCTGAACCAAGCATAATTTTCCTCCTTTTATACATGCATAAAGGAGGTCTATTCATTTTTAAGTTAATTTTATATCCAGCCACTTTTTTGGAGGTTCTTATGAGCTGCAGGTGTTCTCCGGTAGAATTGCGGGAGTTGCTTATATATACTAACATATTATCCACAAATCATGACACTTTGACTTCTTCCTTTTAGATTCCTATCCCCCTGATCTCCTTTAGTTATCTTATTTGAATGTTATTTTTGCCTTTAGTTAGCTGCTAATCCATATATATATATATAGTATATCCATATATATATATATATATATATATATATATATATATATATATATATATATAGTACGTGCTCACTTATAAATGTACATTAAGCATAGAATGCAGGAGAACTGTCCTACAACCCACATTCACAAGGAAAGTAGGTAATAAGAAGGCCCCAAGAGAGGGTGTGTGAATCTCACTCTAAAAGAAAAACTAAATAGTCATTTGAGGTAGACAGAAAGAGAAAACTGGATAGGAGAGGAGATGAGGAGGGAACCAGGGAGGATGATCAGGTGTGCAGTGAGTGACATCTGTAAGTGAGAATGGAAATCTGGTGGAGAGGTGTCCCTGGGATAGGAGAGCGTATGGGTTGTCTATGGAACCGACCCTACCTTAGATTCTGATGGGGGGGGAATATTGAGACTGAAATGGCCACCTCTCACAGCCAGGCAGAATTTTCAGAGTAGGGAGGGAGCATTAATCAACTCACAAAACCATCAACATAAAATTTGTCTTGTCAATTTGTCTTGTCTACAAGATGTTCAGTGATAAAGATGGAGCAGCAACTGAGGGAACAGTCAACCAATGACTGCCCCGATTTAAGACCCATCAATGGGAGAAAGTTAACTTCTGACACTATTATTCATATTCTGCTGTGCTTGCACATAGAAACATAGCATATCGGGCTCTGGGGTGGCTTCATCCTGCAGCGTATGGAGGCAGAGGCAGAGACCCAAGGCCCAGTGAGCCTTGTGAAGAATAGGGGGTAGAGTAAGCAAGTTGGAAGGTTCAAGCACACCACAAGAACACCCACATAGTCAACTAACTTGGGACCATAGGGCTCACAGAACCTGGGCCACCAAGCAGAGAGCATGCAGGAGTTGGACCTAGACCCCTACACATTTGTAGCAAATATGCAGCTTGTTATTGATGTGGTTCTAACAAGTGGAACAGATGATGTCTTGGACTCTGTTCCCTGCCACTGGACCCCCTTTCTCCTACTTGGAGAACCTCATTGATTAAGGATGTGCCTAGACTTGCTAGAACTAGATGTTCCACCATGATATGGTACCCAAGTGGGGGGACTCCCCTTCTCTTAGGGAAGGAGATAGGGCAATGAGGGATTTGTGGTGGTGAGATTGGGAGGAAAGGAAGGAGTGTGGCTGTGATTGGAACATAAAGTGAATTGAAAATAAGTTTAAAAAATAGAAAACATTTTTAAAAAACAAAGTACCTAGCACACAGCAAACTGTCACACAATTGGAAAACCTTGTTTGATGTAATAGTACTGTGACAACTTTCATCATCTGTTTGAAGAGAAGATGCCATCCCTCCCATACCATTGTGGAGATAAATAAAACTCATTGTTAACTCCACTGTATTCTAATTAACTTGGACTAACATGCTAAACATATATTTGACTCACATGTAAACATGTATAGAAGTACTTTACTAATAAATTCCATTGGGCTGAACTTATAAATTGATTTTTCATCACTAGTGTTGCAAAGATAATAAAATGGTAAGTAATTAAAAATGCCAATGTCACACATTATAAATGACATAGTCCCTTTGAAAATAACTTAGATTTGTGGTATAATTTTCTTTTAGATTTATTTATGTCTTAGTTAGGATTTTATTGCTGTGAAGAAACACCATGACCAAGGCGAATCTTATAAATGACAACATTTAATTGGGGTTGGCTTACAAGTTCAGAGGTTCAGTTCATTATTATCAAGGTAAGAGTATGGCAGCATCAGGCAAGCATGGCACTGGAGGAGCTGAGAGTTCTACATCTGGAAGCCAGGAACAGACTGAGAATCCTCAGGCAATTAGGAGAAGGGTATTTAAGCCCACCTCTAGAGTGACACACTTCCTCCAAGAAGGCTACACCTTCTAATAGTGCTACTCCCTGGGCCAAGCATGTGCAAACCATCACTATTTATTTATTTATTTATTTATTTATTTATTTATTTATTTGTTGAGGACATAACCACTAAGACCTGAGCGAGTGCTTTACCAGCCCTTCACTGGTTGAAAGTGATACTGTAAGTTACAATAATTCTCTCACAGTGATCAAAAGAAGCAGAAAAACACTGGCTAACTATAATGTTCCCATAGTATATTATCTATGGAACTAGATAATTAACTTGGAATTTTAGAAGCTGGATGAGATGAAATAGCTGTGAAGAACTGCAGTCAATTATTGTACTCTCTGGGGCATCTTCTAGATAAGAAAGTCTGTACATATTTGGCTTGCTCCAGTACTGCTACACTGAGCTCATCAACAAGAATTATAGTCCCCCAATGAGAAAAGTAATATATTATGGACATCTTTAAGAGAAATCAATACAATTACTAAAAGAAGTCACATTTATTATAACCTATTGGCTTAATAAAGCTATCTTTAAAGCCTTGCACTCAAATTAGATGCATCACAGAATGTAATTTCCTTGTGATGACATACAAACTCCTGATTATTCTCTGCTACCTCTCTTTCTATCACACTATGGCATCTTGTAGGTGCAATGCCAGCTGGTACCTCAAAGAACCAAGCAGGGTTTCTTGTAGATGAGGGATTACGGAGTGGCTAATTCTTCACTCTTAATGAAAATAGATTCTTATTTCATAACTTTATCGTTTCTATTCCTCCCAATTCCTCCCTACTTCTCCTTCGATCTAAATGCAGAGTTGTTACGGTAAATATTAGAGCATCTACCAGTTCCCGCACTTCTCACTCCACACAGTCCGCAGGCCACAGATCCAGATCTGTGCTCCCCGGCTGCTTCTCTGCCACTCGGTCCATGAGTCACCCTCTCCCATCTGTCTTCCTGCCAGCCAGGAACTTACCTCAAATTCCCCACAGCCCAGTCAAATCTTGACTCAATAATCAATAATTTATCAATCAGATTTATATGTTAAATTCTCAATCCACAATCTATATGTACAATAAGCTTACAACCAGTTGACAAAAGATATAAACCACCCACCTTGATAAGACAAACTGGCCTATAGAAATCTTTCCCTTAGAAAATAGACATCACTACCTATGGCTAGTCAGAGCTGCACTGAGGGAGATGGTTCATCTTTGCCAACCATCTCAATTCTCTCTTCTTCCTCTCTCCCACCTTACAAAAAACGTTGTCCCCACCCCACTCTCTACTGTCAAATCATGTATTGCCTTGACTTTAACCTACACAGAATGTTTTTTTAAAGGCTTTAGTTACCTTGCTTTCTTTCTGTTATTATTAAAGATTCTAACAAATTTTCATGTTTCCTGAAAATAATAACCAGTCTTCCCATTACATTGCTGTGACTACATCACACCAAGTAATGGCTCCCTGTCCTTCTGACCAAAAATGTATTCATGCCTGCTATATGCAGAAATGTTGTATTATAAATCCCCTTAGTATAATCTTTCTAGTGAGTCTATTTTCCTATTTATATATTTCTAGAGAACAATACTACGTAGGTCTCACAGTTTAGAAAAAATACCATTATAATCCCGTTTGGCTATGTTTTCAAGATCAATCACTTTAGTAATCATTACCTTCTTATTTTTTATATTTCTTTTGTATACATTTTCATGACTATAAAAATTATATATATAGTACATATATTTAATTATATATATAATTGAAATAATATACTGATATAAAATTATATACATTTCCTACATACATATACACATGCACATACACATTATATATATATAATATATATATTATATATATATTATATATATTATAATATATATTATATATATATATAAATATATATATGTATATATATATATATAAATATACAAGACTTCTTGAACTAACTTTGTATACCAGACTCCACTCAAAGTAGGATTAAAGGTATGTGTTACCTTATCAGATCAGGCACTACAGTAATTGATTTAACAAACATAAGCATGAAAAATCTGTGGTTTTAAGAGATAAGTTATAGAAAAAATAGAACTATGCTTGGCATTGTGATCTTGTCAAAATTCATACGAAAACTGACTTAGAGTTATACCTATCATACAAACACATACTATCAGTATAAAATTTGGGCTAGCTGATTAATATAAATTGTGAATTAATGGAGTCTGACTAGACATGGCAAAGTTCATAGAAGATGTTGTGAACAGTGAAATCTTAGCACTATTGTATGGTAAAAGACTATGAATGAAGATGATAAAGAGTGGAATATTAATGCAGGAGACTAGTCTTCCTGAAAAGTCTTGCAAGCAGAATTCAAAGAATTAACCACCCCTGTTAAACATTTCTAAAACTGTCTTCTCTATTTTCTTAGAGAGACATCATGTGAAAGACTGAGAAGTTAAAACCTAAAGACTAGGCTAAGGTCCAGAGCTGAACACTTGTAATATGTCTCTTCAATCTTTATAGTACAATGGTTGCTTGTAACTCTTGATATTTTATTGATTTTTCTCTGTGCCATGCCCTCATTGCTATGACAATCACCCAAGGGAAGCCATGTTAAGAAAAGAATAATTTATTTTGCCTCATGGATTCATAGGCTGAGTTTCCGTTGTTCTTTGGAATCACTGCTTTCTGTAGCAAGTTAGTCATAATGGCCTGGAGCATGTGGTGATCAAAGCACTCGTCCGTGGTAGACCAAAGACCAATAGTGAAACAGAGTTTACTGCTCTCTAAATGAATGCTGGGTTATTCCCTTCATTTTAGTTTCTAACACCTTCTAAAACAGTGCCATGCAATAGGTTAGCACATAGGTTATTGCTATGGGATATTTCAAAGATAAAACACAGCTTTCTGAAAGTTATTTTCTTCACGTTAGAAACAACAAATGTGTTTTGTTTAAAAAAAACCCTTCAGTTCATCTAACTAATTATATTTATAAAAGTCGTTTTCTGATATATAAAAATTTATGTAGGAAATACCATATAAGCACAAGCAGTTTGGCAATTTAGATAGAAAACTACATCAAAGCAAAACATTGTTACTCAGTATTTTCAGAAGCAAAATTAAGATTTCTGTGATATATCTATAAAGAAAGACTTGGTTACCCTACCCAAATTAAAATTAAGAAATAACTCAACACATCAAAATTAAAAGATGATGAAAGCAAATATTCTAGATATTGAAGAAAATTTTAATTTATACATTTCAAATCTGTTAAGAAATTCTTATATATTCCCATCTTCTAGATCTAACAGAAAATTATGCAATTGGAGGAAGTTTAGGAGTTTTTATTTTTAAAAGAGTCATAAATGATTTTGACACACTGACCAATGAAATGTACTTTTGTTATTTACTACTAATTAAATATACATACATATATACTAGTATGTATAAAGTAACTATTACAATTTCAAACCAAATTTTTGTGATCAATTTTATAATTTGAATATTTATACTTGAAAACTTAATTGACAGAAAATAATTTTGACTCAAGTGTCCATTTTAGCTTATTTCAGATTATAATTTTATAAATATTTTCCACTGTTGATCTTAAGCCCCGAGTTGAGAAGACACTCAACAGAGACATTAGAAAAACAGTCTGGGCTCTGATTTCATGTCTATAAATAGAATCCATATTGAAGTTTAAAAACAATGGCATCATAGTAGGGACATTTGGGAGAAACATTGTTTATATTATAAATACTTTAGTGGGTCTTAAGATAATTTAGTCATGAATCACTAAAGTATGTATGCTGTTCTGTGAACACACACACACACACACACACACACACATACACACACACACACACACACACACACACACACACACACACACACACACACTTTTGATTTTAAATGTTTGCTTTCTAAATATAGTTTACTCCAAATCTGAGAGCAAATAAGGTATGTTTTAGAGGAAGATTCTTCTCTAAGTTTTAGATACAGTAGTTTAAAATACTAAACCATTTTATGATATGCTTATGGGAATCCTAATTTCTCCTGTGTGCTCACTAACACAGATAAAGAAGATTTTTACTTTTAAAAGTAAACTTGTTGTTTATTTTTATCTAACATGAATGGCCAGAGCTTTTCTCTCTTCGATACTATGGATAAAACTGGGTATAATTATCATTTTTAAGGTGATGGACATCATTTAAAAATTAATCATCACAAAAATTTATATCACTCTTTACAAGTCCAACTTTCTTAACTTACTAGTTACTCTTGTAATGAGAAAAGGAAGCAAACAATTATGCATTTAAACCCAGACACTCTGCCATTTCCCTAGTCTCAATCTTCATAAACATAAAATTTAGGCACCGTGCCACTTGTCAGTTTTAAATCTACTGGCTATATACTGGTGTTTATTGTGGGTGAAAAAGTGTTACATGTTTGAAGTCTTATTTTGTTTAAGTAGTAAACTGCTACAACAAATCAAGAGAAAACCATTTGGGGAACTTATTCTGAAGTATTTGGAAGAAAACATCCAAGATGGTATTTCTATTCCTAAGTCAGTTTATATTGAGCAATAGAGGTAGGATTTCCTGCCCTCTTACTGGTCTTTCCAGTTTATGTTTATGTTCTTTCCATAGTTTATGTTCTTTCCATTCACAACATGATAATTTCTAGGCACAACCTTAAAAAAAGTATGCACTTGAGTAAAGTTTGGAAAAAATTATTTAACTTAAAACTTTATACTAGACCAGTTTCTAAAGTTTTTCTCTTCCGGCATGGCCTACTTTCAAAATGAATGAATCAATTCAATGGGGCATAATGCAATTTGGAAATCATCAATACTATGACTTTAGGAAATGAGATCACACTGAGACAACTTTTTACAAATGGATATTTAATTTCTTTAGGAGTTTATCTTTCTGTGCAACGTAATTAATTTTGACATTTCAGTAATGCTTTCAGGAGCAATTTGACCTTTGATACATTTTTTTTTTTTGCAGACTTATAGCTCAACAAATTGACAGACATACTTCATTCATAATAAAAAGTTAAAAGCCAAACAAAAACCTGACTTACAAACCATGGGCAATATCTCCTCCTTTAATTTAATCTTTCCTTTTATTTTTAGCACCTGGTAAACATGCAGTGGCTTGCTTCAGACTTTTCATAACCACAGGTTTAGCGCAAAGGCAATCACAAGGTAAATGAACCCGGGGCCATTTGTGCATAAGAAAAGTGTTAATAGTCATAACTCACTGTGCAGTTAAAGAGAAGAGAAATAAAAATCATATGTGAACAGTCTTTCTAAGAAATAGGATGTGGAAGAATTCCTTATCACATTCGCTTTCCAACTAATAGCACTTTCATCCCCAATTGTGTGGTAATTGTCAAAAAGCATCAATGAAAATGACTTCTAATCAATTTAAACATCTTCATCTGTAAAACTGTATCTTCCAGCATTGTGTGCTATGATATTGCTCTTCACAACCAGTAAAAAAACATATCAAAATCACTCTGACCTAGAGAAATCTTCAGAGTTGTCTGGCTTATATGCAGCTGAAATTGATGAACTAGAGGCTAGAGAGAGCTTATGTGATCAAATGCAGGGAGAATATGTAGGCAGAATGAGCTCCAGAGATAACATGTTAATACTTCTGAAGTCTCTATCCTGAGGGGAGGAATAATAAGATAACTGCACTTGGATTTGGATGTACTTGCAAATCCAGTAGGGGGCTGGATGGAGATAAAATGCACAAAATGAAAATAATAGGGTTTGGAAAGTTGACAATTTTAGGCAAATTAAGTTATTGGAGAGTCAAAGGTAAGAATGATAGATGCCTAAACACGAGAAAAGTGGTATGTAGTCTTGTAATAACCTGTTTAACTTTGAATTCTAGGGTTCAAAGTATAAAGAAACACCACATTCATTTATAATTACCACAATTTACCATTTCCACTCTAGAGGAAATTAACATAAAATCATACAGCGACACTAATAATGGCTGACATAGTTTGTTTACTGTTGTGTGCTTGGCAGTAAGTATTTTGTGACTTTGGCCAACATAATTTCTTCCAAAACCCTATGAGGGAGGCCTGATACAATCATTATATCTACCTACACTGACAAATGCTTCCTTTCTTAAAACAGAAAATTGGTTAGACTTATGTGACTGCTGCGTGACTCTCAGGTGGAATAGTTTGCTATAGAGAAAAGAAGAAAGAAAAGAGGCAAATGATTATTTAGCTTAAGGATTAAAATGTGAAGCCTGTAAGAACAAAAGAGAGACAGTTTATGTCACACCCATTTGATGACAGGCCATTCATTTTGTGAGCATATAGACCCAGTAGTAGGAAGTGAGTGTCCTAAGGATTCCTATCAGGGTGGATTGTAGTGTACTGTATCAATGAGGAAACATGTCATACATCTCAGAGATACAGGTATAGCTCAGAGTCCATTGTCAAGTTAAGTGTGTCTGTCACAGTCACATCTAGGTCAATGGCTGTTAAGTTACTTTAAATGGTTTATCCTAAGAAGAACATAGGAAGCTTTAGAGGCTGACAATATTATACACTAATGAGAAGTATAATTGTATGATCTGAATATCAAAGGATCAAATTATTTGATAAAAAATAATAATGGACATATTGTGACTTGTTCTATCAACTATTCTTTGTATTCTCTCCAGCCATTTTATAAATTAAGGTTTACTAAGTCAACTGTCCATTTCCAAACATCTGTCATGAGAATCTAATGTCTTTTCCCCTGTTTCAACCTAAAATAGTAATATATTTAATGTACTTTGAAAATCTCAATTACAATCTATGTTTCTAAAAATTAGCATTTTATTACAAGCACACATTTATTTTTAGCTCAAAAAAGTTGAATGGCATTCTTAAAAGATACAAAGGATTCTTACATTTGAATTAAGCATAAAAGGCTTTTCAAAAAAAATAGAAATACTTAAGCTAAAATTGTGCATCTATATATGCCTTTAAAAATAAATAAATAAGTGCATTTATACACTTACATAGCATAAAGGTTACATAGGTTCAGAAAAATAATCCTTTTAATAGAGTCTGCTCCATGAAAAGTTACAAAAAAATCCATTTGCTTAAATGTGAGGTGAGGATTCAACATAATTAGGAAATGAGACCCGTGAGGGAGTGAGTGGGATACAAAGTGAATAAGTAAAAATAAATTAACTTTAAAAATGCTTGTGATTCATGCCAGCATTGCATTGCAAGGACAAGTACTTTGGCTTGCTTTAAATGCCCTGGGGATTATTATTCAGTTTTTTCCTGCTGGTAGAGTCTGGGCATGATAAGAGACTGGACTGAAAAGATAGAGAACCTTAAGCACTTGACTAAGACTAGTGGACTTTTGAAGCAAACAGAAACAGGATGGAAAAACATGATCTAAAAGAAGTCAAGCCAGCCAGGGAGCAATGGTCCCCAGCAGAGACAAAGAGTTGGATTGTTTTCAGTTTTGAAATTTTTCTGTTAACTGAATGCTTTCTTATGGAGAATGTGGTTTCCTACTATGTTACATCAATGTGGCTATTGTTAATATTTGGCGAAGTCTTCTACTCAGCAGCCAAATAATTTTAGAGATAATTTCTGTCATTTAATTCTCACTGCAACTGTCCATCAAGCCCTATGAAGTATTTCTTCAGTGCTAAAGGTTCTCTCTGACCTGAGTCTAATTCCCCTTATAGTTCTTTTCTAAGCACGCTGGCTTTCATATAGAGAAACACCATGACCAAAAGCAGCATGGGGAAAGAAAGATGGCCTACATGTTACATCTATTATTGAAGGAAGCCAAAGGAACCTTGAGGCTATACCTTCTTGGCAGGAAAAAAAGCTAATGACTCGATCTTGTTGGCTTGCTCAGCCTACCTTCTAATACAACCTAGGATCACCTGTCCAGGCATAGTTCTGCCCATGGGTGCCAAGATCAATCATTAATCAAGAAAATTGCCCAGAGGTATGACCACAGGCCAATCAGATAAAAGAAATACCTCAATTAAGGATCCTCTTTTCAAGGTTACTCAGTTTCTTTCAAGTTGGCAAAAACTAACTAACACAGCATGCATGGTAAGATCTGTTCATTGATACAGCAGTCGTACAGATGTTATGGTAGTAAACAATCTGGTTATGATTAGACCTGAGGCCTGTTTTGAAGGACAAAGTACATACATGGTACTTGAAAACAGGCCAACAAATCATGGATAGCTCACAGGCCTCAGGGGTGAAACTAATCTTATTTTGATAAATGCACATAATATTAAATTGGCCTCAAAATTTATATATTTGTAACCAAAGATTAGTGTAACTCTCATCTATTATTTAATAATGGCTTCCAACTTGTTAAAGCATAAAGAATAAGTTCTGTTAAGTTATCAGCCACAAGTAGGAGATTTCTACAACATACAAATATACACAGATGCACAGACACACACACAGACAGACAGACAGACAGACAGACACACACACACACAAACACACACACACACACACACACACACACACACACACTGTACACCATGATTCAAAAACTATTGTGGAAAGGGTATTGAAAGATCATAAGGTGTATGTCAAGCAGAGTTGGTGGAAAACACTATCTCCTGGACATTACAGAAGCATTGTACTCAGGAACTCCTGGTAGCTGAGGTTGTCTTACAAGATCAAGCTGGCCAATGTTCAGTCATGGATAGGGAAGTAATTTACAAGGCTCCCCAACAACTGAGGAGCTATGGATAGTTGATGACTTTTTGAAGAGGAAGGTCAGTATTTTTTGTGGGTGTGACCACTGATAGTTGGACCATTTTGCAGTGGATGGCCCTATACTCCAAGGATTATAAGAGAAACACAAATTGAACTTGATAAGTTATAAAAAAATTTAAAAATGAACATGAAGTTCAGAGGTAATAGGAAAGTGTGGTAGATATGGATTGAGGGGGCTATATAGTCAAAATATATTTTAAGAATTTCCAAAAAAATCAATTAAATTTTAATACTTGATATTTAAATATTATGAAAGCCCTTATTTTACATATACAGTGTGATTTTAAGTCTTTTGTAATTCACAATCAGAGTAAAAGGACAGAAGTTAATTTGCCAACAAATAGGATCCAGATACACATTAGTGTAAATATTCCAACTACTCAAAATAGTGGTTACCTGAACTTAACTACACAGAACTGGCTATGTCTACAATAAATATGGAAGGGGGTGGGTGAGAGGTATCATGAAACTTTAATCTTCACTGTGAACTGTTGTCTATTAGATTCTGAGGGAGGAGCAATCATTGGATTTAGATGTTAGTCTATTGCTGAGTCCACTGGGCTCACATGTATAGCCCTATACAGGGACATTTGTTGATTTGCTATTAACATCCTAGGGATGACTATGAAAATAGAATCATGATCGCAGATCTATTTCTGCCAAATTATGTTTGTACTATTCACTTTGCTGTTGTGATAGTAGGCTTCAACTCCATATTCTATAAAAGAGGCTTCTCCTGGCTAGTGATTACGCCTGATTGCAGACATAACTTGGCTTAGGTATCAAAGACAATATATAGCTTTAATGTGAAATCCTATAAGCAATGATTTATTTTTAAAATTATTATCTTAAAAAACAGATTATTTACTGAAAATTTACTAAATCTCTCTAACTTCTTTTATAAGTAAGTTGAATATAAATTATAACCTTGACAAAACTCAACATAAAAATTAATTTAAAAACAGGATATATTTAATTACTTGAGTAATTTTATGTGTGATAAATTTGAAATTGAAAATATAGTATAATCATTCTGTTATGTCAGTTCCACATTTAGTATAAAAAGACAAATCCATTCTATTGAGGCCACTATCTTTTAACAAAACTGTAGTTCTGACCACGTGGGTAAACTCATCAAATCATCTAAATGAGTGAAATGCAGAACCAAATTACATGACATTTCCCCACCGAAATCATTATTCCGAGAAGCAGACTGTATTGCTGGTTTACTCATCCATGGAACAAACAATTTAAGCAACAGAAAATAGACATGTTTTTCATTATTAAAAAAACAAAACCAAAACCAACCAAACAAAAGAACCCAAAACTGTGGTTTCAAGTCTCTCGAGGATTAAGTGCCTCTTCTCTACTAAGGTCAGACCAGGAAGTCCTCTGCTATATATGTGTTGGAGGCCTCATATTAGCTGTGTATGCTGCCTGTCCCACAGAGGATGGAGGTCTAGTGGGGTTGGGGGGAAGGAGGGTGGGGCATCCTCTTGAAGACTGGGTGGGAGGAGGATGTATGGGATGAAGAACAGCCAGAGGGCAGACCAAGAGGGGGCTAATGACTGGACTATAAGAAATGATTTAAAAAAGAACCGGTAATCAGTGTTTTAAAATCTCTTGTAAAATAAAAGTTGGAAACATCTTTTCCATCCTTTGGTGGAGTGGAGAAGAAATGTCCCGAAGGACTCATGTATTTGAGGCTATTGCACTTTTAAGACATTGAACTGGAGGGAGTAAGTAACTAGAGGATGGACTTAGGAGTTTATAGTCTTGCCCTCTTTTGATTCCCTCATTCTGCTGGTGTCTGAGGTTGAAGATGTGATCTCTCAGCATCCTCTTCTTGCTGCCTTCTTTCCTGCTTTCTACACCATTATGCTGATTCCTTGGTACCATTAGCCAAAATAAATTATTTTTATATATATTATTTTTTGTTTCCTGATATTTTACTGCAATAAATAACAAATAATACATCTCTTAAAATAAAAGTATGCCTTTAAGAAGTAAAATCACTAAATTTAATGGCAATCTAAGCAGAGAAAATCATATAAGAAAACCTGATAATCCTCAAATATTCTGGTCTCACCTTTTGGCAGCGACTGACTTTATTTTAAGCCTCTCTTAGTTCTTTTGTAGATTTGAGTTGTCACTAGGCAACTATATTAGATTAAACACAGCTTCATAAGCATCTAACTTAATGGATTTTAAAGATGTATACACCATTTTCCAGTCTATGTTCTCTCTGATAACTATGTAACTATCAAGGATCTTAAACATTTGTAATGGAGGAACTAGTGGATATTTTTAAGTAATAAAATTTTGTGACATAGTAGAGGACACAGGATGCAGTGCAGTTACTGGTCAGGAAAGACAGACACATTATGTACGTGTAACTGAAAGAGAAGACATCAGAGCAGAAGTGTCTCAGGGGCAACAGCAGCAGAGTGCCTTCTGGATGTACCACTGTGGCCACATTGTCTACGTTCTTTATTAAAGACTGTCGATACCTACATCTTAGCTTTCTTTTTATCTATAATATCCACTTGAATGGTTCGAGTCAGAAAGAGGAGGTGCTCTTCAATGTGTCTCTTGAAGCATGGAGAAAAACTGTTGCAGTAAATATCAAATATGGATTGCTTGTCCTCACTCCGAGGGCACTGCTTCTAAAGTGGAGTGGTGCACATGGACTCTGTCACTTGGTCTACAAGCTGTATTTTCATGGTTCCCTTCCCAGACAGTTTACTCTGCCTCCCCTAGTACTTCTGCCGCTGTCCTGGGTGGAATTACCACCCTTGCATCTTCTCTCCTCCACGGCCTGGCACAAACATAACTCTAAAGCCTGATGGATTTTCATACAGGTTTATATATTCAATTCTCAATCTACTAACCCTCTATACAATAAGATTACATCCAGTAGACAAAGATACAAACTGCCCTTCCATATGAGATAAAACACCTATAAAATCCTTACAATATTCATAGCTATCCAATGCCAAATTAAGTCCACCTGGATCCAGCTTATCCTTCTGAGCTCCACCTTGATTCTACCTCTGTCCCCTTCTCTTCTAACCCTCTCTCTTAATCTTCCCTTCCCCTACCCAATCACCAGCTCTCGCCTTTAGTTTGCTAATTAAAATGGGAAGAAGGTTCTGATGAAGTCACATGAGTATGTGACTAGGCAGCCCTTCTTTGTTCCCCAAGAATTGACATCAAAAATAGCTTCAGGACAATCTACAACATAGAACACATAGGTCAATGAAGGATCAAGTCTGAAGATTGTGTGATGAGTTTTACCTATGCATTTACAGGGATGTTCTACCAATTATTGGGTACATCATAGAACACAGAAAGCTGGAGTTCTTTCCTTAAAACGAAAGCCCTTATTATCCTAGTAGAATCAAGGGAGATAAGCAGAAAAGTATGAAAGCATGTACATATATATGTCCCTGAAATTCAATGTTTTTATTCATGTGTTATATATCTAGGAATCAAGGCCCTTTGGAAAATTAACACTTAATTGAACATGTCCACTATTTTCTAGAAATCTACAATCTAGTGGACAAGAAATGATGTGAGAAAAGGTTATCAGATTTGTACCTCTGGATATAAATAAAAAAACTGGGGACTGGTCTGGGAAAAGACTTTAGTCACATGCTTCTGCTTGCATTATTACTATACGTTACTTTTTTATTGCTGTGATTAAAATACCATGACCAAAGACAACTTATAGGAAAAAGAAGTTATTAAGCCTATGGGTCTGGACATATGTTGGGGTGATTTACACTTCTAGTGGCAGGGGAGGCATTATAACAGATAATTGAAGCAGAAAGCTGAGAAGTCGAGTTCACTGTACACAGAACGTAGAGTGAGAAAGTAGGAAGTCAGGGAAAGTTCTTAACTATCGATGCTTTCTGCCAGAAATGTGTTTTCTTCTGTATGTCTTCATCATCCAAAAGTTCCAAGACCCCTTCAAACAGTGCTATCAACCAGGAACTAAGTGGAGCAACTGATTTGTATGATTTTGGGTACTTTGAATTCATACAATTAATGTTTTTAACATACTTTACATGGATTTAGTACAATGCAGCTTTCTTTTTTATTATGTACATAGAAGTAGGGTTCCTATGTCATCAGTATTGAGAATGTTCATTTTATTAGACTGTGGGGCAGGTGGGCGGTGAAGAGTACCCTCATTCTCAGTCAAGATAAGTGAAGCCCCAGGAACAATACGTGAGACAGTAGGAAGCTTCCTAGTCCCCAGAGAATCAGGAATCTTTACACTGCCATAAACACTGCACTGCCCCTTGGGGTGTCAGCCACACCCCAAGTCTTTCTTTGTAGGTAAGACATGACCACAGGTCACATATGATCCAGGCAGAAGCAGGACCACACCCCCAAATATGTAATGAAGGTCTTCCCAAACCCTCAGGCCCAGCCAATAGGAAGTACCTGTCCTCAGACTCTGAACCATTGCAAAAACAGTATATAGATGGGGGGAGTTGCTCAAGAGTGAAAGGTGTACAAGAATCATTTCATCCTCTGAGAGCTTATGCTTTAAGAGCTGTTAACACAATCTGCAAATAAGGATGTTTGACTTTTCTTATATGTATACTTTTTAATTTCTCTTCATTTGCCTTATTGATCTAGATAAGATTTCAAGCTTTATATTGAATAAGAATGGAGAAATCATTGTATGGGAAATGTTTTGAAGTTTTCCATGTTCATAGTTTTACCACATGTAATATTTATCATGTTGAGTTATTTTCTTTATATCCTTTGTATCATCAGGTTCCTTATCATAAAAGAATGCTAGATTTTGAAAATTTCTCTTGTGCTTTAAAGAACTACTTTGACTACACAGCAGAACAAATAACACAATTTACAGGCTAAATGACAAACAGAAACTCATTTGAGCATGCGTAATAGAGCTCAGGTCTGTTATGTGCAATACGACTTTTCAAATTGAGAAAAACATATAAATAATGACACAATGCCAGTGGGAGGAAAAAAACACAGCTGTTTGGGAAGAGATTTCCTTTCCTTGAAGCTTCATGCACACAGCACTTGAGCCTCTCTCTGGCTCTGATCAGCCCGGCAGCAGTAGAAACAGGGTGGAGGATGGAGGAACAAGCTGGACCCAGCAGCGGAAGTGGAGGAAGTTATGATTTCCCCTGAAGCAGAGGTGGCAGGAGCCACTCCCATCTCTGACCAGAGATCTGTGTGGGACTTCTGGCCCAAAAATCTCACATCAGACAATAACAAACTTACATTTATCCTATGGTTTTAAAAAGTCTACTTGCTCCAAACCCTTACCAACTTTTGGTTTTGTAATGATTCAATTTTAACTTCCACAGTGAATATATGTTGGAATTTTGGTTGAATTGGTATATTTTAGGTGTTAATAAATATATATATTTTAAAAAGCAATATACAGCAAACCAACAGCCAACATCAAACTTAATGGTGGGAAACTTGAAGCAATCCCACTAAAATCAGAAACTCAACAAGGCTGCCCACTCTCCCCCTACCTATTCAACATAGTACTGGAACTCCTGGATGGAGAAATTAGACAGCAAAAGGAGATCAAGGGGATACAAATCAGAAAGGAAGAGATAAAAACATCACTCTTTGCCGATGACATGATAGTGTGCTTAAGTGACTCCAAAAATTCCACCAGAGAACTCCTACAGCTGATAAACAAGTTCAGCAAAGTGGCTGGATACAAAATTAACTCAAACAAATCAGTAGCCTTCCTATACTCAAAGGACAAACATGTGGAGAAAGAAATTAGGGAAAAGGTACTCCTCACAATTGTCACAAAAACTATGAAATACCTTGGTGTGACTCTAACTAAGCAAGTGAAGGACCTGTACGACAAGAACTTCAAACCTCTAAAAAAGAAATTGAGGAAAATCTCAGAAAATGGAAAGATCTCCCTTGCTCATGGATTGGAAAGATCAACATTTTAAAAATGGCCATCCTACCAAAAGCAACGCAATCCCCATCAAAATTCCAACACAGTTCTTCATGGAATTGGAAAGATCAATGTGCAATTTCATATGGAACAACAAAAGTCCTAGAATAGTGAAATTCATCCTCAACAACAAGAAAACATCTGCGGGAATCACTATCCCTGACCTCAAGCTATATTACAAGGCAATTGTGCTGAAAACTGCATGGTACTGGTACAGAAATAGGCATGTGGATCAATGGAATAGAATAGAAGATCCAGAAATGAGCCCTCATGTATATGGTCACCTGATTTTTGACAAAGGAGCCGTAAACATTCAATGGAAAAAGAACAGCCTATTCAACAAATGGTGCTGGTCCAACTGGCACTCAGCATGCAAAAGAATGAAAATAGACCCTTTCTTATCTCCTTGTACAAAGCTCAAGAGTAAGTGGATCAAAGATCTCCACATTAAACCAGATACACTGAAACTATTAGATGAGAAATTAGGGAAAACCTTAGAACACATAGGCACAGGAGAAAATTTCCTGAACAAAACACCAATGGCTCAAGCTCTAAGGTCAAAGATTAACAAATGGGACTTAATGAGATTGCAAAGTTTCTGTAAGGCTAAGGACATCATCAAGAAAACAAAATGGCAACCAACAGAATGGGAAAAGATCTTTACCAACACCACATCAGATAGAGGCCTAATATCCAAGGTATACAAGGAACTCAAAAAGCTAGACACCAGAGAATCAAATAACCCTATTAAAAAATGGGGTACAGAGCTAAACAAAACGTTTTCAGTTGAGGAATATTGAATGGCTGAGAAATATCTGAGGAAGTGCTCCACATCCTTAGCCATCAGGGAAATGCAAATCAAAACAACCCTGAGATTCCACCTCACACCAGTCAGATTGGCCAAGTTTCAAAACTCAGATGACAACAGATGCTGGCAAGGTTGTAGAGAAAGAGGAACACTTCTCCACTGTTGGTGGGGTTGCAAACTAATACACTCTGGAAATCAGTCTGGCGATACCTCAGATAATTGGACATAATACTACCTGAAGACCCAGCTATTCCACTTCTGGGCATATACCCCAGAGACACGTTAGTACACAACAAAGATATATGCACCACAATGTTCATAGCGGCTCTATTTATAATAGCCAGAAGCTGGAAAGAACCCAGATGTCCTTCAGAAGACGAATGGATACAAAAATTGTGGTACATTTACACAATGGAATACTACTCAGCCACCAGAAACAATGACTTGATCAAATTTTTAAGAAAATGGCTGCATCTAGAGAATATCATTCTGAGTGAGATAACCCAGTCACAAAAGAACAGACATATATGCAGTCGCTGATAATGGGATGCTAACCCCAGAGGCTCGCACTGCCCCAGAAACAACTCACAGACTGTATGAAGTCCAAGAAATAAAGAAAACAAAACAAAACAAAAAATCTTTACACAACAAGAAAACTTTGACTATTCCATGTTACATTTTGTTTTACATGTACTTTATGCTCATTGTAACTATTAAGTTTTCAATGCATACTATCAAACCTTTAAAAAAATCAAGTACTGACTGAAAAATATATTCATATTGTTTCATGTAAAAATTATTTTAAAATCTGAAAAAAAGTACTGACAAAAATGTATTGTATAATTTTATGCAAAAATGCTTAAAATCTGTACATTTATATTTGTTTGGTAAAATAAAGTTGTTTAAAAATTAAAAAAAAAATAACATGGGCAGAAGAAGAACAGTTGTTTAAAAAAAAAGATTGCTACACGGTCCTGACTTGTGTCCTAGAGACCAATACAGTATTAATGAAAAAAAAATATATTTTAATGTACTTATTTTCAAATAACTCTTCTTAGAATCCTAACTTTTCTATTGTATTGTAACACTATTAATCTTCTTTGTGTCCATGTACAGGCAAATATGCAATCATGTATTTTTTGAGGCTTAAGGAGAACTTCAGGTATTATAAGTATTAACTACCTTGTTATTGTTTTGAGACAGAGTTTCTTACTGGCTTAGACTTTTCCAAATGAGTAATGCAAACTCCAGAGATCCTCTTGTTATCATGGTCTTTCCAGCGTGCATTTCCAAATCTTTATCATCTTCTTAACTCTTCACCATGTTCACCCATTTTTAAGAAATATTTCCCAGGCTTTTCAATTTTTTTTTTTTTTCTGAGCAGTAGGATTGGTTCTAAGTAGTAGTCTTATTTCATTATCATTATTATGAATCTTGTTATGTATGACATTCCTAAGCTATTTAAACTCTGAACTTTCCATTTATTTTTCTATAAAAATGGAATATACTTTATCACCTTTAAATTTTAAGCAATAAAGGATAGAACCAAAGTTTTCTAAATTTATCAACAAACTGCATTCCCATGAATCAGAAGAAATCGGATCTCTAGCTATATTCTATTCTTCAGAATACAAAAGGGTTTGAATTCTTTAGCCTTTTCCAGCTATTTTGAGTCTTTGGGGGGACTTTAAGAGTCTCCTTTTACTTTTTAATGTATTATATTCTTTGAAGGATTGAACGCATTGAGCCTGTATGGACCATAATGTCAAATATTCCTGACCACCGTAGTTGAAAGAGATCGTTAACTGAATTTGAGTAACAGTTAATGGGGGTTGCCTGAGACTCTGCAGGGAAAAGATTCAATGGACCTGAGTTTTAGATGGTTTTCTAGCTGTATAGCAGTTATGTTTATTAATTTTATGAATCTGGTTTTTTACCTAATAGAATTAAATCCTCTGAAGATCTGTTTTAAGAGATAAATATGATTGATATACTAGCGGAACATAGCACAGAAAATATACATTTGCTATGGGTAGGATGACTCATTTAAGGTAAATTATTTATTTTCAGACAACTTCATTCCATGCAGTTTGTATGTTTTTACTCATTGTCATTTTTGACCATTAATGTCTTAAGTCTTTTATCATCATAGCAATCACACAAAGATGTTTGTATAGACTACAACATGCTGCAAACAATGAGTAAATTTGTATTTTACTCATTTGTATTTGTAAATGCTTTTGATTGAATCACATTAATGTCTGAACTTTTGAAGTAGACATTAAATATTAGGTTTAGTAAATGGTGACAATTTCATTTGAAATCTGATATGATCTGCCCTCCAACTTTCATTCATAAATGTGGTTCTATGTGAGGTCTTTAAACCAGTGACCATGAGCATATTGATCACACTTCCCCACAGAAGACTTCTGTATGTAGTACAATCAAATGTCATTTTGGCATAAAAAGAAAAGTAAGACTGGTGACAGGTAGAGGTCTCAGTAGGGTGGAAGATCAATTTTAGTCATGGAAACAGCAGGAATCAATATGCAGGCCACCAGTCAACAAATGCACCGAAAGATTTTATAGGGACAGAGAATGCTGACTGTGCAATTTAGAAAATGGTAAGTGACAGATATTGCTCTTCAAATGTCATCATTTAATATCCCTGTAACTCTACTACAGAATTATTAAAACATAACCAGTAAACACAGTATAGAGAACACAAAATGTAACTATTCATTTAGATTTTTCATACTGCTGAACATATCTAAGCATATACAAAGATTACTGGAAACAAGTCCTCAGCCTGAGTTGGTCTTTGTCTTCCTACAAGTACTTCAAGTCACCTTCAGTTCCCTTAGACCCTCTAAGAGTTCACAGGGCTTTTATTTTCCCACAGCCTCATGCTCTCAAAGAATTGCATGCAAACACTAAAGTTTTATTTTCTTTTTTTTAACACTAAAGTTTTAAAAATTCATATTGGCGAGCATGACTTCTGAGACATAATTCCTAGAGCCACTGAGCCCAGAACTTTAAGACATGTGCATAAAGGTGTTTTGTTGTTGTTGTTTTGTTCTTGTATGTTTGTTTAATAGCATAACGCTCCCATTATGACTTTTACTTCAACTCATAGATTTGTGTTGATGTGTCTCAAAAATGCATTAGGCTGCCTCATAGGTATACGGGGGAATTTAATGCATTCATTAATTCACAGATTATCTGGTTTCTCAAAAATATATTTCAATGTGACTTAATACATGCATTAGCTGGTAGTAATTAAAAAGAGCCAATCGGTGAATCTATTTTTTTTTTTGAAAGTAGAGACAGAGGGGTTGGTTATCTGTTTAAATGGAATCTTGAGGATTTCCTTGGTTTGCAAGCACCTCAAAAATATTAACTCTCAGCTTTTTAGTAGTCAGTACAAATGGAGAGTAATTATAGAATTTATCAGTTATTTTCAATAAAGATAAAGTTGTTCTTGAGTATAAAACACTATCAAATTTAATACCACATATTCTATTATAGAGATACTCTATAAGGTAAGAAATAAATGTTATTATAATTTTCAATGTACTTTTTCTGGTAGTGGCTTCAGAACAAACACAATTAAGAAAATTACTATTTATGGTGAAGATGGTTGTTTATGAGAAATCTGAGGATGTTTTATTATGGAAATATGTCTAATCTTTATATTCACAAATGCAAATTCTTCCTGATATAAGGTTGAATGACATTTCTAATATGATATTTTAGTATTCCTAAAAAATTTAGGGCCAAAATCCAGACAAATGTGTCTAAAATTAAGGACAGTAGAGTAAGCCTGAAAAGAACCTTTGTAAAAGGGTTTTTTATGATATAGAGGCAAAACTCAATGAGAGGAAAGAGCCATTCACCAGAATGAGCTCATTCACAACACCAATCCTCTAACTCTCAGACAAAATTCTCAGAAGCCCATACATCATAGCCTGCTTCCCATTCTTCCCTTAGAAAGTGCATGTTTCCCCAGAGGCTACTGGGCATGCACCCAGGAGAAATAGGTCACTCTTGCCTAATAAGTAACTACCAGAGATCAATATATCTTAAAATATTCATGAGTAAATATTCACTGCATTGATTTATACAACATTTTATATAACCTCATGTCTGTAGATAAAATTTAATAAGAACATACTGTTTTCCAATATCTTGCTCATGCATCTATAAGCTTTGGTTTTTCTTCCATGACTCTTAATTTTGTTTTTCTTGTATTAAACAGGTAAGAGTTGAAAATTGGCTTATGTTTTATTAAGGGTGTTCACATTACAAATTTTAAATAAAATGTAAGATAGGAATGTGTTTACAGTTTAAGCATTGAATACAATAATGAAATGATATCGATATGGTCCAAATAAGAAGAAAAAAGCATTCTTTAAAATCTCATTTTCTTATTGCTTTTTCCTGTGAGAAGCTACTTCTTATTGTTTGTCATGATTTGGTTTACAAATTTGTTTCAATCATAGTATAAAACACTTAAAATGAAGATACCATTTTTCTTAATAGGCAAATAATATTCTATTGTACAAATATACTAGATTTTCACTATCCACTTATCAGTTGACAGACATTTAGGTTGTTTCCACTTCTAGTAACTGAATAGAACAGGATGAGCAGGAATCTTTTAAAAGGATATAAAGTTCTTTTGACATAGGCTCAAGAATAGTATAGCTGAAGCATGTGTCAGATCTATTTTTCAGCATTTTGAAGAACTTCCACATTAATGTCTAGAGTAACTCTCCAGTATGCACCCCACTAGCAGTAATGAGCATTCCCTGTTCCCAATATTCACCCCAACATTTGTCATCATTTATCTATTTATTTACTGATTTTACTTTAGCCATTCTAAGTTGGATAAGATGAAATCTTATGGGCATTTTATTTTTTGTTTCCCACAATGAAAACTTAGCTTCAGATGTTGCTGATTTTTAAGTGGTTTTCAGTCATTTGTCTTTGTGCTTTGCCTTTCAACTGTTCTCTGTTGAGTTCCATGGTGCATTTTTAAAATTGGGTTATTTGATTTTAAAATTTTGGATTTGTTGTATATTATAGATTAATCTTTGGTTTAGTGTATAGCTAGTGTGGCAGTTTGAAGAAGAACAACCTCAGAGGTTTGTGCTTGTATTTCAATACCTATGGAGTGGCATTAGGAGTTGTGGCCTTGTTGGAATAGGCATGGCTTTGGTGGAGAAAGTATGTTATTGGAGTGTGTCATTGGGCTTCGGAATTTCAAGTGTTTGAACCAGGCCCAGTTTCTACCTGTCCCTGTGCCTGCCCTATCTCTCTTTCCTACTGAAAGGGAAGTAAAACTCTCAGTTGCTTCTTTTCAACCTTGTCTGCCTATATGCCGCCATGCTTCCTTCTGTGATGATAATATACTATACTTCTGAAATTCAAGCCAGCATGAATTGGATGTTTTCCTTTATAAAAGTGGCTGTGGTCATGGTGTCTCTTTACAGCAACAGAGCATTGGCTAAAACAGCTGATAAAAATATTTTCCTTTTGTAGAATGCCACTTCCCTAGAGCAACAGCACCACTGCTGTGCAGGATCTCTGTAGTTTCATGAGATCCTATTTATTATTTATTGATCTTAATGCCCATGCTATATGGGTCCTGTTCAAAAGCTTTTTGTAAAGTTATGCAATTCACAGGTAAATAAATGGAGCTGAAAAAAAGTTTCTGAGTAAACAAGATCCAGAAAGATAAACCCTACATGCTTTCTCTCATTTGTGGATGTGAGCTTCAAATCTTCAGAAGTGTGTTCTTTATTTAAAATGCCCATAGAGGTCTGCAAATTGTGAAGTTCCCATTGGAAGAGGGTTTCTAGGGAAGGGACGTAAATTGCATTGTTATAGAGGAATAAAGAGGAATAAGGGAACAGGAAGGAAGGAATTGGGGCAAGGGTGCAAAGGAAGAGTACAAGGAGGAATATGGAGAAGGATAGGCAATATTAAGTATATTTTGGAAAAAGTCATATAAGACTGCTTCAGAAACTTTCTAAATATGCATAATCACATACATAAAAAAGTTGAAATAGAGTTACATAATAACGGGGAACAGTGACCCTATTGGCCTCAGAGCCAAAAATAAATAAATAAATAAGAAAGAAAGAAAGAAAGAAAGAAAGAAAGAAAGAAAGAAAGAAAGAAAGAAAAGCCCACTGTAAGGAATGGGGTACTTCTTTTGATGCTGATGGCCAATGACCATCTAATAGACCCCCAAACATTATAAAACACTCATTGCCTATACTTTTGCTTACTCTAAGACCTAAGGTGAAGACATGACATATGTGAGGCACAGAAGATAGAGAAATCAAGCAGGTACAGATCTGGAAGCTCCATATCTGGTGATTTGGTTTGACAGTGTTAGTTGGTTCTATGAATGCTGTTGGAGAAAAGTCATGAACAATATTTCTCAGCTTTGAACCCTGAAATGCACAATAATGACTAGGCAAAATGTTTCCTAGTTTCTTTCGTCATTCTTTCATTATCCTTTTCCTGATAATATTAAACCAGATAATGAGATGTCCTTTTAAGTTTTCTATTGCTGTGTGATAAAATGTCCTGACAAAAACTAAGATAGGGAGAAAAGGTCTTCCTTCGCCTCACAGACTGTAGTCTATCATTGATGGACAGTGGAACAAAAACCCAAGAAACCTGGGGACAGGAACTGATACAGAGGCTGTGGAGGAATGCTGCTTACTGGCTTGTTCTTCATGGCTTGTGTAGCCTGCTTCCTTATACAACTCCAGACCTCAAAGTCACTGGTAACCCTACCAAGAGTGAGCTTAGCTTTTCCACAAACCATCAAGAAAGAAAGTATTCCAGTCTTATCTATAGGACAATTTGGCACGAGGAGGAGGGTTGACACATTTTTCCAACTGTGGTTCCTTCTTCTCAAACAACTATAGCTCATGCCAAGTTGACATAAAAGAAAACAGTGTAGTTAGGAGTGAATGAAATATTTTCTAAGTTTCTTTGCAGTTTGAGCTCTAAAAAAATAAAAGTGCACCATTGGTGGCTAAACTCAGCTCGACTGTCTGTATGCCTGAACTACAGAGAAGTGTATAGAAAATGATATTTTATTCACAATAATAAATATTTTAACATAAACGTACTTTCTTCATATTTTACCACATATGAACTTATTAACTTCAGTTCTATATTAATTCTCTACTTTTGGTGGATGGAGATTTACAAAGTTCAACATAACTGGAATATTATTAAATAACATATTTATAACCAAAAACTATTTGGTTGTTAACCTCTAAAAATAAATTTTAAGGCATAGTAGTTTTAATTTTTCTTTTAAAAATAATTAATAAATAAGTATACTATATAATTCAAGTGATAGCAAAAATTATAAAATCTTATCTATTTTTCTCAGCTTTATAAAAATTTTATAACAATTAAATAAAACAATAAATTGTGGAATAAAGAGTATAAGTGATAAAAACATTATTTTTCTCTAAATTAATTTAAGATTTCTAAATTGCTTTTAAAACAATTACAAAAACATGAATTGGGACTTGAGATACCAAACCTAGTTACTGAATTTTTGAATGTCATAAATTTGAAACTAATCATAAAACTATTCTCTGGTTCTAGCTAAAGAATAGACAAGAAGATAGAATTAGTGTAAAAGACAGACCAGGAGGCTAGAATATTCCATGACACTTTAAATATTCAGTGATTAGCATCACTAAAATGTTTTTAAACCCATTCAGTAACCAGAAGTATTGACTGTAAGAATCACAGAAATAAAATCAAAGAGAATACAACATGGTTGCTATTAAGAGACTGTATCTTTTGATAGAGTTCATAATACATATAGAGGATAATTGTTATAGAACTAAAGAGAGAAAGACAGACAGACAAAAAGAAAGAATGAAAGAATTATTAGTGACAAATATATTTACTAATAAAGAAAATTCTTGGGAAATCTCAGAGCAAAATACCGTACTTTAACTGGGTGAGAGTAGTGAACCTTGTTTTCTTGTTGTTCTTAACATTTTGCTTTCGGAAAAGGTAAGATGCATTTAGATAATATATAATGGGTTCACAACCTATGAGCAAAGAGAAGGAAGAAAGATTTACCAAGAAAGGGACTTGATGTGAGATATGTGGTCAAGAGAAAGACAACAGCCAGGCCTAGAGTAGAACGCAGAAGTCCGTTACTGATGAGCCTGAAGGAATCACTGATGAACAGAGTGTAGGAGGAAGATCTTTTTTAAAAATTGGATATTTCATGTATTTACATTTCTTTTTTTTTTTTTTTTGATGTGATTCTGAGAGAACATTGATCTACTAACCATGGGCCATGAGTGGTGAGGTTCTACTTAGAAGAGTAGAAATCCCAAGGTGCACCAGGTCTTAAGAGAGCAGCTGAAACTGAAAACTAGTAGGAGATAAAAAAGGTCATTGGCAAAAGCTTTGATCTCAGGGGCATGCCAACACTGTCAGAGTTCCAGGAACCAGAAAGGGGGAAGCATGGGGAAGGAGAGAACTCAAACTCTCTTTTCCTCTCAATTCTTCACAAAGAAATAAATGAGAGAGGGAATCATGTGGCCATTGACTAGATCAGATTATGTGGAGTATATCAAAGAATTATGTAACATTTATGAATGAAAAGCAGTAGAGGCAGTGACTTTTTTTTTGTGAAGTCCTTGTCTTTTCAGTAAATCTGATACCGCAGCTCATTGGTCTCGTTTAACATTAAAGGCCAGTGGCCAGATACAAACAAACAAACAACAACAACAAAAACAAACAAACAAACAAACAAACAAAAACCCGCAGAAGTCCAGAGAGGCAGCAGCCAGAACAGAAGCAGAAGGCCTGGTGGAGCCTGCTGAGTAGACAGGTCCTAAGGGAAGAATTGATATTATTCTTTGGCAACAGGGCTTTCCTACATGGAGGACAAACATGTCAGTGTCCTGCTTGGGAAAGACAAGTGGACAGAATATAGAGTCACAGACAATCCTGGGTGCTGTGTATCCAGTGTCTGGACTACCCAAGTGACACTTTATTGGTAGGTTCTGAACTGCATTTAGTGGCTATGAGAGCAAATTGTGAGGGGCAGACATAGGAGAGATTTTTCTGAAGGTACAACCAAGGCCTTGACAGCAGACAGTATCTGGAACACAGAAGAGAAGAGAAGCCCAAGTTGTATTGAAGATTTTAAGCCTAAATGACTAAGAGAAAGCTACCGACATTAGCAGAAATCAGGACAAAGAAGACAGAACATTTGGCCCAGTTCTAGGTTCTTAGTGTGGCCTTGAGAAGAATTCTTCTCTTAACCACGGACACATTTCCTAATAAACACGGAACATTAAGATTCTGAAGTACTTTCTCTCAGGACTCCTTCATGTGGCATGAAATTAAGAAATTGCTAAGATCTGAAAGCTGCAAGAACATTTTGTGTATCAAAAATAAGTTACAAAACAGACTCAATCTTTTATTGTTTGTAATACTGTATGCTATCAGGATTTGTAATCACAAGAAAGTAACCTTTCTATAGAGCTAAAATATTGTTAGCTACCTGAAGTTATTTCTGTTGTTTTTTTCCCTTCCTTGCATGTCTTTCTGACCTTCATATGGGAACACTTCACTCTAATATATACATGTTAGGTCTGTGATTCTTTTCATATACATTGTTGAGAAGAGGTTTGTGCTTGCATGTATTGAGTTTTATTCTTAGCACCAAGACCAACCAAACTAACAAACTTCATTGAGGGGTTGTATTCCTTAATTCAGATTACTAAGAATGGTATAGGTTGTCATAGATGAGATTTACCACTCCAAGGATCATGACAGTTTACAAGTTCTTCTTCCCTATGCGTGTTCTCCTTGGTGAGTTGTCTGTCTGTAACACAGCCACTGGCTCTTCAGTTTCTAAATATTTGTTGCATTATTCTCAAATTTTCAGAGTGCTGGTTTGGTGGTAATGCTCAGAATCTGTTCCTAAGTGGCAAACTGCCAGTCAGTGTGTTGAAATCTGGGGCATCTTCCATGTTCTATGACGTAACTACTCTACAGTCTTGCTGAGCAACTCATCAGAATAGAAGCTGAACTTCAGATGTTGACTATGTTTTCTTCTTCGAGCACAACTGGCTTCTGTGTCTTCTTAATTGTTTAGGCTGACACAGGGTTAATTGTACTGCTTTAGAAAAAGCCTGGACTCCACTTACTAACAATAACCCTATTTATGTATACAAATCCTCTTCAGAGGAATAGTTATCTGATCTAGATGGAATGATAACTAAAGATAAAAACATATTCAATGTATGCAATGGAATGAATTGGGTTAGAAAATACTTATAATCCTACAGATGTCTGGCCAGCCCATAAACAACTCTCCAGGGGCTGAACTATACAGGAAATATGAAACAGTTCTCTGAGCTCCATTATATGTGTAGGAAGTCAGAGCAATAATGGAATCACATTAGGCTAAAAGAATTATTGCCATTCTTTTATGTGATAAAGGATAAACATGGAAAGAAATAAACATATAGTCAAGGCTATGGTTAATGCATACCTCAAATCAATAGAAAATAACATTTAGGAAAAGAGGAGTTCAAAAAAGAGAGAATGTTTTGTTCTCTTTCTTGACTTTGACAAGTGATTACAATATAATTTTTTTAAACAGAGACAGCAGGGAGACTGCACTGCCTTTTCTTTTCTTCTCATTTTCACAAGAAATAAACACTTGTTTTCTGGGAACTGACAGGCATGTTCATTATAGAGGTTATCATATTTTCACATTTAATATAACATTTCTATAACAAAACTATATTTTAGGCCATCATAAAATTCAGTTTTAAAAGTTTTTTTTGTTTTGTTTCTATTAAATTATAACCAGAGGGCAATACACTGGAAACAAAGAAACAGGCTTTTTTTAATGACTCACACGTGACTTTCATTTGTCACCCCCCCCCCATTGCAATAAATGGATAATACTGGGTTCAGTTCACTTGAATTGCTCTATGTTGTTTAATTAAAACCCATACTACTAAGATATACTTCAAATAAGTACATCAAATTATATGAAAAGTTAAATACCATAACATTTTCAGCTCAAATTGAAAATAGAAGAATATATTTTTAAAAAACAAAACTGTGTGAGCAGTAAGCAAATTGTCATTGTCAATAATGAATAACTCCAAGATCATGGAGCATAGACAACTCGTCACTTATATATGACATAACTGATAAATTTTAGCATTATGTAAGAGTTTTATGAATGTAAAAGATAATTTAAAATGATATGGCTTTTGGCATTACACATATGCTTTTAATGTGAAACTTTCCCAGTAGATTTTTGAGTTTGAACACTTAGTCCTTTCTCGTGGAGGCATTTTGGGAGTGATACTAAGTTTGAAATGAGCCACTACAGATTTTTTTTAAGCCTCTTATTACTTCCTGTCCAGATTCTGCATCTTGAATAAGGACAGAGTGTGGCTAGACCCATGATGGACTGGATCCATTCTTAAATCATGAGCCAAAATAATGTTCTGAGATGTTTTGACATGGTAATGTCACAGGATATATAGTCTCATTATATATAAGCATATACATTCTTACGTGGCTGCCACAGATGTGTACACACAGAGCTAAGATATGAATTTCTCATCCTTTATGAGAAGTGTTTTTACCTGTATTATTTTACAGGTTGGGGATTCTACAGAATAAATTAGAAGTTGGCAATGTAACCTCTGTCTTTATTTATTTACTTGCTGAATAGCTTAATGGAAATTTGAAACACTCCATCCATTGGTTGTAACTACTTATAGAAGATTTTTCTTGTGAAATACAAACTCTGAAACAAAGGGCTGTAGATTTCTGCTTTGTAAACCAAGTTTGTGATATTGAAGCAAGAGAGCACTATAATGATGAAGGGAACATAATCTCAATACAGTGAAAACTTTGGCATGATTCCTTGATTAATTTTTTTTTTGCTAAAGTTTTTTTGTTATGTTTTGTAATGAAAAATCAAGACCATTTATTCCAACATCCCTTTTGCCCTCCTGTGGCTGGAGTTATGCTTGTGGATAACTGGATATGAATGACACTGAGTGGTCTAACATGTCTGATTTGCATAAAATGCTGAGGAAATTCTGTCCTCTTTCATAACTTTTGTCCCCACAGCCACCCATTCACACATCTGCATGGCAATGCTGATAGATCTGAATACCCGTAGCTCAGTAAATCTTGTGGAAGGTACTAAAGGTTTTCAGACAGCTCAAATTTTAGCCTAAAATATGTTGACCTTTTTAAGAGTTTGTGCTCCTTTGGCTTACATTAGTCATCTTGGTGCCAGAGAGCACGAATGTGTGTGTGTGTGTGTGTGTGTGTGTGTGTGTGTGTAAAATACACTTTCAGATTACATGTTTCATGTTTCTTAAAGGCCCATGAGGCATGATTCTAGGGTAGTGCTATCAGGTTTTTGTTTTTTTTTTGTTCTGTTTTTTGATTTTTGCTATGTCTTAGTGGAATATGTTAGGGCATTGAACACAGGGCCTTAAAAGGGATAGGGGAATCCGTGATTTTCTTTCTTTCTCTTTTATTGCCTAACCATGATGTGAGTGTAGCATTTTTATCTTGTTATCCAGCACCTCCATCAGAGGCAATGGATCCTCTATGAATAAACATTGTGAGCCAATATAAGCTTTTCTGTTTATAAGTTGATTATTTTATGTATCTAATGACGGTAAAAGAAAGTTGAATGACAGAGCTCACATGTGGGCCTATGTTCAGTGGTATGATCACTGGGATCCAGAAAAGTAACTATCAAAAATCATAATCAAAGACTAAAATTTTGTTAGTGAAAGTCTTCAAAATTCAAAGACTTAAAACAAACAAACAAACAAACAAAAACTGGCATCACATTTATTTTTTATCCCCCTGAGGTACAGTGTACTGAAACTTGAGAGTAATGGAATTTGAAGGCAAGTCCAGATGTTAATAGAGTGTGTGATTTAATGCCAAGGTTTATCTAACATCTGACAGGCAAGGCTGGAATTTGCAATGAGGGCAATACCAAAAATTTATGTAAAGAAAAATTAAGTAATTTCTTTGAAGAAGGTGGTGTCTAGGGGTAAAAAAAGAAATTAACAGTGGGCCAGAGGTTTATTGACAGCCTATTATGTGGGAATAGTTCTAAGAAATAGGCGTGTAAAGATAATAAGGTACTATCTAGCAGCGACTAACGGTACTACCATGGAGACTTAGACTGATTGCTTTCCAAATGTTACAAAATGTACAGCATGGGATAAAAGGAGGGACAGATACCAGGGTGAGATGATGTGGAGCATTCTGCAATTACAAAATTGCATTGAACTTCACAAAAGAGCCATCAGAATGCCAGTAAGAGATTGTAAAACAGCCAGATTGTGTAATATAGCAAGGAAGGATTCATAGTAAGCATCCTAATGGCAGCATAAAGAACACTTGGTCCCATGGCAACAGTATCTCTGGGAACTGTCCTGGCTCTCAGTAATGATCATTTTTCCAGATCTGCATCCTGGATGGCAGTATTAGAACTCTCATCCAAAAACAACCTCTTCTTACCAGGACTAATGCTATGGTCCCTCATTCTTTCTTTTCTCATTAAAGCTCAATTGCAATAGAACCACATGAATAATTAGCAGAGATGTTAATGACTACTTTGTTCAGACTCTGGAAATTCCTATCTTATGAATAAAGCCCAGGAATGTTTCTTGTTTTGCAATATTTCTCAATCCACCTTGCAAGTCATTTCCCAGTAATAACTTCACCACAAGGACACTGGGTACCTGGCTATTTTTTTCAGATATCCAAAGCATTTGATATCTCAAGGTGTTGCAATGAAGGATTTTACTCTGCTCTGTCCCCAGTTCTATCTCACTCAGGGAATTGATCTCCCTATCTACTCTGTGCATCCCTCACTCATCTTCTCTCTACCAATAGGATTATGTTCTGGTAACAAGTACTAGAATAGTAAAAATAAATGTTAACTACGTGGTTGAATTAGGGAAATGCTGGAAGAAGCTAAGGAGGAGGGTGACCAGCAGTCTCAACCAGCCCAGACTCCTAAGATCTGTCATACACTGGTCCTCCATCCAGGCAGCGTACACCAGCTAATATGAAGCCCCAAGCACACATAAAACATTGGACTGTCTGGTTTGGCCTCAATGAGAGAAGACACACCCTTGAAAGACTCGAGGCCCTAAGATCAAGAATGTACAAATGGGACCTCTTAAAACTGCAAAGCTTCTATAATGCAAAGTACACTGTCAATAGGTCAAAACAGCAATCAACAGATTCAGAAAAGATCTTTACCAACCTACATTTGATAGAGGACCATTATCTAATATATTCAAAGAACTCAAAAATTTTAGGCTCCAGAGAAACAGATAACCCTCTTAAAAATAGGGAAGGAGCTAAACAGAGAATTTTCAACCTAGAAAAATTAAATGGTCAAGAAACACCTAAAGTAATGTTCAACATCCTTAGTCATCATATAAAAGCAAATCAAAGGGACCTGATATTCTACCTCACACCAGTCACAATGGCTAAGATCAAAATCTCAGGAGACAGCAGATGTTGGCAAGTATGTGGAGAAAGAATAACATTCTTCCATTGCTGGTGGGATTGCAAGCTGGTACACCCACTCTTAAAAATCAATCTGATGGTTTTTAAGAAAACTGGACATAGTATTACCTGAGGACCAAGCTATACCATTCCTATGTAACTAGCCAAAAGATGTACCCAAATATAACAAGGAAAGTGCTCCACCATGTTCAGAGCAGCCTTATTTATGATAGAGAAAAGCTGGAAAGAATCCAGGTGTCCTTCAAGAGAGTAATAGATACAGAAAATGTGGTACATTTATACAATATACTCAGTTATTAATAACTACTCAGTTATTAAGAAGAATGACTTAATGAATATCACAGGCAAATGGTTGGATACAGAAAATATCATCCTGAGTGAGGTAACTCAGTCACAAAAGAACACATATAATAACTACCATTTGATAAGTGGATATTAGCCAAAGAGCTTGAAATAACCAGGATACAACTCACAGACCACATGAAGCTCAAGAGCGGATGCTTCAGTCCTACTTAGAAAGGGGAACAAAATAATCAAGAGAAGTAGAGGGTGAGAGGGATTTGGGAAGAAGTATGGATGGGAAGGCCAAATAGAGGGACAGAATCAGGTATGGGAGGAGATAGAGCAGATGTTCAGGGGGCCAGGGAATTGAACAGAGCTGTGTAGCAATGGCAGATGTGGAACCAGAGGTAGCAACTAGAAAGTTCCAGATTCCAAGAAAGCAAGAGGCTCTCAGGACCCCACAGGGATGACATTAGCTAAAATACCCCAAAAGGGGAGGGATAACTTGTAGAGACCATATCTAGAAGTTAGGGATGCCCCCCCCCATTCAGGGATGGCGCCACCCACCCATATCCAAAATTTCAACCCAGAATTGCTCCTGTCTAAATGAAATATAGGGACAAAATGTGGTGCAGAGACTGAAGGAATGGCTATCCAGAGACTGCCCCACCTGGGGATCTATCCCACATCTATTCGCCGAACCCAGACACTTTTTTTTTTTAAGGTGAGTCAGTCATTCTTTAATTATTAAAGAGCACTGGTGAGCTCTAGAGTCTGTAAATCTCCAACAGGCTGTTGAACTGTGGAAATAGAAGCCCCAGAGGGGTATGAACTAATAACATCATCACAGCATCAAGAAGGCAAGGTAAACAGCTTAAGAGTTTTCCTTGTTTGCACCTAAGCTTGTTAACACTATATAATGAAAATGTGCAAAGAATAATGTTGCA
The DNA here is from genome assembly GCF_963924665.1 of Micromys minutus. Lineage (NCBI taxonomy): Eukaryota > Metazoa > Chordata > Mammalia > Rodentia > Muridae > Micromys > Micromys minutus. Next base: position 37,130,291 of record NC_137958.1, read on the forward strand.
GTTTTTGGTTAGATTTAAGACAAAGACATTCATTAATAAGGAACTTTTTAATTGTATTGATGTCAATAAGTGCTTGTAACTGGAACTTGATACAGCTGTCTTCTAAGAGGTTCTGCCAGATCCTGACCAATACAGATATGGATGCTAAAAGCCAACCACCGGACTGATCACAGGGATCCCAATGGCGGGAGGTAGGGGAAGGACTGAGGAGCTGAAGGGGCTTTATCCTGCATCAGGGGGAGGGTAGGCCCTTGGTCCTGTGAAGGCTTGATGCTCCAGCATAGGGAAATGCTAGGGCAGAAGAGGGAGTTTGGGTGGGTCAGGAAGCACCCTCTTAGAAGCAGGGGCAGGGAGAATGGAAAGGGGTTAAACCAAATAAGGGGGTCACATTTGAAATATAAATAAATAAAATATCCAACTAAAAAAGAATCTCAATTCAATTATATATATATAAAATAACTCTAACCAATAGTGTTACCTGATCTTGGATTAAAACAATACCCAATGTAATTATATTCAAAATGCATTAAATGGCATAGCATTGTTCTAGAAGGGAACTTCTTGGTACATTCATTATTTAAATTATGGAGGGAAGATTTGGTTATTGAATGGGTGCTTGCATTTATAAGATCAGATTTTCCATATTATGGCCATATAATTTGGATAAGAAATAGATTTCAGTGTCAGTAAATGATGGATCTTAAAAAGAGAAATTGTATTATCAGCTAGCTGTGTTGAAAAGTACATTTGTCTAAGCTCAGAGTTTTCACCAAAGTTACATAAGTAAATTCACTTTAGATAAAATTTCATTTCACATTTAAACAAAATTTTGGTTAATTACTGCCCTGCTGCTCATTCTTGTATATTATGATACTCTTGTCTATCTTTGGTGATGATTTTGATAAAATATAAATCAAAAGGATTTTCTCTGATAGGAAGAAACAAGAATATTTAGGAATATAATATTTAGCCTAAGACCTTAAAGATATTCTGACATTTAAAAATAACAATCTAAATGCCTGTCCTACGTCTTCAGGTTTATAGCCCTCTAAAGTTTTTTTAACCTCTAAAGATACAATATAATTATTTAAATTTCACAGAGCAACCCAGTAACCCAGTCTTGAGAGCTAAAGGGCTACAATTAATAATGACCTAAAGGACTCAGTCATCTCTTTCATGACAAATTAATACTTATAATTAGCATTGACCTGCCTAAAGATTTTTCTGTCTTCCTGGAGTTTTTCCTGATGCATTTGCTTCTAGACTCAGCTTTTATTGTCATTGTCACTTACTACTATCAAATTTCTTGCATCACTCTACACGCTGACAGACATAACATGAAATTCTCCTCTTTTATTTTGAGGAACAACTGAGCCTGTTTTGATGCTGCTGTTATGCAGGGACCATTACCCACTAGTCAGTCAAAAATGAACTAGTGAAGTATTCTGCTAATATGAAGTCAGACAAATCCCCATGACCAGTCCTTTTAAGGTAATAGATTTTCTCTTCATTATCTCTGTTTCATTCAGCTTAGATAATATCTCTTTTGCTTATCATGGGAACTTCTTCCTGAATAACAAACTGTGTCTATAGTCATGGTGGATCTTCTGGAATCTCTTTTCATTGGATCTGTTCACCCATCTCAGATTCTCCTGATAAAGCCCCATTTTTCACTTTCTGAGGATGTTTTTTTTTTTTTTTTAATTGAACAAGTTTGTTTTAAAAAACAAAGATAAATGTACAGATTTTAAGCATTTTTACATAAAAGTATATGAATACATTTTGTCAGTACTTAATTTTTTTAAAGGTTTGATAGTATGCATTACAATCTTACTAGTTACAATGAGCATAAAGTACCTGTAAAATAAGATGTAACCTAGAAATAGTCAAAGTTTTCTTGGTGAGTAAAGATTAAGCATAATTGGTTTTCATTTTCTTTACTTTTTTTTGGCCCTTGTTTTTCTTGAACTTCATATATTCTGTGAGTTGTTTCTGGGGTGTTCAGAGCTTCCTGGGGTTAGTATCCAGTGGTTCTTGATATAATGAGGATACATCGTGGGATCCATCTTCTTTCTTCAGGTAGCTGTGATCCAGTGATTGATTCAAAATGAGAAAAATCATCTTATTTTACTTCTATAACCATAGTCTTTAAAGTTTAATTTATACCTATAAGAGTTTCATCAAATGCAATTCAATGCAGACGTCAGGTTTCACTGTGTAGAAGTTTCTGTATCAGTCCTATACCTCTCACCCTTAGATTCTCACATTCAATCTTGGTCTCCATCTGAGTATTTGAATGTTTGAAGGGATCTAATATTCTTTACATTATAAGTGTACCACTTGTTCTTAAAAGGTTGGCTCAGCATGCTCTAGATTGTACATATAATTGTCTTTGGGCTTTCAGGAAATTGCTATGTTTTATATAGATTGTGACTAACACCCTGAACTCCCACCTCTGGTGAGCTTCACTGAATCAGTGAATCATATGCATTGTCCCAAGTCATTTATGGAGAAACCAAAACCTTTTTATGATTCTACCTGCAGAGGACTTCTGGAAGCTTATGCACAGATTCTTCTTGACTTAGCCCCATGTGCACTTTTCTATTGTTCATGACAACTGAACACGGTTGTGGGTACAATTGTGTACTTGGGTCTGAAGTTCTTAGTGGATCATTGAACATGTGAATCGTTTAAGGAATCACAAACCTATGCTCTTCAGTACTAATTAATCATTCTCAACTTTAATGGAATGAGACACACCAAAGAGGCAAACAAAACATTGTATGTGTATATATGGATGTTCAGAGAGGACTTACTACAGAATAGTCATCATTGGTCTTCGAGTACCATCTTATAGGCTGAGGTCAAGATGAAATGAAAGGAGAAGCAGAAAAAGTCAACTAGTTACACATTCTCTTTCCATTTCTTGGCCAACATGTTGACAGATGCACTTCTCCACCTTATCCTTTCTACCACAAGAGGACCTGATGCTTCAGAAACTGTACATCAAAATAAGTATTTCTCTTGAGTTATTTTTATTTTATTTTACTTTGTCATAGCAATAAGAATGGACTAATTACAACTCACAGACCCTATGATGCTCAATAAGAAGGAAGACCAAATTGTGCAGTTTCAGTCCTACTTAGAACTGGGAACAAAATAATCATGGGAGGTAGAGGAAGAGAGGAAGGGAAAAAGGAGGGACCTGGAAGGGAGAGGGGAGGAAGAGGGTAAAAACCGGCCTGGATCAGGTATGGGAGGAGACATGGGAGACTTACAGGGGGTCAGGAAATTAAATGGAGGTGTGTAGCAGTGGGGAATGGGTAACTGGTGGTAGCCACTCGAAAGTTTCAGATGCCAGAAAACCAAGAGGCTCTCAGGATTCAATAGGGATGACATTAGCTAAAATACTCAACAAAGGGGAGACAAAGAGTGGAGACTGAAGGAAAGGCAATCCAGAAACTGGCTCACCTATAGATCCATCCTATAGGCAGGCACCAATGCCAAATAGTATTGCTGATACCAAGAAGTGCTTGCTGGCAGGAGCCTGGTGTAGCTGTCCCCTGAGAGGCTCTGCAAGAGCCTAACCAATACAGATTGAATGCTCACAGCCAACCATAGAAATAAGCACTGGGAGGAGTTATGGGAAGGACTAAAAGAGCTGAAGTGCTATAGAAAGAACAACAATATCAACCAACCAGAACCCTCAGAGCTCCCAGGGACTAAACCATCAACCAAAGAGTATGCCCATGGCTCCAGCTGCATCAATGGAAGGGATAGCCCTTAGTCCTGTGGAGGCTTAATGCCCCAATGTGAGAGAATATTAGGGTGGTGAGGCAGAAGTGGGTGGGAGGGTGGGTGAAGGAGCACCCTCATAGAGGCAGGGGAAAGGATGAGAGGATAGGGAGTTTGTGGAAGGGAAACAGGGAAGAGGGATAACATTTGAAATTAAAAAAAAACAATAAAAAAGAATTGACGGTGATACTATTTCTACTTAACTTATTTATTGTTATTCTTAGACTGGGTTTTCCTTGAAAGATGTTCTAAATAAACTAAAGACATCCTAATCTTTGATCAACTCATTTCTAGAAGAGCCCATGACGCTTCTGAGTCAATTAAAATATTATTTTGGACCATGATCTCTAGCATTTATATTCATAGAAACATCTTTTATTTATTTGTTTTTTTGTTCCTCAAACTTTTTCTGTGTTCCACCCAAACGATTTTGAATAAGTGTACACATGAATTGGTGAAATGTTAATAATGTTCAGTTTATGTACAAATAGTTTTCAGATGCTTAAAATGAAATAATAGATTGTCTCATCTGTCCCACTCTGGGTCTTACTATCGAGAGGCAAGAATGTTCAGTAGTTAGGTGTTCATTCTTGTGTTTACCTCAAGATGATGAAAGGGTACATGTTTGTATTCATCTCCTTATTAATCATATAGGATTATGTACTACTCAGACAAAAGTGTGCCCCTTCCCTTCCCTCTACTTAGATGGGGATAAGCACATATCCCATTACAGGCGGAGATTAAGCAGTTACTAGTGAAATCACTGCCAAAAGCAATAAAATCTCATGTAGGCATTTTTTAGTCAATGATATTTTTAGTGATAAACTGAAATAGTCCCCCAAACAAGCAGCATTCTTGCTTTAGATGTTTGCCTCACGCTAATCCTAACAAACCGTTACTTTAAATCATATTAGTTATTGTTTTCATTCTTAAATAAAATAAAAGGGATGGTGGCAGGGACATGGGGATGAGACTCCTCAGCACCTTACATGTCAGCAGAAGAGGAAGCTGAGAAAGAATAGATGGCTGAACCTGAGAAGAAACATCAAGGCTGGTCCCAATGCGTGTCATTCTTCCTTCAGCTTTGTTCCATCATCTAAACAGTCCACATCTCGTCAAACATGCCTATCATGTAGAGATCAAGTGCTCAAGTCCATGAAACTGGGAGTACCATTTTTCAATACACACCACAAAGTAGATGTTCTGAGTAGACATTTTGAAAATTGAGCCAGGGGACGTGGCAATGAGTCTTCGGGTGATTCCATTCAAGAACGATAAGGTAAACACTGACAAGTCTTAGTAAATGATTCTCCTTGTGCTCACAACTGCATCTGTAGTGGCTGTCAAAGGAGGAACCACACTAACAAAGTTTTTCTTACACAGCTGTAGGACAGTGTTTTTTAAAAAAAACTAATTTATAGCATTGGGATGTACCTCCGTAGCCAAGTATCTGCCTAGACTCACAGATATATTTCTTGGCTTCATACAATTATGAATCAGTTAAGAGAGTAAAGTGTGTATCATTAATCAAATATCATTTACTATCAAGTGTAAATTTAAAATAACAGCAACAAATTCTCCAGCATTTGAAACTGCTGTGCAGAGGAATTTTAATCCAACAAAATGGCTGCTCTGGGATCATATCCAAAACCTTCTAAGTCTTCATGATCTGCCTGGGATAAAGTCATGCCCTAGATTACAATATGATCTGGCTGGAATACACACACAGCCTGAGTATACACCTTTAACCCTTGACAATATAAGGTAAGGTTATTTTATAGAAGGAAACAGCTATGTTTGAAAATGATGTCTACTCGAGGATCAGACAAAGTGACCAATCAGAGAAAGATTTGATAGAATTAATCAGAGATAGGATATGCCCAATTCACACTAGAAGAGCATAGAAAAGACAGGATACTTAAGACAGCGGTACAGAGAGACTAGGTGTGGGGATGGGGGTGGGGACAGTGTAGGTAAGAAAGAATAAGCCAAAGAATGAGAAGGAGGCAGGTTAGAACAGATGGCCAATTTGTTTGAAGACAAGCAGACCAATTCAATCAGAAGCCTAGAGAAGCCAGTTTGAATAATTTAGCTTAGAGAGGTGTTTGAGCCACAACAGTGGAGTGGAAATATCCAGAGTTCAGAAAAAAACTAGAAAGGTTGAGCTTATTTGACAGTAAGCCTCTGAGAAGACAATTACATACATAGAATAAACATTACTCCCACACTAGTTTTCACAGTTTATAAAAGATTAAGCAACAACACTGAATTTGGGTCATTCATGTGGAATAATGTCAACAATCTGAAACAAGAGCCCTGGAGGAAAAACCTGATGCCGTGACTTCCTTCATTTTCCATGGAAAATAATGGAATGATTTTCTTTTCATAGGTTGAAGCTATCATATACAATTTTTCCAAACTCCTGCTTATTTTATTTATTTGATGTTTTGAGACAATGCTTAGGCTTAGCTCAGGGTAGTTTGAAACTTGCTACAAAGCTCAAGCTGATTTAAACTTTTCATGTTCTTCTCAGCCTCCAGTCTCTGAAGTGCAGGTATAAATAGACCACCACGTGGTCTCTGCAGTTCAGCGACCTCTGTTCTGCCTCTAACCCATCTTTTTGGAAACAACACCCTCTTAGTTCATCAAGTTTATATACTTAGGTAATGTGTGTGTGTGTGTGTGTGTGTGTGTGTGTGTGTGTGTGTCTTGTGTGTGTGGCTAGGTGAGTATTATTAATGCAAATGAGGAATTTGGATATTCTCATTGGATCACACATCAGATGTTTATCTCTTCTCAGATTGTCCTGTGCTATCTTCCCTGTGAAAATTAGTTACTCATTCTTGTTTGCCAGAGAATTTACATAAAACCTTGATCCTTCTCACAACCTTTCCCCAACCCTGTTCCTTACAAGACAATTGGAGAAAGAAGGAACAGCAGAATCCCGAATGCTGTCTGGAAGCCTACACAAGGATATTTCAGAACAAAGCATCCCGAGACTTCAGATGCTTTTGCATCCTTAACAAGGTTGTGAAATTTGTGAGGAATATGTGACCAGAAAATACTTTTAAAATATTTTCCAGATTCATCATTTCTAATTCCTCATGTCCCTAGTTGAACTGTAACTTAATTATAAAACAAAATCTATAGCAGCAGCCCCAGCCTTGGGGTAGAGTCTGAACTACTAATCAATGATAATTCCCCAGGCCTGATTTAATTACAAAGCAACATTTGGTGCAGCTGCTAAACACTTCCTAGGTGACCACAAGATGAAATGGGAGCAGTGTTTGGAGGTCTCCAGTTTTGCTCATAAACTTCTAGCACAGTTATGAATCAGTCATGTACAAAGCTTGGAATTATACGGAAGAATTGCTTGACTTTGTACACCTGTCTAGCTGAATCAGTTAAATCATTACATTACACTTTTGACAAATTAGTACTGGTTATGGTGTATACAAGGCCAATCTACTGGTGGATGAGATGTCCTCATAAAGAAAGATTCTGCAACTGGATATTATATGCATACTTCCTGGCTGGTTTAGTTCACGTGCCTTATAAGATATCAACTTGTATTTGGTTCTAACAAGCAGTATTTTGTAATACAATTGGACTTGTCTAACATATTTATACTTTTAACAAATATTCTGTAGAAAGAGAAAAAATCTTGTTATTTATAATACTACAACTTTTCAGTTGACAAAATTACAATTAATCACTACTTCTATTTAACTTAGTGATCCCTCTCCTAACATTTTAATTTTTATAATATCCATTGTGATATTTGCATTAAACAAGATGGGTCTGATTAATAGATGGAGACAGAAGTTTGATGACAATTTACTTCTGTTAGAGATTTTTCACTTCATTCAAATACTCATTTTGCAATTTTTAGAAATAGAATAGTTTCCTAGGCATTTAAACATGCAAGAAAAATTATTTGAACTGAGAAAATAAATTAATAAATAGTATCAAAAGGAGAGTTAAATATCACTGTCTGATTTCTAGCAACTGAGCATATAATGTCCACCCGATGAGGATTACATCTGAAGTGTGAGTTCCCAGTCATACTTAGAGGGCAATATTATTATTTTTTTCTTTTTTTTTTTTGTTTTCCTGTATGTAATTTTAACAGAATGCCACTCTCTGCCTCCCATCCTTTGTGCTTAAGAGCAGAACAGGGAAAAGATAAAGTTAGGCTTCAGCAGAGCTGATCATAGATCCATAAAACAAAACAGAGGACGTAAATTCATCCTGAAAGATCTGAAAGAATAATCTTCTCCATGGTTCAATGTCAAGTGACAGCTCAGGTTCTACTCGGTGTTATTGTGAAGGCTACTGCAGACTCTGGACAGATAACAGCCTGTGTTTAAAAGGTGAAAGGCTAATTTCTCAGTGATAGCGATGTCTGTTTCCTACCTCAGAGAATTCTTCTTACTACTGAACAGCAATTGAGCCACAGGAGGGGACAATTTTGCTTGCTGGAAGAAAGTAGGATAGAAGGAATTATGCTGGCTGCCAGATGTTGCAGTGCCTCTAAGGGGGCACTAGGATGCTTTTGCGTATGCTGCAGACAGCAGAAACTGTCAGACCATGGGACCCTAGGGTTCAATGCTCATTCTTCACTGAGATGCAGAGTCATAGGATTTGAGAGTGAGCAGGACCCTTGGAGATGATCCATCAAGAGAACTTAGACTGTGACAGACAGCGAGAGTGTGGCTCAGGAATTACTGAGCATACATAAACAGGTCTCCCAAAGAGGAGTACCATTCTTCCAAAGTATGTACATTTCTTATAGCAGATATTACATCAGGACATGATATCTCACTAAACAAAAATGAAATGCAAGGTACAAGGTTGTACTATGGCCAATGAAAAGAACTCTGTCGCCAACAACCCTCCACTGGTTTAGCTCCATCTCTGGAAGGAAAGAGACACTGATTTCAGCCCATCATGCTGTGATAGGCCTTGTTATGTGGGGGCTCAGAAACTAAATTACATCATTAAGACAGATCAAGAAGGAAAGAAAGAATTCTGGAGTTATGTCAACAATGCCTTTGCTTATTTACATTTAATGGTCGAGTAAAAGACTGTTACTTAGAAACATTGTCCTTTCCTTGCTATTTCTAAATGTGTTCCTTAAAACACTCTCCTGCCAGTGTTAGTCTATCTGAGCACACCTCATCTCTTATGCTTTCAAAATGAAAAGGATTCTGTTCATTCACATTGAAATGGGTAAAGATGTGAGATGTGAGGTATATAAAATGGAATTTCTCATCCATGAAGAATACTAGAATTATAGTGTTCTTATGAAACTGCATACAACTAAAGATGATTGCGTTGCAAGAGTCATGTCAATCATAGAAAGATAAATATCACACGTTTTAACTTATTTGTGATCTCTAACTTTGTGTCTATTTGAAATGAAAACAGGAGTGAACCAATGTAGATGAGCAAAGGAGACTGACCTCTGGAGAGAAGAGAAAGGCTGCTGCTGGGTAAGGTACAGACAGTGTCCAGACAAAACTTAAAACAACCACGGATAACAAATATACAGATATATAATTCAGTATTATTAATAAAAACACAAAATAAAATCAATATTCTGGGGAGTTAATGTAATCACTGTACTCATCAACAATGCATGGGTGGGTGGGGAAAGAGAGAGAGAGAGAGAGAGAGAGAGAGAGAGAGAGAGAGAGAGAGAGAGAGAGAGAGAGAGAGAGAGATTTGCTTTTAACATAAGGTAAAATTATATCCTTCAGATTTTCCCTGAACTGTGATGCAGCTTGTGTCTTACCATCACTGTTGATGCATACAACCTCTTGAACTTGAGTGCCAGGCCCACAGGCTTTTCCATTATCTGGTTCACAGTCTCCAAGTCTCACTGATTTCCAGTCATAACAGGATGGCTCTTCACAGGGAATGGCTTCCAATAAATGAGGGCAGTTTCCAGTTGCCCCAGAACCTCCAGTAGGCTCATTAATAATGCGTCGCTTTCTTAATTTGAATCCTAAGTCATTGGAAAAGGAAAAATATATATTGTTAATGCCACAGTTTTAATGTTTCTGAAAGATGATTTAAACCCCAGAATGAAGGCTGGACAAAGGTAGAGGGTAAAATTAAAATGGGCAAATTAAAAATGAGTGTGTATATTCCCAAATGTAAGCATAATATGAGTCATGAGCCATTTATTGAATGAAGGAAGAAAGGGGAAAATGAAGGAAGGAAGGAACAAAAAGAATGATAATAGTTTATGGTTCAATTATATACTCTGCAGAGGATTTTTAATCCAGCAACATGGCTGTTCTGGTAAGGGATCATATCCAAAAACCTTCTAGGTCTATATGACTTGGCCTGAATACATCCACACCCTGGATTACAGTATGATCAGGCTTGCTTACAGACTTGCCTTTAGTATACACCTTTAATCCTTGACAATGAAGGTAAGGTTAGTTTGTAAAACAAAACAGGCATATTTGAAGGAGAAGTCTAATTAAATGGCAGTCAAAGTGCCAAGTCAGAGAACTATCTGGCAGATTGAATCAGAGATAAGATACTTCCAACTCCCAGGAGACAGCAAGTAAAGAACAGACAGACAGATAGACAGACAGTCACACACACACACACACACACACACACACACACACACAGACTCACATACAAAACATACAAAACGACAGAGGAGGGGAGGAGAAGGAGAGGAGGGGAGGGAAGGAGGGGAGGGGGAGAAAGGTGTGGTGGTGGTAGTTTTACGAGAACAGTTTTACAGAGAGAACAATTGTCTTAGTCAGGGTTATTTTTATTCCTGCACAAAACAACATGACTAAGAAGCAAGTTGGGGAGGAAAGAGTTTATTCAGCTTACACTTACACATTGCCGTTATTCATCAAAGGAAGTCAGGACTGAAACTCAAGCCAGTTGGGAAGCAGGAGCTGATGCAGAGGCTATGGAGGAATGTTGCTTACTGGCTTGCTTCCCCAGCCTTGCTCATCTTGCTTTTTTATATAACCCAGGTCTACCAGCTCAGGGATGACACGACCCACAATGGGCTGGTCCCTTCCTTCTAGATCACTAGTTGAGAAAATGCCTTTTAGCTGAATCTCATGGAGGCATTTCCTCAACTGAGGCTCTTTTCTCTGTGATAACTCCAGTTTTGCTGCATACAAGAAATGCAGCTCAGTGACAAAGACAAATACTACCTCATTTGTCAAAACATTGGAAAACAGTTTTCCAAGAAACAAGCTTGAGTAGTCATTCTAATATTGAATAAAATTGACTTTCAACCCAGAGTTATCAAAAAAGATAAGGAAGGACACTTCGTATTCATCAAAGGAAAAGTCAATGGAACATCTATGCTCCAAATGCAAGGGCACCCACATTCATAAAAGAAACTTAATAAAGCTTAAATCATACATTGCACCACACACAATAATTGTGGGAGACTTTAACACCTCAATCTCATTGATGAACAGAACATGAAAACAGAAACTAAACCAGAATACAATGAACCCAACTGAAGTTATGAACCAAATGAATTTAACAGATATCTATGGAACATTTCATCCTAAAACAAAAGAATATACCTTCTTCTCAGCACCTCATGGTACCTTCTCCAAACTGACTTTATCATTGGTCACAAAACAGACCTCAACAGATACAAGAAGATCAACATAATTCCATGCATCCTATCAGATCTTCATGGACTAACGCTGATCTTCAATAACAACAAAAACAACAGAAATTTCACATACATATGAAAGCTGAACAATGTTCTACTCAACTTGGTCAAGGAAGACATAAAGAAATAAATTAAAGACTCTTGAGATTTTCATGAAAATAAAGGCACATCATATACAAACCTATAAGATACAATGAGAGCAATGCTAATAGGAAAACTCATAACTCTGAATGCCTCCAAAAAGTAACTGGAGAGAACATGCACTGACAGCTTGACAACACACCTGAAAACTCTAAAACAAAACAAAACAAAAAAAAAAAGCAGATACACCCAAGGGTAGTAGACAGCAGGAAAGAATCAGAGCTGATCTAACCAAGTAGAAACAAAAAGAACTATCCAAAGAATCAAGAAAACCAGGAGCTAGTTCTTTGAGAAAATCAACAAAACTGATAAACCTTTAGCCAGACTAACCAGAGGGCACAAAGACTGTATTCAAACTACCGAAATCAGAAAAGGGAGACATAACAAGAGAAACTGAGGAAATTTAAAAGGTTATCAGATCCTACTACAAAAGCCTATACTCAACAAAACTGGAAAATCTGGATAAAATGGACTGTTTTGTAGACAGATACCAAGTACCAAACTTAAATCAGGATCAGATAAACCATCTAAACTGTCCTATAACCCCTAAAAAAAAAAGCACTCATTAAAAGTCTCCCAACCAAAAAATGCCCAGGACCAGATGGGTTTAGTGCAGAATTCTATCAGACCTTCAAAGATGACATAATACCAATACTCTTCAAACTATTCTACAAAATTGAAACAGAAGAAACATTACTCAATTTGTTCTTTGAAGCCACAATTATGCTTATACCTAAACTACAGAAGACTCTAGGAAGAATGAGAACTTCAGACAAATTTCATGAAAAAAAGAAAGAAAGAAAGAAAGAGTATCCTAACATCACAAATAGATACCACATGCTACCACAAAAGACAAACAAAATAAAATATAGCCCAGGTACAGAAATGGGCTATTTCTTTAAAGTTGTTGATCCATGGGTCTCATGACATCTCAAACATTACAGGTTATTACAAATACTCTAGGGTATCATGAAAAAACTTGATTTTAAAACCGTATTGTTAAAGTCACTATTTAAGTGATTCATATTGTACCCACCTGGAATCTTTAGCCCTACTCAAACTTTCATAGTGCTAGGGGGTGCCCAAAGAATCTAAAAAGAGATGATAACCATTTATTTTACCCATCCAAAGACCCTGAAAGCTAAAATAATGTCTGACATTAAAAGGCATGTCAACTGGTAAGTCATGGCATGGATATTATGGGATATTATCCAACCACTTTCAGATTGGTTTTCAGGCCAACTCCACAAAAGGCACCCCATACATGGCAAGTCACCAGGTCAAAAAAATCTGTAGCAATGGAGAACCTAAGCCTTAGGGAAAAACCTGAAACTACTACTCTGCTAAGTGAACATAATATTAAAACAACTAATGAATCACTATCATTACACTCACAGAATACTGAATCTCTAAACTCTCAGCAGAGAATAGTGAGAATTGACAACATGTCAAATTACAGAAGAAAAGACTGATAAATGCTCAGTCCCATGTACCATATCCCTCTTTCCCCAGCTCAGAGATCTTTGTGATACAGGAGCCAGAGGAAATGAATGCTACAACATGACATTTGTTCAAATCAATTTATAGCAGTTTTGACAGAACACATGACACTTACAAAATTGATTCAATTGGTGGGTGTTTTAAACCACTCTTATCAATATTACATACCTTTTTTGCCTTGCTGGTCATTACAGTTTTCATAAGTACATGGTCCCCAGGCAGACCAAGGTGAGACTTCACATTCAATTGGACAAGGAATGTGGCACAACTGTGTGGTGTTAGGTACAGGGCCAGTGCATAATTTTGAGTCCACTGGTTTTGCAGCTGTTTGGAGAAAAATACAGACATTGCTTAAGAATTAGACAAAAACAGATGTTATAGTTAATAACATAATTCTTATGTGTGTAAAGAGAACAGAATGTGCACTAAGTCATTAGCCTAAGATTTCTCTTTTACATCCTAAGAATAAAAGAAAGAGTACCACATTATGAAACAAAACTGGACTAGAAGTCTGATAAATTTCTTGGGCTATAGAGTTAGTAAAATGAATGCATCTTTCCTAATTAGCAAAATAATCCTTCAGATGAATCCTAAACTTCTACATTCATATTCTAAACAAAGGGGTGCTTTAGAGCATTGAGCACATCAGCAAGAAGTACATACCAATACTAAACAAGAAAAAATATCCACTGAGTGGCTTGTGGTAGAACAAAGTTCTGTTTGTTTTGCCCTCCTGGTTTGAGAAATGCCACTTGGATATATGGGAAAAGATGGTCGAATGGTATGACCTTTGAATTCAAGGTTCAAGAAAAATCCAGAGATGTTCAGAGATTTTGCCTACCTAATTATGTGAATATCTGTAAATCTAAGAACTGTTAAGAAACCCAACTTAGAATTGTTTTGTGTTTATTTATCAATTGGTCAATAAAGTATGAGTTGTTTACCCTTTGATGTGTTTATTTTTTCTGTTTAATGATTTGTTTGCACATGCATATATTTGTTAGCTAATGTGGAGATACATTTATGAATATACGAGTATATTCAATATATTCAACATACTGCCTGGTTAAGATAAATAAGCCAGAAGATATGTAAGCCCTGTAGTCAGAAGAAGGTTATCTTTGTTTTTATTATCTATCTTCTATTCCTCCATCACTTATTGTTTATCATTAATAGCTATAATTACCTTTGTTTAAAACATATTTTTTCTATACTTTCCTCTTAGAAAATAAATCTGAGAATGTGGAGAGCTCAGACTTGCAGAGTAAAGAAGTTAAATGGTAGCCACTGTATAGTTTTCATTCTCGCAAAGGAAATGCCATTAGTTTCTAACTATGCATGATTGCATCCAGATGCCCCCATGGAACTAAAGTAAGTTAAGCTATATATCTAACTTTTAAATAAAAGCACTGAAAGTGGCCATGGTTTGTTAAAGCTCTGAGACAGGTTGCAAGTTCTTGTGTGTTGTTGAAGTTTCTGTACACATGAAGACATCTAACAGAAATGAGTCCTGTAGGCAATGCAACTCCTCTTATGAGTACCCTTGATGGTCATAAAAAATGCCATGCTTTATTTTTGCTTTTACTTCCAGTAGTGTTTACATTTCCAGTCCATACACATATCACGGTGCAAATAATTGACAGGGTACCTAAGCTTTGGTCAGTACGAAGCACTCGAGGATTTGGGCTCAGCTCTAGACATGTTCTAAGTGTATTATAAGGCCGGGAAAAGCCATGGGTGATAGATTTTATTGCTTTCTAATAGGGAAGGTACTCAGCATATCAGTGATAGGAAACACAGAAATAAGTGCTTCATTTCTCAGACTGTAAAAAGTTCTAGACAGTCACGATGCATATTTTCCAGAAATTCAATCCTTTTGAGGAGATCAATAAACAGAAAACTGTGTGTTATAATGTTGAATTCACTAAAAATTAAAACAAATGAAAACTCTCATTTGAAAATCTTTCTCATTGAAAGACTGTAAACTAGACCTTTTACTTCACAGAGACTTGAGCAGCGTATCCATCATCTCCTTTAAAGTTATGAAAAAAATACTGAAAACTTAGGACTATTATCTAATCTTGAAGATAATAGTTTCTAACGATGAAGTGTACTAGTCATATAACTTTGAGAAAAATTAGTCTAATAAATTAATTTATTCAAAAACTTGAGAACTTTAAGATTTTTTAAATTGCATTATTTTTGATACTATAATATAATTATATAATATTCTCTTTCATTTTCCTTCCCTCTGACTTGTCCCATAAGTGTCTCCTTGATCTCTTTCAAATTCATGGGATATGTATAAATCTATATAATGTTACATATATACATCTGTCTATACAATGTTACACACAGAGAGATGCACATGTATATATGTACATGTGTATGTATGGTATGTATGTATGTATGTATGGTATATATGTATGCTTTCAGGGCTAAGGAATCGAGTAACCAATTGATGGGCTCTTTCTCAGAAAGCTCATTTATCCAGATTTCAGCACTCCTTAATTGGCTGTAGTTCTTTGTCTAGAATTGAGGCCTCCTGAGCTTTCTCCATCCATATTAGCATGTCCATTGGTATCATCCTTGTTCAGTTCATGTTTAGGCAATCATGTTGGTAAGACTTTATGTGTATAGCTTTTGACATTTCTAGGAAACACAATCTTACAAACTCCATTTCTCCAGCTCTTTCATTTTTTTTTCCCACTACATGTTACTAGGTTAAAACAATGTGGGTCAACTTCTGTTTTTTTATTGTTAGAAGTTTAATTTTAGTTTTGATGTATTTAAGGTTTATTAAAAACCTTGTTTACAGAAATCTTAGTCCTCTAGAAGAGAAACTGATAAATAAGGGCTTAAAACTGTGTTGTTAATGTGAAATACTCTTGATTCTTGCTCAGATGCTAAGTCACCCACACCACTGCTAAGATAATATATCAACTGACTGACTTCTGCTTAATAGACATCATTTTCCAAAAGTGAAATATACATATTCATTAATTAAAGAGATTGGCATAATACTGTTTGTGTATGCTTCTAGTTGTTTATTGATTTTTGTTACATGTTCCCTTGTAAATAATTTTAATGATTTTGAGTACTACTTGAGTTTCTAAAAAAATACTAATTTTACTATTGCAGTTGTCCAATGATTCGTATTGGTTTTATTAAATGTATATGTCTTATGCTGGTTCCATATTGTCTAGTAGTGAGACCTGGATTTCAGACTGGCTAATTATCACTTGTATAATTTTATCACTTAGATTTTATTTGTAGCACGACTCAGATAAAAATGTATGCAATACGTTGAGTATTATTGTTGAGTTCTTAACACCTTTTTGTCATATGAGTTAAACAAAATTAAATTTACAAGCTGTATGAGATTATGGTGGTTGAATTTCTAGGGGATACCAAAACAATCGTAAAAATCTAACACACAATGAGACTAATTCACATTTGTCAGTCTAAATTATTTGGGAGCCTTGAAAACCTATCATAGCAAGCAATAAAGGAAAGACTTCTATTCCCATTTAATGGTCAATATTATTTTCAAATTAAATATTTTATTTTCATATAATTGTATCCTGTGCCCATTATATCCACTTTACTATGGTAAGATGTGATAAACTCTTATATAATACCATAGTCAGAATACCGACATTGGATGTTACAGAAGAGTGTAAATTTGAAAAGTATACCTGTCCAACACACATAACCTGGGTTCTTTATTCAGTGCCCTGGTTCAATCTGGCAATCTCTTTTTGTATTGCTCTCGTTTCAAACTCTTATCAGTATGGCTTATCTACTACCTATGGACTCTTACAGTACCATATTCAACCTCTCTATTATGTTCTGCATAACTTGTGGCAGCATCTATACAAGTGACTCCACCTAATACTCTCTACTTACCATCTTAAACCTCTAGGATATATCCAGAGTTTTATAATCAGTACTCTGGCCTAGTCTGGACAGCTCTGCTTGTGCTTAACCTCCAGCCTCTAGCTAGGACTCATATTCACAGAACCTATAGGAACATTGATTATTACAGGCATCTTTCTACCAAACCAAGCCCTGAACATTTTGTGACAGAAACTAAATAAGTAAGATTGCCTGATCCCTCTCTCAGTGTAAACATGCAAATCTACCACCAAACTCGAGGCTAGTATTTCTTCCTACAAATTTACCATTCCTAAAGAAATGTCTGTTGGAGAGATGGGGACCCCAACCGACCTTCCAAATTTCTAAAATAATTTAGGGACAAAAAGGGATCAGAGACCAAAGGAAAGGCTGTCCAGTGACTGACCCAACTTAGGATCCATCCCATAGGCAGGCACCAAACCCTGACACTATTACTGATGCTATGTTGTGCTTGCATGCCTAGCATGTCTGTCCTCTAAGGCTCTACCAGAAGCTGACTGAGCCAGATGCAGATACTTACACGCAACCATTGGGTTGATTGTGGGGACCCATATGGAAAAGTTAGGAGAAGGATTGAAAGAGGGGGATGGAAACCTCATAGAAAGACCAAAAGTGTCAACAAATCTGAACCTCCTGGGAGATCCCAGAGACTAACAATTAAAGAGGGTACATGGGCTGGTTCAAGGTCCCAGCATATATGTAGTAGAGGACTGCCTTGCCTGTGTTCAATGGGAGAGGAATCCTGTAGAGGCCTGATTTCCCAGGGAATGGGAATGCCTCACAGAGGCAAAGGGGATGGGTATGTGGTGAAGAACTCTCGTTAAGGATACAAGGAGCAGGGTACAACATTTGGGAGGTAAATAAATAATTATTTTTAAAAACATATTTACAAAAAACTACCTAAATTTAAAAAAAGGTATGAAGGAAAAGAATGTGAAGGAAGTGTGGTACACCATGAAAAGAGCAAGCCTTTGACTTCTAAGAATAAATGAAAGAAGAATCCTATATCAATGGCCCAAAGCAGATCTCTAGCAAAATTATAGAAGACTTACACAAACTAAGAAAAGATATACCTATACAAACAGAAAGAAGCACATTCTACACCAAATAGAAAATATCAGAAAGAAAACTTTCTGCAGCATACCAAAGTTCAAACTCAAAGATTACAGAATAAAGAGCATTGAAAACTACAAAAGAAACACACACACACACACACACACACACACACACACACACACACACACACTCATACAAAGGAAAATTGCATTAACACTTGATTTCTCAATGAAAACTCTAAAATTCAGAAAATCCTGGAGAAAAGCACTCTAAGTTCTAAAAGAGCACAATGGCTGGTCCAGCTTGATGATCTGCCATCCTTGAAGAAGATAGAAAAGCTCTCCATGATATAAACAGACTTAAAGCATTGGTATTCAGCATACCGTAACAACCAATCTAAATACAGAACATGAAGCACTACTCAGGGCCGTAGAGAAGAACAGACATAGTAAGTGGATAACAGAAAGAAGAGTAAATGAAGCCAAAATGCTATAACTACTGAAATGCACAGTACCACTGAGAACACAATAACAAAACATAAAAACTGCAATCAACAGCCATCTTCCAATAACACCTGTAAATTTAATTGCCTCGGTTCTTCAATCAATAGACACAGGCCAGATGAATGGATCAAGAAACAAATTCCATGTATCTATTAGCCTTGACTTTCGTTCAAGCCATTTGTGGTTGACCAAAGACTTCTTTCTGGAGAGTGCTCAAACGACTAGGATAACGTCTTGAATGGTGTTGAGATCATAAATCAGGTGTTTGTAAATATTCCTCATTTACTTATTTCATTAAAACACTTACTACTTGGCTATTCATTTGAGTGTCACTCTCTTAGGAGTTACTACTGTATTTTTAAAAATCTGCTTCCTGACTGTAGAGTGAAAGTAATCATGGAGCAATTTCAGAATGTACATAAGGTTCTCCTAAAACACTCCAAAACAGGATTTTGGTGCCCTGATTGAAATAAGAATATTCTTTTCCCATCTTTATCTGCTGTAGATTCTAGCTTTAATGTCACGTTATGGAAGAGAAGAGATTGAGAGCGCATGACAAAGAAACTTGCATATCAACACTAAGAATATTATTCTATTTATTGCTTGGATATTTCAAGACAAAATCACATACTATATCGAAAGCCAGCTTAGATGAACTTGAACTCTGTGAATTGTCTTGCTTGAACCTTTGGATTTCTCCTATTATAGATTATCAGCAGTGTCTTAAAAGATAGAAGAGGACTTCTGATGTGCAGGACTCCACGCAAGAGCAAGACCACATTGCTTCTGCTCTGTTACCACGATGCAGCAACTTCCCAAACTATCAGAAGGAAAGCATCCAGTTAGGGATCCCTTTGGGACCCTTGGCTTTAACTTTCACTTCTGAGCTGAAATACGAGGTGAAACTGGTTCTTTCCTACTTCTCACAGACTCTTCTGTCTTACAGGAGCTGTCCCTTGCCTTGGTCTGTCCAATTCATTCAGCACAGTAGCATTACCCTCAGGGAAAATAAAAATGTCTTTAAGGGCCGAGCCTCTGGCTGACCTCTTCATTTACCTCAAGTGCCCATGGGGTATTTTTTTTTTTCCTATTTCCATTGGTTATGTTGGGGAAAAGTCAACACAAAATCCATAGCAAGTAACTGTGGTCATGTCCTGATTCATAAGGCAGAATTAAACAGTATATTTAAGGACTTATAGAAACAAAAGTAGGTATTTCTTTTTTCCTCACTGACCCTGTTTCATAAAATAACACTTAACACGGGTTCTTCAAAACACACATCTCTAGAGCAATGCCAATCATGTTAGTATTTAAACCCCACACATTCTGCCAGCAGCTTGCCTAGAGTCTCCATCCACACAGATACCCCATCTGTTGCTGCTCTGAAAATATACTTTTTTTCCTGCTTCTCCCTCTTTTAAACAGGACACAATGTAGAACCGCACCCCGAAAAACTCCCACTGAAATCTTTCAACACTTCCTATTGACTCAAATTTCCACTTATAATGGCCCTAACTGAGAGCCATTATAAGAGGTGTTAATAGATACTTTAAATTAAAATAGTCAGCTTCTAACATGCAAGTTAGCCACAAAATGACAGAGCATTAGCATTTAGAATTTTGATGAAGTACAACCTTCTTAAAGTAAGCGTTGGGGGAAAAAATGAATACGCAGTCAAACCAGATCTACAACCAGCTTGGTACACTGATCTACCTCAAATGCAGCTCCTCCAATGACAGTGCTTTTCAGTCGGCTGAGGCTACTAAAGCAAACTTCTACAAACAGGGTGACTCACAAAACAATGTGACATGTGCCTCTACTTCAAATGATGCTCTGTTGGTTGGTAGAATATCAGTTGTAGAAGACAGAGACACAGACAGGTATATTTGTTAAAAATCTTTACAACACAGGATAAGGGGCTTAGCCCCAGGGCTGATAGTAGTATATAACAGAGACAGAATGTAGAGGCAGGAGGATTTCCCTAGCAAATGGAACAAAGAGGTGAGACAAGAACACTGCCAGAGATTTTTGTTAAAGTGTCTCACGCATACGACTGACACTGGCCTGTTTCTTCCTGCACTTGACTACCCGGACTGAGGTGTTGTCTACATCCTGCACCTCCTCCAGTATGTCATACATTTAATACAGCAATCCTCGCTTCCTCTCTGGTTCTGCCATACCTTCATTTTATCCACCCCCCCCCCCCACCCCTTCAGTAGCTCGGAACTGAACTGGCAGTTGAATTCAAAGACAACATTTCGCTTTTCAACGACAGAAAATCCCGTTCTCCTGTGTCCACGCCTTGCTAGCCCGTAGCATGCGGCGTGCTGATGATGTTTACCGTGCTCGAAACACGTGTCTGTCAAATCTGTCCGGGCGCCTTCAAAAGCCTGCAGTTAAACACTACAACCATCTCAACTCTAACATGCATTCCTTGGAAATAAGCACCAACCGTTGCCGAGACAAAACCATCGCGTGGTACTACAGCTTTTTGCAAGAAGACCATAATTCTCGTGGCCAATGCTTACTTTGCAATGGCAGTCTTTCAGGTTTTAGTACCCGAGGCAGATGTTGGGCTGCAGTGAGTGCACTCCTAGGGATCATACCCCGAAAACACAGGCTCACTATTCTTGGATGAAAACCCAGGAATGATATAGGGATGGGGACTTAGAAAATGCTTTTCAGATGATCCCCATGCAGAAATACTCAGACTGTTCTTTCAAAACAGTTTCAGAATTGTAGCGAAATTGAGCCACAGGATGCCATAAAGCTCCGTGTGACTGATCTAACCATAAGCACTCCAGAGCAGCTGTATGCACACCAGGGAAAAACCGCGTACCATTGTCTTCGGCTACAAGACACCAAGGATAATTCCCTAAGGGGTATGTTACTTCTTTCTAGTGGTGAAAGATTTGTAGATATTTTCCAGATTCCTAATCCCCATTTTTATTTACCGCAGTATATAAACCGAGTTCCTTGGATGTATAATGTATTCAACCTAATATAACTGCTCATAGGAATGATGCTGGAAATTCTAAAGCAGAACTCACAGTTTGCCAGAAATTTCCCTAAAAGGATGATCCCTGCTCCCACTTCTTTGTTTGCTGGTACAACCTCATTTCAGGCAAAAAAATAAAAATAAATGTAGCCTACTAAGTAACGGGGGGGGGGGGGGGAGGTAGGATTGATGGGGGGAGGTGGAGAAAGCTCCTTAAAGCCATCATTCCTGATTATCCCTAGTGACTGGCTCTAGCTGTTTTGGGTTTTAGGTGTCTCCAGTCTTCAGTCTCCGAGTTAAGTCCTTTGGGGGCTGTAAGTCACAATACTCCAGGAAGAAAGGCATTGTTTGGTGACTCCCTGGATTGCACTTCCTGCGATCCAGTCTTTCTTAGTGTTGCTGTACATTGAATCAGCTGGAGATGTTTTAAAACCACTGATGCCCAAATTCCTCTCTTAGATATACTGTTTAGGGTAATGGTTCAGAATGAGGCCTGAACAGCAGGACTTTTAAGGGCTTTTCAAGTGATTTAAATGAAAATGTAAATTACAAAGCAGTGCTCAGTTCCATCCCTTTTCTCACAACTACTGCACATAGTCTGAACCCTAGGTCTGTTTTATTATTTTCCTTTCATCTCTCAGATCATTACTATTGCTGATTGTTTAATGTCCCGGTTTTAATCAGTTTCAATTGAGACTGTCTCTTACAACTTATCAAGAGTCTCTACAATTTATTGTGAAAACATTTACCTTTTTAATTAAATATCTCGGTGCCTTTCATGTTAAAGTCGACATCAAGCCTGTCATCATTCAAAGTTTCTCCTTTTCTTTTAGCATTTTACTTTTCATGTTCATGTTTGGTTGTAATGGTAGATCACACACACACATACATAACACACACACACACACACACACACACACACACACACTTGTCTTTAGTATTGTGGATTTAACCCAGGACCTTGCATATGTTAGAAATGTACCGACTCTGAGCAGTAATTTTAGACTTTGGCTTAACTTTTAAATTTTGAGACCTGGTCTCACGATATTGCCCTGGCTTGTGTGCGTCTCACTCTATAACCCTGGAAGGTTTTCAACTTGCAGTTCTCCTCCCTCAGCAGGCCTGTTTTATTGTAATGGTATTTAAGTATCATAATTATTTTTTCCAGACTTTTTCTCTAAACCTTCATTTGCAATTCAACAATGTTAGTTTTAGTCTCTGTTGCTATTATTGTTATTATCATGATCATTATATATTTTAAGCTCAGCGTCTCCATGTATTTAAAATTGCTTCTCCTCTGACAATAAAAAAATGAGTGTATCTGTGTCAAGCGCTGTGAGAGGGATGAGTGCCCTCAGCTTTTAGACCTCCCACTTATTCCCAGAGCAATTCTGTGAGTTTTCAAATATCGCACAGAGAAATGGAACGGCTGTGCTTTCTAGTGTCTCATGTCACTCAAAGATAAAATGACAGCCCCATTTTTAAATATCCATCGGCTTGTGTGTCAGCATAGTAACTCACTGGGGTTATGGGGCAGAATAAACGGTCTTATTAAGGAATCTGTTATTATACTATGTGAAAAAGAATACCTGAGAAAACCAGGACGTACATCTCTAACCGGAAATCTGGCATCAAAAGCATTTAGCTTTTTTTTTTTTTTTTTTTTTTTTTTGTGATCATCTCTGAGTTCATTCTTGGAATCCTCATAGGACTCTCTTGGGCTGGGTTTTCTCAGCTTCTTTCTCTGGTTAGAGAATTATTCTCCAATGGGCTCAGCTGTACTGCAGCTGGGAAGCCACATTAATTTATCAAGACTTAGATCTGACCACCTGGCACCAAACAAATTTGAGAAGCTCCTGATATAAAATGGGAAGTGAGCTTCTCCTGAAGACTGTGTGGTTTAGTTATGCATGATGAGGCTCTCTGCAACAGAGGAGATGGGGGAGGTGAGAGATTCAGGAGAAATTAGTCATATTCTCAGCAGAAGAGAGAACCAGAGCCCTGCATCCTTACTTGTGTAGGCTCCGTTCTCACAGAGAACGTGCCTTTCCCCTGAACTTTGTCTAGCCTTCTTGCTGAAGGAGAATGTCCTCTCAGTCACTGGCTTTACCCAAGATTTCAGATCCTATTAAAGGAGGACTTGGTGTATGTCTGTCATGATTCCCGTTGCAGGACATGGATTCTCTCACTTAAAATCTCACTAATATTCTTCATAGAGAGATGTAATAAATCATCCAAGATCACATGAGCTACACATTGTATTTTCACTCTGTGTTGTCCCAAGTGCTTCATAACAAATGCTTTGGGCTGCCATTTCTTTCAAGAAGTCAGCTTGCCATAGTCTATAATAAAAATTTATTTTCTCTGACTCTTTTTTTTTTTTTTTTTTTTTTTGGAAAATCCTATTGTTTCAAGGCTCTGACAAAATTTCAACCCTCATCTGTTACCTACATTCACATACGTGAATTGCACTTGATTTTTTTTCTTTTTTTTTGTTACACCCCATTACTTTATGCTTTCTTTTTGAGACATGCTGATTTCATAAATCTATAAGCTGTTTTTTTCTTACAAATATAATACATTTTGAATGCTATTCATTCTAACATGTTTTCTGCCAGTCCAGTCTCTGTTTGAAATATCCCTACTAAGTATTCCTCATTCTGGCAGCCTAGCAGTCCCTGACAGTCCTGTTCTTTGTCCCCTTCACTATCCTGTCCTTCTTTCCTTTAGACCTTATTGTTTCTACTTATGTCTTCAAGATCAACGAGTCTTTCATTTATTCAAACGGGATAATTTCTAGTTTCCTTCCCACCACTTAGACTTATGTCTGTTTTTCAATCTCCAATCCGTAAGCCCCCTCTATGTTTGTTTGTTGGAGAGTTGGAGCATCGCTTCTGATCACATTCCTACATGGATCCTCATAGGCCCATGTAGTCATTCTTCCAGATGGCTTTGCCAAGACAGGCTTTCAGAGGGTGTTTCTGAAAGTCTTTGTTTACTTGTTCTGGTGTTTGGGTCATTTTAGTGTTTTGTTGTTCCTGCTGCTTTGTTTTTTTTTAATGTTGTTTGTTTGTATGTTTGTTTTGGATTGGGGGTGTCTTGTCTTTATATGGCTTTATATTAAGTTTATTTGGCACACTAAATTGCTGGAAGATCCTAGGGATGTTTCCAGGTCAGGTTCATTCATATTAGGACTCATATCTTTCAAATTTGAACTTAGACAGTATTGTCCCTACATTTAATCTGAGTAACTCAGCAAGCATCTTTTACCTTTTCTTAGCTCAAACTTTGATAACTTTAGCACTGGACTGACTGTAACTTACTTCTCTGTTTTGCAGAAAATGGTGACCACCATTGTGCCTCAAGGCTTTCTTCCTACACAAGCACAGCCACGCTCTGCCTGAAGACTTATTGAGAGTCATACACAGACAACTGGGCTCTGCTTATTGGCCTGTAATGCAGATCCTCTTGTTCTGTGTCCTGTCCTGAAATTCCCCCAGCGGCTTCAGCAACATTAAATGTAGATTTTCGTTTTCACTGCTTTGCCCAACTGACCCTTGCACAATACTCCTCTCTTCATTTCTTCGCTGTGGTAGAAAAGAACATCCAGGAAAACACAGAAACTGTAAAGCTCTGCTCACAATGTGTACAACATTTGCTGCTTCATTTTATTTTTAGGGCATAAAATAGCTATTTTTCCTTATTTTGTCAAATTTCAGAGTATTTATTGGGATGGGTCCAGTCACATTATTTTGGCAGGGAACAGAAGCCAAAAATGTTTGTTGTGCTGATCCCTTTGAATATTTACTGTTAGATTTCATGTTAACAATTATACATGTTTTAGGGCTTCTGTCCCTAGATCTTGAAAAACATTCTGGTAAAGTTAAGATAAGCTGGTAATCACATTTATAGATACTCTGGCTTCACTTCTGTGTGCACTTTTTGCTTTAGTCACCCTATTTTAATCCCTTGTACAATGCACAAGGTTATATGTCATTTTCTTGTTTATTTGTTTAGAATCCAGTTCCTTCCGTGAAAATCACGTGGTGACAGAGAGAATGTTGTACGCATTGTTAGCATTTTTGTTTTCAACATGCAGATTAATGCCTTTAGTGCACAGAGGACTCAACAGCAAGTGAAGACTCGAGAAGATAAACACATGAATTAACTGCAATGTTTGGGGACCATCAAAGGCATAACTCTAAGAGATCTTTGGCTTTCAGACTAAATTAGAATTTTTTTTAAAGGTGCATATTCTAAAATTAGTACCTGGATTGGAAGTGTTTTGTTTTTGTTTTTGTTTTAATTACAAATTGGCTTACTATTAGTGACCCCCAATTGTTAGCACTGCAGTTAAAAGGTAGGTTCCGACTTCCTTGACTGACAATCGTGGATATAACTTATTAACTCCTCTTATACCTCATCATTACATAGTAATAATAGTACTTGCTTCCTAGGTGTATGGTCTAATCAGCAAATAATCACATAGAAGAGTATTTCACATACTATAAGCAACAAGCATTCCTCTTATCTCCTTACTCCCAGTCATTATTATGTCAGAGAAAATTGAAGGTCTTCAAATTTATTATGTTTGTTACCAGCCATAGCAAAATTATACAACATACCAGGGGAATCCAGCATTAACAATAATATCATCTTTTAGAAGAGACAAATTAGTGTTCTTATGTGGTCTGCAACATAAAATGATAAACAAACATATATTTTTGTACTAAATTAGTTATGTTTAAGTCTGACTCCTGAACTGTTGCATTGACATCATAGGTTCTAGCTCTAAGCTTATAATAATGAATGGAAAAAGAACTAATTGTGAAGTTCACTGAGCCCATGATGTAACAAGAACTAGTGTGGAGGAAAAGCACCAGTTTCTGGTTTGGGGGTCAGAAAGAAAAAATGCCTGCTGTTTATTATAAAGAGGGCATTGCAGGCATAGAGAATTAGTGTCTTGTGCACATCTGACTACGTAAGCTTTTTATGTGTCCCTGGACCGATGCATGTCTAGAAGAGAGATGCTATTTTATGCAAGCTTATGCCTTTGTAAAGTCTTAAAACTTTCATCTATGAATGCTAGTCCTCTAATTCCACTTGTGGACTGTCTGGCTTAGTGGAGACCTATGCGTCTATGCCATATCGTGTGAGCCCACTTGTTTGCCTTTCTTGACCTATACTTTTATGTTAATACAGTAGCAATGCTGTAGAAATTGTTTCAAAGGAGCCTTTCTTGTGAAATTAATTGTAGGATTTATTATGTTAGTGCCCAAAATAATCAGAAATATATTTTAATACATTTTCTGTAAACTGAACAAAAATATCTTTGAAGACTGCACCTCTAGCTTCTATTTATTTGTGTGAGTGTGTTCCTGAATGAGTTTTTATTCTGCAATTTCATTTCATTTCTTTGCAGGCCAAAAGAGGGCATCAGATCCATAGACCTGTGGTTATGGTTCTTGTGAGCCACCTGATTTAGGTAGAGGAAACTGAACCTAGATCCCTTGGAAGAACAATAAGATGTTTCAATCATCAAACAATCTCTCTAGCCCTGAAAACTGTTTCTTACCACAGAAATGCAGGAAAATCAGGCAAAATGTATGGTACTAGTTTTTTTTATTTTTTTTATTTTTAAGCCTTGTTATTTTTTTTTTTTTTTTTGCTGTTTATTTTTGAGTTTGTATTTTCATTTCATACCTTCAGTTTATTTCTTTCTATTCCCCTCTCCAATCTCTATCGTGTTCACAGTCTCTTTTTCATTAATTGTTTTTTCACACTTATATGTATTTGTATATACATGTATGTCCCTAAACTACTGAGTCTATTTAACATTACTTTGTATGTTTGCAGGGCTAAGCATTTAGCACTGAGGAACAAACTGCTGTGCACTTCCCTGGCGGACAACCTCTTTTGCTTCCAGCTTTACTCAGGACACCACAGCCAATCAAAATGCAGCGTTGTGGAGCCAAGCCCCAATGAATACATCTGCAAAACACTCCTGCATCTAAAGCTTAAGAAAATTGCAGAATAGCGGGCAAAAAGACCGTAAGAGCCAGAGAATCAGGAACTTGGCTATGAGATTTTGTCTCCTTGTAACATCTGCAGTGACACCTATAACGTCTCCTAAACATGACAGCGCAACACGATCAGAACAAGGATGGGACAAATGAAGGTGACAAACTGGGTGGGAAAAAGTTCAAGAAAGTCTTTCACCCCTGCAAAAAGAACTAAAGGCAACCGAGTTAAAGAACTTATTGAGGCCAACTCAGTTAGAAAGTTCACAAGACCAGTCTAGAGCCTTGTTGTGGTTATTTGAGCCAAGGTGTCAGAACTTACGGAGCTG
Organism: Micromys minutus; assembly: GCF_963924665.1. Lineage (NCBI taxonomy): Eukaryota > Metazoa > Chordata > Mammalia > Rodentia > Muridae > Micromys > Micromys minutus. The sequence goes on from NC_137958.1 coordinate 37,158,229, forward strand.
CTGTTTTTCATTTTAAAAATAATCAGTTACCGTCATTTATGCCATTAAAAGAAGAAGTTACCTTGATGTCTTTTACTCCATCGCCTGGTGTGAACTGCTTTCAAGGCTAAACTTCACACTAACAGAATCCAGCCACCACTTTTAGTTATGAATTGTGGTTCTTGTTTCCCTGCATGCAATTTGCTAAAGATAGAACAATAATAGTCTTCCATAAACTATGTTGTTTTTTTTTTATAGTAGACACTCTTCATGAGAAAATTACCATTAATGGCTCACGAGTGAGCTGAGCTCCTCAGGCAGCGTTTCTACCCAGATAAAAAGAAATCTTCACTTGGTGGTATGCTTCCCAATGCCCACTGTGCTCTCCTTTCTTATATGGAAATAAATACAGTAATCAGAGGTGACATGATTTTAAGTATCACTACATGAGTAGTTTGAAACAAAGGAGAAGTGTCAAGAGAGAGGATTTTTAACTAGTAGGTAAATTCAAACGTGTGTCAGATGATTCTATACATTTCTTGAATTAGGTAACAAGTTCTAGTTGTAAACTTATAATACGAATTTTGAGAAAGTCATGAACAACTAATTAGCTGGTGCATTTACAAGACATCAGATTCACAGGGCAGGAAAATATTTTTGAATAGGGGTTATATTTAGTTATGAAAAAACTGGCTTTGAGTCTGAGCTTTGTCGTTTCTTATTTCAGAATGTCAGGGAAAATGTTTTCTAATTAACCATCTAGTCATATAATTATGGAAGAAACACTGTCTACTGCAACAAATTGGTGACTTTGCTCTCTTTTTTATTGTAGATTCTTAGAGGCCAGTAGGAAGTCACCATCTTTGTCATTGAAATGGAGCCTTTTTTTTCAAAGTACACTTGATGTACATCAAGGAGTTAGTATGTAATGGATCCAAGTCATTGCATATAACAGCTCTAGGAGAAACGGATAAAAGAATTAGTTTTTTCCCAAGTATTTTCCATTCTTTCACTATAACTTTATGTTAATAAGAATTAAAGTTTACAGTCATAATGTTTCCTTAGATACAGAGATTTTAGAACCCCAAGGATTCTGTGGGATTGAATGTTACAGATTAAAGGTGAAGATAATTTTTTCAGAGCAACCAAGAAATATAATTACAAACATTTCTTTTAAAACCTTTCGGCAATGCTGTGTTTCATAAAGTTCTCAAAACAGTGACTCACAAAGAAGGAAAACTGCAATTATTATGTCCTCAATATCTACTAAAATAAAATTAGCCATATTTCCTTATTGCCTTAGAATAATGCGAAAGCTTTGAAAAAGTCTCTATTTTCCCAGGAAAAGTCTATATTTTCCCAAGAAAGGAGTAATTTTATATATAATGTAAGCATATGCTGATGTATTTATAAAGGTTCTCTGCATAATACATCTGCCACTGGGTTTCTCAAGGCCAACATACAATTACTGTTTTTTATTTTATGCAAAGAATTGGAGGAAAACTATTATTTTAAAACTTTTTTCTCCTTTTCCCAAATAACTCAGATAGGCAAATATATGAATGAAAAACAATATATTGATTTGTTATATAACTAAAATCCCATTTTAACGGTAGACATCAAATATGTTGTAACATTAAATCTGGTCAGAGGAAAGAGAAGGAAATGAAGGTGTGGTCAGTAGGTCAAGTAGGTTGATTCAAGATGATAGTCTGTAAATCAATGCCCAGTAAGTTCACTTGGCTCTAACTGAAGACAGCTCTCCACCTTCCTTAAACCCATTTTCAAATGACAGAAGAGCAAAAGTACCTGGACACTGAGGGGGAAGGACGGGTTATAATGGAGAAGTACGATGGAGAGAAAGCGCCAGGCCCTCTCTTGGAAGCTTTATATCTTGAAAGATTGAGATGAATAACCATGAAGTAATTGTAAAAGAATGTAACTGCTTACAGTGAACTGATAATTTTTTTTTCAGAACCATAAGAACGTTATGGACTGTAAATGAAGGAAGATGTCTGGAGGTCATGTAGTTACTTAAAGCGGGAATAGATAGTTAAATAGTCAGGAAAGTGGCTAAAGGCACTGTAAATGACAAAAGACTAATAGATGTGATCGGTCTGTGTTTGGGGCACATTATCTTCAAGAGAGTTTATGTTCTTCCTTGTGGATACAAAAAGAATAAACTTTGACACTGAGGCCATGCAGCTTTGCTGAATACAAAGGTATAAAATGATAAAGAAATATATCAAATGCATGTCACTATAAAATATAATAATATTAAAAAGTCATGAACTATCTTCAATATTTAATTTTTAATCAATAAACCAACAATATCATATTTGTATACACTGCACTGTGTCAACACCTATGTTTTAAAAATGACTCTGTGGAACAGTAGCTATTATGCTGGGCTCCAGAGTAATAATACAATAATATGGATCCTTGATTTTGAATGGGGCTTTTTGTGTGTGTGCGAGATAAATGGTGAAACCTTTCCAAGATAAATCTGTTGTCATGGCTTTCTCTCCCTATTGCTATTCTCCCCAGTTTATTTCCCTTTTTATTGCCCATTGCTTTTAGAAGGAATAAATATTAATGAGTTCCACAATATAGTTTGTACTCCTCAGTTAACACTAGAGAGAGTACCTACTCCCTGTTGAGTAATCATTAGCAAGGCAGTGAACAGCTAGTGCCAGGCACAAACCATTTCTTTTACAACCTTACATAGCAGGCGTGTGCCTCTGGAAGAAACGCTGTTCGTTCTCCAGTGCACATCCCTGAGAGCTAGTTTCAGGATTCCTACTGGTGCTATCAGTCATCCACAACAGACTTCACAAAATAATGCTTAAGGGTTACTAGAGGAATACAAAGCAGGGCCAGTTGATCGAGTCATGGTAGGAGAAATTTGATCCTCCATCTTTCTCCTATTAATGAGAAGTCCTGTTCTAACAGCTGTGGACCCTTTCCATCTCAGGAAATAGGACTGGTGAACAATAAAATAATTTTGTCGTCTCCAAATTTCTCAGAATTTTTTTTTTTTTTTTTTACAGAAGATATAACAGATTTTTACAGAAGAACAGCCAAATGACCTGAAATAGGACTTGGTGAGTGTAGATTAGACAACCTCACCTCTGAAAACAAGCAGTTGGCTCTTTCTGTCCGTGCTTTCTCCTTGGTATTAGTATAAGAAGTATAGGATGGAGGCTTTCCTGGACATATATACTTGACCTCTTGTGTCTCATCTTACAGTGGTGATGCTCTTTGCCCATGTACACTGTGTTAGACTTAAAGAAAGATTCACTGAGGTACATAAAAGAAGTTTAAGGTTTAGGGCCCTTCACATGCCAGCTCTCTCCAACTCTGTTAGTAAATCCTGAGTGGCTTCAGTCATTCTTTTCTTAACAACCAGGAAACCAAAAACATTGTATCAGCCTTGGAACTCAGTCCTAGGATCTGTCTCCTCCAGAGTCTCAATTCTTCCTTATGCTTAGCAACTAATGTGCAAGAAGTGAATCATGATATCAGTTACCATGATGCAACAATGTCAGGGATCTGTATTTAAAGTATTCAGGTGGTTTTTGAACAATATACATTGAGGGAATAAGCTTTTGAGAGCAATCATTTGCCTGATAAATATGTCCTTGTATGTGTAAAAATTGATTATCAATTTGACAAGATATAGAATCAGCTGAGAAAGGAGTATCTGGGTTAGTTTTTTTAAAGAGCTTATGTAGATAGTTTATAATCTCAGTGGAGATTGCTTAGTTTGAGATATGAAGATTCAACTTAACTCCAGGTGGTACCAACTCATTGGCTGGGGTTTCCTACTGGATAAAAAATAGAAGGCAACTTGGACACCAGTATTCATTTCTCTCTGTTTTGTGACTGGATGTAATGTGTTCAGCAGTCTCATACTTCAACTGCCATGCCTTCCTAACTGTGTTGGGTCTCACCTCAAACATTACGGTAGAATAAATCTTTTCTCCCTTGAGTTGTTTCTATATAGATATTTTCTCACAGTAAAAAATTAACCAATATGGACCATCTTTCTGAAGGTTAAGCTGCAGTGTGGCATACCCAGAGGTTACTTGTGAAGACCTAAATGATCATGCCTACAGAAACTTCCAATGTGAGACTCATGAAGTTCTAACCTTCAAGTAGAAAAGTCTGCAAATGCAAGAGTGTCAGGATTTAAGATTTCTGATGACAGGGATCAAGACTATTTTTGAAAAATTCTGTCTCCAACATAATAAACTTTGGTGGGACAGAACAGCTGTTCAACTACAACCCATTTAGCAGATGAAAGAATGCCAAGAAAAAAATCCTGAACTATAAATTGCACATAGGTGCAGGAAAGTAATACTGAAGGACAGACATGGAGGGAATTCAGTGTCAAGTACCCAATTCCACCTGCTTCTTCTCTGAATAATCAGACGATTTCCCACCCCAATTAGCAAAGAGCCTTAATAAATATGACCAATCATCATAAATGTTATTATAACTACTAATTTTATGGTATGGGTTAGGGATTTAATTTAGATGTTTATAAATATTGAAATAAACTCACATTGTTGAAAATAATGTATTTTTCTAGCTTCTTAACATGACACCTTTCACAATGGTCACAAACAATATGAAATACCTTGGCATGACCCTAACTAAGCAAATGAAAGATCTGTACGACAAGAACTTCAAGTCTCTCAAGAAGGAAATTGAGGAAGATCTCAGAAGATGAAAAGATTTCCGAGTCTCATGGATTGGAAGGATCAACATCGTAAAAATGGCCATCTTGCCAAAAGCAATCTACAGATTCATTGCAACCCCAATCAAAATTCCAACTTAGTTCTTTATAGAGTTAGAAAAAGCAATTTTCAAATTCATTTGGAATAACAAAAAAAAAAAAACCCAGGATAGTAAAAACTATTCTCAACAATAAAAGAGCTTCCAGGGGAAACATCATCCCTAAGTTCAAGCTATATTACAGATTAATCATGATAAAAACTGCATGGTGTTGATACAGAGACAGGCATGTAGATCAATGGAACAGAATTGAAGACCCAGTAATGAACCTGCATACCTATGGTCACTTTATCTTTAACAAAGGAACTAAAAACATTCAATGAAAAAAGGACAGCCTCTTCAACAAATGGTGTTGGTTCAACTGGAAGTCAGCATGCAGAAGAATGAAAATCGATCCATTCTTATCTCCTTATACAAAGCTCAAGTGCAAGTGGATCAAAGAACTTCACATAAAACCAAGTACACTGAAACTATTAGAAGAGAAAGTGGCGAAGAGATTAGAACACATAGGCAGGACAGAAAATTTCAGAATACCAATGGCTTTTGCTCTAAGATCAAGAATTGACAAATAGGACCTCATAAAATTGCAAATTTTTTATAAGGCTAAGGACACTGTCAAGGAGAAAAAAAAAGCAACCAACAGATTGGGAAAGGATTTTTTCCAATCTTACACCTGATAGAGGGCAATTATCCAATATATATAAAGAACTCAAGAAGTTAGACTCCAGAGAATCAAATAATCCTATTAAAAATGGGTTAAAGAGCTAAACAAAGAACTTTCAACTGAGGGATAATGAATGACCAAAAAACACCCAAAGAAATGCTCAACATCCCTAGTCATCAGGGAAATGCAAATCAAATTGACCAGAGATTTCACTTTACACCAGTTAGAATAGCTTAGATCAAAAACTTGGGTGAAAGAAGATGGTGGCAAGAATGTAGAGAAAGAGAAACACTTCTCTATTGTTGGTGGGATTGCAAGCTGGTACAACCACTCTGGAAATCAGTCTGGTTGTTCTTCAGAAAATTGAACATAGTACTACCTGAAGATCCAGATATTTTACTCCTGGGCATATTCCCAAAAGACACTCCAATATATAACAAAGACACATGTTCCCCTATGTTCATAACAGCCATATTTATAGTAGCCAGAAGCTGGAAAGAACTCAGATGTCATTCAAAAGAGGAATGCGTGCAGACATGTGGTAGATTTACACAATGGAGCACTACTCAGCTATTAGAAATGACTTTATGAAATTCCTAGGCAAATGGATGGAACTAGAAATTATCATCTTGAGTGAGGTAACCCAGTCACAAAAAAAAAAAAAAAACACACATGGTATGCTCTCACTGATAAGCAAATACTAGTACAAAAAAGCTCTGAATACCCTAGAAACAATTCACAGACCTTATGAAGCTCCAAAAGATGGAAAACCAAAATGTGGATGCTTCAGTCCTTCTAAGAAGGGAGAACTAAAAGCTCACTGGAGGAGATACAGGAATAAATAGTGGAGCAGGGACTGAAGAAAAGATCATCCAGAGACTGCCTCACCTGGGGATCCATCCCATATGTAGCCACCAAACCCAGACACTATTGTAGATGCAAATTAGTGCTTACTGGCATGAGCCTGATATGGAGGCCTCCTCAGAGGCTCTGACAGAGCTGTACTGACACAGAGGAGGATGCTTGCAACTAACCATTGGACTGAATATGGGGACCCCAGTGGAGGAGTTAGAGAAAGAATTGAAGGAGCTCAAAGGGTTTGCAACTCCATGGGAAGAAGAACAATATCAACTAACCAAACCCCTGAGAGCTCCTTGGTACTAAAACATCAACCAATGAGCACACATGAAGAGACCCATGGCTCCAGTTGCATATGTAGCAGAGGATAACATTGTCTGGCATAAATAGGAAGAGGGGTCTTGGTCCAGTGAAGGCTTAGGCACAGAGGTAGGAGTGGGAGGTTGGGAGTAGAAGCATCTTCATGGAAGCAAGGGGAGGAGAAGGGCAATGGGAGTAGGAAGAAATGAGATAACATTTGAAATATAAATACGAAGGATATACAATAAAAAGTTAATCACTTGAAAGTACCACTAGATTATAATTCTAATGAGTCTTATACTTGTTACTATAATTTTGTACTCTAAAGATACTGCACAAAATATTGGGAAATTATGATTATTAAAGAACATTTCATATCAAATATCATTTAATTAATCTAGTCATTTATTCTTTTAATTATGTTATTTCCATAGTAAAAAAAATTTTCTGTTGGACTTTCTAAACAAATATAGCATCACTAATTATATTATTAAATACAATGCATTAAATAATCAGTCGATTTTGTAGTTGTAGTAATGACATCATTAATCCAGGATCCCAACCAGCAAATCCTTCTCAAATTATTCCAAACAATAGAACAAAAGCCAAATACTTTCACACACCTTCTATGCAGCCACTCTTACTCTCATGCCAAAGCCTAATAAAAGGAATATCAGTAATAAATGAAAAATTGCAAAGACTTTTGACCTGAATACAAGTATATCACACACACACACACACACACACACACACACACACACACACACACACACACACACCATGATTAAGTTGACTATAACCAGAAGTTATTGGGAAGGTTTGACATACATACTTAATCTGATAATATTTCAAATACTAAAAATGATTGTAAAGACAAAAGTCACATACACATTTCAATAGATGCAGAAAAGGACTTTAACAAAATTCTGATATGCTCTCATGACAAATATTCTAGTGAAATGGGATTACAGGAAATATACTCATCGTAATGAAAACCACATATGACAAACACATCAAAACCATAATATCAAGTGAAGAAAATATGAAAGAATACCAGGACAGGAACAGAAATGTCTACTGCCCCACTGCTTTTAGTCTAGTTCTGGAAGCCTTAGAAAAGTATAAAGACAATAGGAGGAAGTTAGAGAGAGAGAAACCAGGAAAGATTAAATAATACATTTGCAAACATATTAAACACACTATGCAAAATCAATTCTCAGAAAACTTCTAGAAATGATCAACACTTTTAGCAGAGGCAGTATATGAAATCAACTTAGGTACCAATAATAAACATGCTGAGAAAGAGGTCACAGAAACAAATGTATTTATAGTAGCTGGAAAAAAAAATCTAGGAACATGTGTAACCATGGAGGTGACAGACCTCTACAATGAAAACTTTACATCTTGGAAGAATGATGGGAAAGACACTAGAAGATGGAAAGACCACCCACTTTCATGGGACTGGCATCATTATTATTGTGAAAAGGATCATCCTACCAAAGGTGATTTACAGATTCAACATAATGTGAATGCCCATGATATTTTTCACAGAAATAGAAATGTGCATTCTTGGTTGGTACCCTGTACAATAGAAGTCTTGTGTTGTCTTTAGGCACATTCTTTAATAATTTTAATCTTTGCTTTTTGTTTCTCCGGGTCGTACCATTTGTTATCTTATTTCCCCAGCATATTTTCTCTACTGAGGACTCCCAACATGACCATCAGTTTGGAAGTAAAATAGCCTGGGTGTGGGCTGATTGCCATGTCTCTTTGGACAGGCTCATTTTTTTACAACTTGAGGCTAAGGCTGACCTGCAATGCTGTCAGCTCCCTGGAAGAAGCTGGGATTCCCGAAGCACTCAATGCTCTAACCTCATTAGATGACACAGCAGTGTGTTATTCTGTGTCATGCTGCTTATCCGCTTACTGCCCCTAAGTCACCATAATGCAGAACCCTCAGCCTCTACCATTTCCCTCCCTAGGACAACCACAGAAAGCATCAGCATAACTTTGCTGGTTTGTTCTGGGAATCCCTAATCAAAGCTTTGCATCTGCTCTTAAAAGCATTTGAAATAGCATCGTATCCTGGGCCCCCACGTAATTTTGTAAAGATGATTTCCAGATAATGTAGTCTGTCATCCTGCGGAAAATGGAATGGGAGAGCTACTTATAGGAATGTGTACTCAGAAAAAAATTAAGTTAAATGACACAGAGAAAAATACAAGGAAAGGTAGAACCAAAGACCCAGTTTGAGTTCTGTCTCAGTCTCCTTTGAAAGTTGCCTTAAGGGTGAAAGTAGAAAATATAGTCAGGTTAGCTACTATAACTGGAGAAGGGAGAATAAATGTGCTTTTAAATGTTCAACTACTTTTAAAATAAAATCAGAATTTTAAGTGCCCCAAATGGTCAAAATACATAACATTGACTCATCATTCAATTGAATACCTCTATTCAACTTCAGAGGTGGTATTAGTTCTTCTTGATCAGCAATGGGCAGACCAAGTATGAATGTGGTCTCTCCCTCTTTTAAAGGGTTTTTAAAGAGGAAACCCATTAAACATCTGAGCAGTCATTTTTCATACAAATTGTATCATTTTACAGTGGTGCCTGTAAATGCACTGAGCAAGTGACCTAAGCCAAAGGGATGGTGTCACTGTTTGCATGTTTAGCTGACTTTGGAACTTCTCCAGTACAGTTTTCCTTTGATTGCATTTTTGTTTGAATACTTCCTTAAATCTCAAGGGCGGGTTCTTCCTCCCACGAAAAGTCCCAAAAGTCACCTCTGGGTAAAATACTAGCTACCTTAATTTAATTCCCACCAGGAGAGAACTTATTTACATTTGTCCCTTTGGGTGAAACCCCTGAGCATCTCAGTTCTCTCTGTATTCATGAGGAAATTGCAGAGGGTGGCAATCCTTCTGCTTCTGTTCAAGGCAGAGGACTCACTGGCAAGGATGATCTGACTTTTCAGAGTTTTCTTATGTGTTTATTATCCTATAAACTACATTGCACAATGTCTACAGTGCAAGTTTATGTAAAAAATGTAGACAGTATGCCTTTTATTTCTGTTTCAGTGCAGCACGTTAGGCTTACTCAAGCACAACCCGGAATGTAAAAAATTGTGGAATATGCTTAATTTCTCTCACTGAGAGTGTTTATTGTCAGACTGTATATATCTGTTTGAATGGCTATTATATATAAAATATAGTAATACACATTGAAAGTCTTAGAGATCAGTGATTATTCTTTCCTGTAATCTATACCTAGAATGACTTCCCAGAAACAGGAGACTGTTTGTATGCCATGGGATAGCTTGGCATATTTCTAGGATCCTAAGAGTGAAAGTAAGCCCTCTTTCTGAGATGGATAAGCATCTCATCAATAAAGTTGTGGGGACCTTCCCAGGCTCATAATAACTCTAATGCACATTTTTGAAATATGTCCCACCAATCTGTTATTTCAAAAGAAATGGACAGGAAAGGTGTACCATTGACATTTAATGTACTGTGATAGTTACCTTCTGTGATAAGAGGGGATTAGTACCGTACACAAAGCTCTTCTCTCTTTCTATTTCTCTGATAATATGTTCATTAGCATTCTATGTCATATTGAGACCTCCCAAAATAATGATGTTTATGTGAACATCATATCAAACTTTGTGTGTGTGTGTAAAAAAATATTTTGTGTCAAATTATTCTATTTTCAACTTACATTAAAAAACAACTTGTTACTTGTGAAAACGACTCTACTATAAATCACAGTGTGAACCTGCAAAATAAAGTGTGATATCTGTTCTTAAAAATAAGTGATATATCAGTTGTTTAGGGCTTAAAATGTTCATGGCAATACAATCGAATTTCTTGAGATTATTGTGTTTCAATGGAGCTTGGTTGTAAGAAGTGATTAGAGATCACTTTCTGTCTTCCTCTTTCCCTCCATCTCTGTCTCTCTATATCTCTCTGTCTCTGTCTCTCTTCCCCCCTCCATTCCTCTTTCCTGTCTCTTCTCCCCTCCATCCCTCTTTCCTGTCTCTCTGTCTCGATCTCTTTATAAATGAAATGTGACCTTTTCCTATATATTGAAGAAAAACAGGCTAGAAACAATGTTCACAGAGGACAGTCTAATCATCCTTCATTCTCTTGTATTTGTGATCCACATGCATTACCCCTGGGGTGTTGGTTTACTGGATCCATTCCAAGGGGGAAGTCACAATTTCTATAGTTTGAGGAAGAAAAATATAACCTTTTAAGAAGAATCAGAAAATCAAACAGACAAACTCAGAGGTGTATTAATATTCTTAGCCTATAGAGAAATACACATGTCAAGTACCTAGCACCACAGATTCCAGTTATAAATATTCATTTCGAGTGAAGTAATTAGTTTTGCATTTATTCTATATTTTTATCTATTCTATATTTGTAGCTATCTATTGCTATCTATTACTTTATTCTAACAGATACCTCTTAACAAGTATACTCTTTATGTTCCTATCTATTTGTGTGACTTCTGGTTTAACAATGATACTCTGTGTTCCTGTTTGTTTCTTTGGCTTCTCTACAGTAGTGAAGTAGAAAGAGGAACTCTGAAGAAAAAAATGATCCAAAACATGACGGGTGGCTGATCAGAATTTGCAAGATCTTTTGAAAGTAATAACTTACAAGACATAATTGACACGCAGATACTAAGATCTGATCTACTCTGAAAGACTACTGTAACAAGTCTACCTAAAAGTTTCAAAACAGGGCAGCCATTACAGTAGCTGTAATATCGATGTACTAACATTTAGGTTTTATGCTAGCACCTTATAACCTAAAGGTACCTGAGTAGTAACATATATCCTAAGGCTGTATTCACAAGTGAGCTGGCTTGCTCAGGAAAATTATTGGACGCTGAACTATTAAATTTTGAAAGCTGCAAAACTTCAGTGCTTTTCTTTGCTCACTGACACTTTTTTTTTTTTTTTTTTCTGGGGCAGGGGAGCCACTCTCGGTTTAAAATGGCACATTTCTCTGTCTACCTTCTTCTTGACCCTTTTCCCCCTTGATTATTCTTGATCAGAATTCCTCCCTAAATATTCTAGCTTTTGTTTTTGTCGTTGTTTTTCCCATTCGTCAACCTATAGACTTTGGAGGAAGGTCTTTTCTATTCCCAGTTGTCCAATGCACCATGCTCTGTGCATCCCTTTGTTCTGACCAATACACACTTCCTGAAGATACCTGTATGCTCCACAGCCCCGCCCCCCTCTAAGTAGCTTGTTAGCCACTATTCCGCTCAAGTTCCATTCTCAATAGTTTTTCTAAGGCGTTGTTTTCAGGTTATCACAGTAGGTCATAACTGTTGTTTTGTATACCATCCTGAGGAAGCCAACCATTTTATGACATGAAATTTGTGCTTGTATATTTATGCTCACTATTTTATATATTTTTGGATCTTCGTTGATACCCAATAAGAAATGTTGAATCGATTAGTTCTGGGAGTTTTGTTGGTACTCAGGTAATGGGCATGTGAGAAGTATGTAAAAGTGCTCAGTATAAAATAGAGCCTATAATGATGTGGAGTCTATTGTAGACCAGGGTTTGAATACACTTGCTCATTTGCATACTTATCCATCCAGCCCTGAACTGAAATTAAGAAATAAAATAAAATAAAATATGGGTGATAGTTTCCCTTGCTTATAAAGACAAGTATTTGGAATGTAGTCAGGAATTATGTTGGTTTATTAAAGCAGAGATTGGAGGCTCTCTTTCAAGATCAATGTCTTCACAAGTATTTGGCAAGATTCCAGTACGAGACATGAGCATTCTTGTGTCTAAAACTCAGAGGAAGTGGGAAGGTTGTAAGAGTCAGGGAAACAAAAGTTTGCTGTGATATTTTGTCTCCTAGGAAGGTCAGAGAAACCATATCCAGGAAATCTCATCTATACATCTGCCTAAACAGGTCCTGAACAAGGACAGCAGCAGTGAATATGTTAACATAGAAATGGGGCAACTCATGGAGACTCCATGCTGGACAATGAGCTTCAGGTAACCAAAGAAAATCAAGAGAAGAAATACTCTTCTCTAGGGAAGAACTGACAAACATTGGTCAGCTCTGAAACCATATACATCCAAGTAACATGTAAACTGAGCAGCTTTCATTTATGTATTTAGGAGGCCTATATATAATGGTATATCTGTGTAATATGATATACAAATAATAAACTACATATAATACATGTAACAAAATAACATCAATAAAAACCCAAGATATATAGAAAATTTTAGTATCCTCATTAGTTTATTCTTAATCATAGGTTATCAAAGGGAATTTTTCAAAACGTTGATTATAAACTTCCTATCCATTATTTATTTTATATATTTGTACTATATTCAATTCAACATATTGTAATCAATTTCATTTTAGTTTTATACTAATTATCCCTTCAAAATGTTGACTCAAAAGGCTTTTACTATTATTTTAATTAAACCTATCAACAAAATAAACCTGACCAAAGCTAGAGCTGTATTGTTTTGTTTTTACCTACATCGGTCTAGGTTACTCTTTAGCTGGCTTGAACTCCAAGCACAGTGCGAATAGTAGGAACTCTGTCCACCTCTGAAGACCTGTCTACATTCCAATTGCTCATTCTTCATGAGTCAGCCATTTGAGGAGTACCATGTACCTTCTTTGTCCTTCTGTGTGTTTACATGGGAGAGCAAGTTGTCGTTGGTTTGTATGCAGTATATTTCCCGGGTTTGGACACCACCTCCACAGAGGGTGGTCTGGTTGGCACGCCTCTTGTCCTGCTGACTAAGCAAAGGATCCACATGGCAATCTGTCCACTCTGTGGTTCTCCAGCCATACCTAGATGAGGAGAATGAGGTGGCAAAGGTGATTATTCAGGAAAATGTTTCTTCATCCTTCTCTGGTCTTCTAATACTGAAACTCACAAAACCTTTTCCTCTGGATCCAGTATAGACTCCCAGTGTGATGAAGACAGATTCGGTTCCACTTACTTCATTGTCCTCAGTTAGGCCCCCTTTAGAGGGGTTAAATGCAGAGTGTGCCTGCTTTAATTGCAACTGCTGGAAGTTACTTATCAATATTTTATGAAATAAGAACATAATGCTGAAAACATTAAATTTTATGTGCAATTAAATTGAACTCCAGATCACCCTTTCTTGGTGCTTATAAACAAAGGCAGGCTTTGAGAACAGCAAACATTATAAGTGATGATGAGCCCAAACACTTGTTTTTGCTTTTAATAAAAATGCATGAAAATTGCGTATTCATATTGGAGCAAAGTTCTAACTGCATGCTAGGATTTAAAAATATAACAGCAATTTAGAGCTTTCTCATTACTGTCAAGAATCAGACCATTTTCATGCACATGTTCTGTAGAACCCAGAATTCCTGATGAATGCCAGGAAGCGATGGAAAGAGCTGACTGCGCTGTTAGTAGAGCACAAAAGAGATTGTCCCTGATTCTTAGAGCTCCAGTCAAAATTATTATGTGAAAGGAATGTTGGGCTTGTCAGCCTTACTTTCCCTAGAAGGAGATAGACAGGGATGCATTTCCTCATGTCACAAACAATAGAAAATGATAGCATTTTCCACCTCTAGGAAAACAGATACCTTAAAAGCCCAGAGGAATTGGCTCAAGTAGCACTTTGTCAGTCTAACCCAGGCACTTCCCCATGGATCAGATTAATAGCTCACATAGATATAAATGGATGTGCTTATCTCAATTAGACAGAAAGGTTAAAGGTGCCCTTAGATGTCTGTTCTGGGTGCTTGGCTCCATCAATGGTGAGTAATTTGCCAGTGAAGATGAGATTGCTTACCATTTTCATTTTTATAAGTGGGGGTTTGAGGCTGTACAATTGTGGGATTGGGCCATCAAGAAGAGCACTCACTTGGTTTCAAAGGAAAAACAATTCTAGAAACATGGATCATTAATAGTTGGTGGTAGGAATAGTGTACCGAAAAGTAAAAGCAAAGAACTAGTTTTCTATGGCTGTTAGGATGAAATTATAAGAAAAAAAACTAGAAGGGATTCCAGTTTAAATCATATAATGAGTTCTGCAATGGAGACAGACTTTGATTAATATAAATGATTGATATATTTTAAAGAAAGTGCTTCCTTAGGAAATGGAGAAGATAAAGACAACCAAAAATATCTGTTTATTTTATTAATGGTACATGAAAAATTGAAGAGATTAAAAATAGAGGCACCAATGTTAGACAAAAATCAGAAGAAACTGGTGGGAGAAACAACATCCTAGAAGTTTGAACAGTGTCCTTCAACTCCTTAATAGAAAAGAACCATCATAGTCAGTAGTACCTCCAGGATTTGTTAGTTCCTTGTTATATGGGCAGACTATGGATGACTCAAAATGTAGTAGAAGGCTTCATGAAAACAATGGCTATTTTGGTATCCTGCCTAGGTATACCAGGGGCACTAATTTGATTTGTCAGTGGTTTATGAAGTTTAAACTCCATCCATTTCCTTTGAATCTATGAACTATTAAGATAAGCTCCCAGTTCATACTAAAAATCTTTAAGTTGCTTCATAATATTCTACACTAAAAAAAGAAATTTTGTTAGGGTAAGTCATTGTAATATTTTCATAGTAGTATTTTTAAGGAAAAACAAGGTTAGAGTGGCAAATATTTCAGAGCTAGTCTTGCTTCATCTGAAGTCAACGAACATTTATTAAGTACTATGCACTATGATATAGGCTGGTAATAAAACAAAAAAAAAAAACCAAATAAATAAACAAAACATCCCCAATAACACCTGAAAGCCATTTATTTTTGATATAGTTCTTTACTTATTTAAAATTGCTACATACCTTTCTGAGTTTTAGTACGTCATAGGAATCTATGATTTTAGAAGCTTGGAGGCTGACAAATGGTGGACCAAAGACCAAGTTAACAAATTACTGGAACATGGACACACTCACCTACTGCCTATATCTCTACTCATGGTACTGAATCATTGCAAGAGAGACATATGCAGCCACCCAGCCTAAAACTCTCATTGCGTGTCATCAACTCAATTAATCACCAACTGATATTATAGACTACACTAAGAGAATCGCTGTTAAAAGTTTAGCCTTCTCAAAGATCTGGAGGCGCAGCTGTTAAACATCCTTTCATTCTGTAAAGGAAGTACACTTTAATGCATAAAGTATGTAATGAGATGTTCTAGTTTGCTGCTTAAAACATGCAAGAAACCTCGTCATTTCCATACTATTTAGTCTGAACTAATATTTGAGTCAAAATACCAATATAACAAATATTAAATATTTGTGACATCAGATAGCTGAAGGGGCATGGCATTTGTAGCTGAAGGGGCATGGCATTTGAGCACACCACATTCTTCCTTCTACTCACGTAGCACAGAGGACAGCTCCATCTCCCTGAGACAGACAGGGCTCTTTTTCTTCAAGTTCTGGACATTCTTTCTCACTTCCAATTGGAAACTGTCTGATGGTCCTTGTCCTTATTCGAGTGCCTGTAGGGGATGTGACATCGTGGCATGTTTTTGAACATGGGCTCCATTCCGACCACTCAGACACCTGGCACTCTTTGGTGATCACACAGGACTGGAAGGTCATGGGCATTCTCTCTTGTTGGCAAAAGCTGGAACAAAGCATTGATATTTTCACCTTAGTCTAGCAGGCAGTTATAGACTCCAGGATAAAATCAGGTTGGACTGTTTAATTTCTATGAAGACACACAATTTACAGTATCACTGAAAATATGTTAACCTTTGCAAAGTATGGTAAACAAACAAGCTGAACATTAACATTTGCCTTGCTTTTTTTATGTGAGTCTGGGTGTGGTTGTTAAATCATTCACAAGACATTGGAAAAAGTGGACAGAGAAATTGAGTAATGCTGAGTTTACCATATTGTTTATTATTCATTCTCAGTTTAATTTAGAAAGGAAGAAACCTAAAGCTGTTAATATATGTAAACTTCTATTTTAGTAATTTAAATAAGCATGTCTGCTTAGCTTCGTATTTTTAGAGTATAACACATAATTAAATTTATGTCTTAGTACAATTTTAGGTCAGTTATGACTTACAGTTGTGATATATGTGTATCTAAGTACATCAACCTTCCTTATTGGTCTATGCACATATGTACCTATATAGTGTGTGTAGTGTCCTTCTGAGGGTGTCTAGTTCTTGGGAGCTGGGGTTGCAGATAGTTGCAAGTTCCTTGATGTAGGTGCTGAGCTGAGTATGTGGGTTCTCTGGAAAATCATTAAGTATTTTTAACCAATAAGCAATCACCAACCTCTCTAATGAGTATGAAATATTTGTGAATAATCAGACTAAATATAGAATAAATAATGAAAATGTCCATTGAATTTCCTATATGTTATAGAAATATGCTCTATAGGTATCTTTAATAATTATTTTACTAATAAAATATTAGTGTTCAAAATCCTTGTTTTTTTTCATTCTCATTGAATCTGAGGCATGTTGTATTAAATTTGTAATAACAAATAAGACCAAATATGACATTTTGAATGTCAACAGCTAAAGATCCAAATAGATTGAGTTTTCCTGGAATTGTACTGACTCTTAGCTGGACTCTTGTCCAGATTCAATACCAATATTACACACTCACAGAGGAAGCCTGTTGTGGTGATGGATATCTGGACTGATGAGGGAATTCACTGATCATTCCCTCTCATTCAGGTTCCATATTAATTTGTCTTAATTGCCTGCAGAGGGAGGCAGGTCCGTTGTACTATAACAACTTACATCCTGTTGACTTAATTCTACCACCATGCATGATTTTGAAAACAATTAAAGCTGAAAACATCAAAGTCAATTTGTTGAACTTGAAAAGTCTGAACAAAAAAAAAATCCTCAGAGAATGGTTAAAAAGAGGTAAAAAGAGGTCTGAGTTAATTCTGTTTCTCTACAACAGAACAAAGCCAACCTGTGCTCAAATGCTGTATAAATACTGGAATTAATGGTGTCCTTAGGTATAACACTAATTATTAAATTTTCTTTGTGACACGCAACTTTTCATCCTCACATTGGGGGTTACTTCTGAGATTCAAACAAAAATAAATGACCAACTAATGTCCCCTATAACTCCATTTTTACAAAATTTACATAATTCATTTTCTCTTAGATTTATTGCCCTTCTCGATATGATTTTCCTTTACATTAGCATGTATTGTCCTTCATATAATACTTTAAAAGTTCATAGTTGGTATCCAGTGGAAAGATAAATAATCTCTCTTAGTCTTTTCAGGATAATTTGACCAATGGTTTACTGCCTACTATACAGTAACTTTGGTTATCTGACACGAGCTGATGTGTCAACTATGTTACTATGTCACATACCTTGTGATAAAACGAGGCCTTTATGAAAGTTTACCAAATTTTTAGAAATACTGATACAATGTAGGCAGTCATACCTCTGACAATTAGTGCATGTGACATCACTCAGACAGACAAACCTTTATGGAACGTTTGGAGACTAAGGCAATGAGATTTCATCAAGAGACACAGACTCTAGGGATCCATAAAGTTTTTGTGTTATCTCCATGTCAACCTGATATTTATATATATGTAGATGTATTGTTCATATAATAAGATATGCCTGTATCTCAGCCCTGGATTTCATTCCATCAGATGAGAAATGTGACAATTAGGGTTGGTTCCATTTCCTGTTCTAAATAGGACGCTTGAATGGAATTATCGTTAGCATTGTCAGTTTGAATACTTTGTAAAGCCTAAGTGTAAAGCTTTATTAATATACTAAATTTGATAATTTCATTACCCTTTCATATGTACAATTAATTGCATCTTTCAGAGAAATATTCTGACAGACGTTAGAGAGCTTGCAAAGGTTTTGCTGCTCCAAAAATTATGGTATGGAATTTGAGCTTAGGTTTTTCTAGAATCAGAGCCCATCCCTTAGCATCCCATTCTCAGGCATTCCGAATTGCTTTAACTGGCTCTAAATCATAAGGTTTGTTGCAGTTACTGCTTTAGTTGAGGCAGATGCCAGAGTTAAACTGTGAACCAACTGGAATCTGGGCTTGAAAAATCCCACGCTTGTGCCAACTATATGCTTCACAAGTGTTTTGTTTACACTACAGTGACTTCATAGTAACTATTCAAATCCCAGACAAATGCAATTTCCGCACCCATGCTCACAGCAATTATACTAGTTAAACTCAATGAATTTGAAGAAGAAGAAGAAGAAGAAGAAGAAGAAGAAGAAGAGAGAGAGAGAAAGAGAGAGAGAGAGAAGCATGAGTGTTTGAGGGGTGAGAGTATGCTAAGAAAAGGAGGGAGAGTAGAGGATGGGGGTGACAGTAATCAGAATATTAGAATGCACTGTATACATATATGGATTTGCAATCAACCAATTCAATTGGGGAGCCAGGACAAGTTAAAAACAATTTTCTAATAAGTGTAAGAAGTGTTATCTGCAATGTAACCCTCAAAAGCAAGAAAATTAAACTTCTGGGTGGGGCACATACAAAGTGTGTGTGTGTATGTGTGTGTGTGTGTGTGTGTGTGTGTGTGTGAGAGAGAGAGAGAGAGAGAGAGAGAGAGAGAGAGAGAGGGAGGGAGGGAGGGAGGGAGGGAGGGAGGGAGGGAGGGAGAGAGAGAGAGAGAGAGAGAGAGAGAGAGAGAGAGAGAGAGAGAGAGAGAGAGAATTTCTATAACTCAAATTTCTAAAAATACAATTGAAGAAGCTGTAACCCCGTGGTTCAGAAACACAAAGAATGATAGTAATTAAGTTAGAGTCATGTAAGTCTGTGAGGAGAGGAGCAGAAGGTTACAGGAAGTAGTAGGTTCCTATGGTTAAGGCTATGGTGAAAGTTAATCATATATTATAGGTGTAGGTGAAGGTGCAGATTCCCTAACTGGCATTGTGCCAATAAAGAAGGCAAGTGCCAATGGTTGGGCAAATGGTCAGGTAGAATTTCTGGGTTCTGTGAAGGAGAGAAGGGACACGGGGAAGGAGATATGAGCTTTTTGTCAGGCTTAGGAAGGAGAGGCACAAACAACCAGGTAAGGCCCCTGGGCACCTAGGGCATGCAGCCTTCACTGCAGGTGAGGGCCGAGAAGTTTGCAGGAGGTAGCTGTTAGCTAATAAAATTAGGACAGGAGACCCTTTGCCCAGTAATTAGGTTATCTGGCTGGTTTTAAAATAATAACACTGTCTAGTGTTTTTCTTCTGAGGAGCTAAGGTGGGCAGGAGAAAGGGGGAAGACAGAGTGGTTGAAGGTGGCCTTCTCAGGTTGGGGGCTGGTTGTGTTCGATCCTGGTCTAAGCCAGATAGAAAAAAGAAGTCCTCAGAGCACAGGATGCAGCACTGGACAAGGAGATAGAGTGCTTTTTAAAAATCACACACAACATACAGGTTTTGAGATTGAGGTACATTTAATTGATGGAATCTGTCATGAAATCACCTATTGGACAAGAAAAGAAACAGATTGATTTCTTGTTCTTATAATAGAGAATTGATAATAGAGAGAGTCAAAATTAGAGATCCCCATGGGGTCTAACACCTGCAGAGGATGCAGAGGAAAGATTGTAGGAGTCAGAGGATTTGGAGGACACCTGAAGGACAGGACCCACTGAATCAACTAAGCAGGGCTAATGGGGGCTCAAAGAGACTGAAGTGGACAAGCATGATGCCTAGATGGGTCTGTTCCTGGTCCTCTATGCATGCCTGCTATGGCTGTTAGCCCAGTGTTTCCATGGGACTCCTAACAGTAGAAATGGGTATGTCTCTGGTTCTTTTGCCTGCTCTTGGGACTGTTTTCCTCTTTTTGGGTTGTCTTGTCTAGCCTGGATAGGATGGCTTTCACCTTGTCTTCTATCTTATTTTGTCCTAGTTGGCATCTGTCTCTTAGTGGTCTGTTACTTTTCTGCAGAGTTAACAGAAGGGGGTGGATATAAAGAAAAAATTAGCGGTGATAAGGATTGGAAAACTATGTAATACATAAGAGAAGAAACTATTAAAAATGGAGGTTTGCTTATATTTTAGGACCTCATTAGATGGACTTTTAGTTTTCTGAGAGCTCTCCACATTGACTGATTTGTAACACTGCCTGCAGTGATTGAGAATGCTTCCCCCTGCTTTCTTTTCAGGAGTTTGTTTATTACTCTTCTAGCAACAGTAGCTAGGAAGTGAAACCAACTTAAATATTCTTCAGTTGATAAATCGACAATAAAAACATGGTAAACTACAATACTCTTTAGCAATAAGTAGAACAGAAACTATAAAGTTTCCAGTAAATGAATGGAGAATGGAGCTGGAAACTACCATAGTGAGTGAGGTTGACCCAGATCCAGAAAGACAAATGTCATCAATGGTCTATGGTTTGTTTCTCCTAGTTCAGATTGTCCTCTAGTCTGTAGACTTGAGCATATACTCTAAAGTATCCTAAAGGAGGAAAGTACAGAGGGGCCTTGGTATGAGAAGAGGACAAAGTTCCAGGGAGGGTAAGTGTGATGGAGGACCAGGGAGAAGACAGGTGTTATGAAGTGGAATATAGAGTTAATGAGGGAGGGCTTTAACTGGGAGAAAAAAGTAATACAGGGGGATATGGGAAAAAAGCCATAAATAATACTAAATATCGTTGAAAAAAACCAGAGAAATATAACTTTATTATTTAAAAAAAAAAAACAGAGTTTTACCACATAAGGAGATTATGTCATACCCAAGAATGATGGAGTATTTAATAATAATAATAATAATAATAATAAATAATAATAATAAATAATAAATAATAATAATAATAATAATAATAATAATAATAATAATGATAATAAACCCAGTACCAATAGAAATGAATGTTTGGCTGGAAAAATGCAAATTCTCTCAAAACAATCTAGGTCTTTGTTCTCAAGAGCCCTCCAAAACTTGAAGGTAAGCCCTTCTTGCTAACAACACCACGATTTGTCCATGGCCAGTGAAGTGATGGGTGTTGAACTGACTTTCATTTCCTCCGTGAGGACTGGTGCTCACAGCATCAGTTGTGCTATGCAAGCTGCCAAGGAAAGGAGCCATTGGACGTCCTATTCAAACAAAAACCTGTGAAACACATCAATTATTGGATTGGCAAGATATACACAATTGTGAAATAGTGGCACTTTTATTTTTGGGATAACCAAGAATTATCTACTTGGAGTTAAGGCTGCTCCACAGGAGGAAGTTCATGGTGAAAACATAATTTCTGTTTCCTTAATAGCACCTCATATTCCCATAGGAAAGGGGACCTCTCACCCCTCTTCGAGAAATATTTATTTTTGCAACTAATGAAGACTATTATAGAGATCCAGAACTGTTTAAACCACACAGAATTAGGGACATGGGGGTGTCCAGTTTCAAGTCATGTACCTGAGATGTTACTCCCACACTCACATCTCATTGAAAATCACGGAGGAGTAGAGGCAAATGATTGTAAAGGCCAGAAAACATAAAAGAGCTGCCAAGTGATAGTGTCCCCTAGACTTGAAATGAAACGTGTACCCAGGAAATCTCCAATGTATAGCTGCTTAAACAACACAGGCACAATGAAAACAGTAGTTGAGATACCAAGATGGACAGGAAAAAGTCTAAATGGTCACACTCATAGATGAATCAAAGTGTATATACAAGCCACATAAAATAAACTTGCCCGTGTGTGTGTGTGTGTGTGTGTGTGTGTGTGTGTGTGTGTGTGTGTGTGTGATGAATTTGAGAGGGATAGGAAGTATTGTGGGTGGGCAAAAAGGGATTGAAGTTATGTAGATATAGTTCTCAAGTATGAATTTTTCGACCTACATATATATGCATATGTGTGAATACATAAGTGTGTGTTTGTATGTGTGTGTTTGTGTATGTGTGTGTTTAAAAAATGTCCACCTACAGGTGAGCATTCCATTTAAAAAGTTGAAATAAAGCATTTGGGTTTTATACAATGCCAAGGAGCAGGAATTGTTTTAGAATTGTTCTGGTCTAACAGAACTGTAGGGACAAAAATGGAGAAGAGACTGGGGGGAAAGGAGGTCCACTCTACCACAACTTGAGATCCATCTCAAGGGGAGACTCCAAGACCTGACACTATTACTGATGGAATGATGTAATTACAGGCAGCGGCCTAGCATGGCTGTTCTCTGAGAGCCCAACACCAGTAGCTAAGACAGATGCAGATACTTATGTAGCAAGGTGGAAGAATGGAATACCATAGAAACTGAAGACAGAGACTATTGACTTTAGTGTTCATAATAAATGCAGCAAGTACTTGCCACCCTTTGGATTTTCTTCTAACCTTTATGTTGGGGAATTTCATAAAGGAATAAATAATTCTATGCTCAGAAAAACTTTCTGAGAAAATAGTTGTTAGTCCAACTTGGTAAACTGAGGACAAGGTATATAGAAAGGTTTGTGTTTGTTTTGGTTGTTCTCTCTCTCTCTCTCTCTCTCTCTCTCTCTCTCTCTCTCTCTCTCTCTCTCTCTCTCACACACACACACACACACACACACACACAGTCTCTCTTATCAAGTAGACAAGCCATAAGATGTGAAAAGGAAGTTGTCTATCTCTGCATGCCTATAGCAAACCTTGAACTATGCTCACACTTCCTTGAATATGTCATGTGCTCCTCCCAACTGTGGGAGAGTTTCCTACCACCATCTGCTTGTCTGACTATGATCTATCTCTCTATATATCAACCTACTTTTAATCTATTTTTAAGAGTTATTTTAAAGAACTTTATAAATGTATTGTTGCTTTAGAATTGTTCCTGTGGAAAAAAACTGCAGAGACAAAAATGGAGAAGAGATGGAAGAAAAGGAGTCCAATTCACCCCAACTTAGGATCCATCTCAAGGGGAGGCTCCAAGGCCTGACACTATTACTGATGGAATGGTGTGATTACAGGCAGCAGCCTAGCATGGCTGTTCTCTGAGAGTTCCAACACCAGTAGCTAAGACAGATGCAGATACTTACACCCAACCATTGGACTGAAGTCAGGAACCCATGTGGTTGAATTCGGGAAATGCTGGAAGAAGCTAAGATGGAGGGCAACCCCATAGGAAGATCAGCAGTCTCAATTAACTTGGATATCTGAGATCTCTCAGACACTGAGCCACCAACCAGGCAGTATAAACAAGCTGGTCCAAGGTCCTAACAGCAGAAGAATGCCTGGTCTGCCTCATTTGGAGAAGACAAACCTAACCCTCAATTGACTTGAGGCCCCAAGAAGTGGGAAACCCAATGGTGTTTGTGGTGAACATCCTCTTGGAGACAGGAGGGAGGAGGAATGGGATAAGGAAATGTGGGAGGCAGACCAGGAGGGGAGCAATGACTGTACTATAAAGACAAACAAAATAAATGTAATTGAAAAAAAAAGTTTTATCCAGAGCTGGGAAGATAGCTTAATGTGTAATTTGCTCACCTTAAATTTTCTCCATATAACTGAAGTTTTTAAAATATCAGATGGTGCATTTGTAGAATGGCAGAGATTAGGAGTTCTGTGGTGCTAGCAGGCCAGACACCCTAATCTACTGGGAAAATTTCAGGCCATTGTGAGTACTGTCCCAGTGAAAGGTAGATGGCACCTTAGGATGAGGAATGACACATGAGGGTGTGTACTCTAAGCTTCACGTAGACATGCATCTATGTACATGTGCTCCTACACACATTTGCAGCTGTAAACATGTGAACTGGCATGCAGGATTTCAGTCAATAAGACTTTAATATAGGTATCATACAAAACACCTACATGTCTTTTCCCTCTAGATTGATTTGGATGTAATTTATTTTATAGATACAGTAATCGTCTTTATGTCTCCTCCATATGATATGGCAAGAAAGTAATGGTGCCTATGAAGACAGATATTTCTGATGAAAGCATTTATGAGGGTGTCAGCACACACTAAAATATTAGGAACTATGGAAAAAGGGGAATTAGAAACTGTGACCTGGTGGACTGCAGGATAGAAGGAATCAGGAAAACTGTAGCATTTAGCTGAGTCTGGCAAACATGTCAGTATTGAAGAAAAAAAGATCCAAGAAGAACCAGTTTTCCAGCAACTCATAAATATCTCAGAATTGATATCCTTACTTGATGTAGAGGAATTTAGAATATGGGAAGTCTTATCCAAGGGATTCTACCAGAATTAAGGATCAGGGTTTTTCTGAAAGTCTTAAGTGCTAAATGTATGTATGTAAGTATGTATGTATGTATTATGTATGTATGTATAAAGTATAAGCTCAGAACCAAAAGGTAACAGAGAAAGAGGAGGATTGTCACATCTGGGCTCATTTTAGATCAGTGCCTTTTACACAGACCTTACAGATGCCCCATAAACTAACTCATGTTTAGTTGTTTTATTTCATGATTACTAATGAGACTGAACTGAATCACAGGAACATGTACGGTAAGTAGGTTCTTCTTCATTCATTCTCAGGCAATGCTTGCTTTATCTTGGCCAGCAAAAACTGACACCAAACATATCAAGGGATAAATCCATTTTGGTTCCTTATGTTTCTTAAAGAGCATGCCCCTGTGGTAAGATGTGGAGAAGAGATGCTTTGGGCGAGGATACTACAATCACAGGGCCAGCTTTCTTCCACATGTATGGTGTTCTTAGGATAACCAGATGGCCAGAACAGATTGGAACAATACTCTGGCTGGAAGAGAGAAACAGATGTGACTTGGGACCCCATGTACTGGAGAGTGAAACCAGATAAATACAGAAAAATGACAAGCAAAGGAGTATGTTCTAAAAAATCTCTCCAGAGATGAAGAGCAAAGACCCTCTTCAATATCACAAGTGCTAACTTCACTTTATTTCATCCTAGTTAATTCATGCTATATCCTCAAGACTTTGAAGCTATTTAAATCTCTGCTGCTAAAACCAATGTTGTAGGCCATTTAGTGATTGATGACTGTACTCAGGAAAACCACCATCTTGTGAGGGCAGCACGTTATGTTTCCTGAAAGGCCACTGCCAGTTCACTCCAACACTCTCCTTTCCTTAACACTGAGTCCAGACATTCCGTCTGGTAACAAAGGCCCCAGGTCATCAGATGATAAAATGAACTCTTGTCTGGTATCTTCAGCAGCCTGAGGTTCTGCTCATCCTCCTCACTGTTCACTGAATACAAGCACCATAAACCGTGGGGGTCCCTCTTCGACCTGCCACCCCCTTTGTCTCTAAGCAAAGTCTGATGATCTTGGAGTTGAAGATGATTTTTTTAGAAAGTCACCAAGCATATCCATATTGTCCCTCACCCACACAACACCTGCAGGGATTATCTTCCTTTGGATAAGGAGACGAAACTAATAGATTGGAAACTTGGTATCATATGCTACTGACAGACAGACAGACAAGCAAATAAATGAACTAAAAATATGTGTCCTTAAAGGAAGAGGATAGCCAAGCTTGAGTACCTGAATTTAAATCCTCAAGACTCATATATACACAAGTAGGTAGCACATGTGTATAATTCCTGTGCTTCTTCAGCAAGATGGAAAGTGAAGGCCTAGGAATCCCCAAAGCTCATGGGGCCTATAGCCTGCCATGTATAAAAGAACAACAACAAAGAGGCGTTGTCTCAGATAAGAGATGTAGAAGGTTCCAGGTCACGTCCTGTTTTACATGTACTTTATGCTCATTGTAACTAGTAAGATCTTAATGCACACTATCAAACCTTAAAAAAAAGCAAAGCACCGACAAAAATGTATTCATATACTTTTATGCAAAAATGCTTAAAATTTGTACATTTATCTTTGTTTTTTAAAATAAAGTTGTTCAATAAAAAAAAGAAATGTAGAAGGTGAGGACAGAGGTTGTCCTATGACCTCCAGGTACATGCTATGTCTTGTGTACACCTGCACTCAGAAATGGACATAAATATGTGCACATATATGTACATGGTGCATAAACACATAAAAAGGGCTTTTCACATGCAATCAAAATACATGTATGCATGTATGCCACTAAAACATGTATTTGTGAATGCCTATGCTCTGAAATTACTTTTTCCCCAGTGTTCGCATCTTGCTCTGTCTGTCTCAATTTTCTCTCTCCTCTCTCTGCCTCCCTCTTTCCTGTTTATACCTATAAATCTGAATGTATTAAAATTATTTTATATCATAGTTCCTAATACTGAAAACACGAGAAAGCTAAAAGTGGCTATGGTTAATATTAGATGGTATCATTAGACCAGAACTCTATCAAAACATGGCAGTCTGCAGCAGTTGAAGTTGTTCGTTTGGCCTACTAAGAAGTGGGATTTGTTTCTCCATTTGGGCACCACTGCCTTTAAGGTGAACTTTTTATTCAACAGAGCCCTAAGAGCCTTTCAAACTGACTGAATTTTAAGAAAATCCTTATGAGAACTGTCATGAAGTTTTAGAATCAATAGAGATGCTTTACCTATATTTGCTCCACAAACCTAAGTCACCCAGCATTTGGATCTGGCAGCTGAATCTGTGCCAAGTTAGCTCTACTTCTTACAAACAAATCTGAATAGATCTCCCACTGAATAAGAATTTGTTAGCAGATGGGTAATTTAACCAAAATCCTTTAAGAATCTGGAACAGAGAGCTATGCAAAGTTTCCAAAGCATTCTTCAGAGCTCAGAATTGTACTGGCGTTTTTCTGGTTTATGAGGTTTTCTGTGCCTACAGGAAACACTGCTGTTCCTAGCACCAGCTGTTCCATGAAATGGATGTGGTGTCTCTTGCTGCTGCCCTCAGCTCAGAAGCTAAGCCCAGCTCTGGCTTGTGTATGTGTTGGCATCTACATCACATTCAGACACCTGTCTGCAAGTACCTTGGGGAAATATTACTTCTAACTCTGTGACTTCATAATGCAGAAATTCCACTGGAATTGTTGGCAGGCACAATGAGTTCCATACATGAGAGGAAGAGGTTTTTAAAGGATCCCTGTATCAGTTGAAAACAGGCATTAAGGCCATTCTGTAGAAATTAGTAGATGTGACTCCCTATTGCATAGTCAGTGAACTCAGTTGAGTAGAAAGGTCTAGTAAGTTGACTATGAACTGCAAACTAGACATACTAGACAGAGTAGGGCCATGTTTTCCATATATCCCTGATATCTATATAAATAGAAAATGAAACAAAAGCAAAATCCCAAACACTGAGACTTTGGCACAGGTAGTTTGCAAAGCTCTGAACCATAGGAGTTGGATTCCTGACAATCAGTCTGTCTTAGTCGGGGCTTCTATTCATGAACAAAACATCATGACAACGAAGTAAGTTGGGGAGGAAAGGGTTTATTCAGCTTACACTTCCACATTGCTGTTCATCACTAAAGGAAGTGAGGACTGGAACTCAAGCAGGTCAGGAAGCAGGAGCTGATGCAGAGGCTATGGTAGGATGCTACTTACTGGCTTGCTTCCCCTGGCTTGCTCAGCCTGCTTTCTTATAAAACCCAGGTCTACCAACCCAGGGATGGCACTACCCACAATGGGCTGCCCCTCCCCCCTTGATCACTTGATCACTAGTTGAGAAAATGCCTTAAAGCTGGATCTCATGGAGGCATTTCCCCAAATGAGGCTCCTTTATCTGTGTTCCTTGTGTAAGTTGACACAAAAACACCAGTGTACAATCCATCTATGACACCCTCCCCAAAGCAGGTAATTCCTGACTCCTTGAAATTACTATACACAAGAATCTATAACTGTTCATAAATATGAATCATTGGACATTTAGGGATATGTTACCTATAAAAAATATAGCAATGCCAGTTTTAACCCTTTTAGATTTAGTCCGTAGCAAGCACCTAAAATATTCTTATTCTATTAAAGATTAAGTGTTCTTGCTATAAGTACATTGCCATTTCTTAGTTTAATGGAGGGTTTTCTATACAGGAGGAATTGTACTTTGTTATTAAATAGTATTACCAAAGATTGTTATATGTACGATGTGAGAAATATATTTTCACATGAATATTTAAAAATCACTTGATTTCTGTTATACAAATTGCCTAGGCTTGAAGTTTTTGTCATATCAGACAGTTCATTCATAGTGTTTCATGGAATGTTCTGTCTTGTATGTGAAAGTAGTTGCTTTATTATTGGCTAGCAAAGTATAAACGTAGGGAAAGAAAAGAAAGTGATATGTTTCTAGGTGGATACACTTTTCTCTTGTACCAAGGTTGGAGATTGGCTGTTTTCCCAGCAGTCCTACTTCTTAAATCCACAGCAATAGATTTCAATATCACACTTGGAGATTTTATGCTAGAATACAATGCTAATAAGACATGCATGTTTTTGTAATGGGTTTCTAAATACTAATGAATGGAAGGTTTCTCAGGTTCTCCTAATCCCCAAATTGCAGTACATCAGAGTGATGAATGCTTTGTTCAGAGTCTAGAGACCCAAGACCATCTTAACCTGCTGATCCTGTGCTACACAGCTCTGATTACTTAACAAAGACTCCACCTCAATTGCCTTGTATGTTACCAAAAGATAAATGAAGTTTTTTTTTCTTCAAAAAGTATATATGCCCTAAGCTTTTATAACATAACCAATCAACCTAAATTCTGATTGGTTTATATTTTAGATGAAACTTTGCTCAGAGAATTTGTTCACTTGTAACTATATTCAAGTTAAAATTCTGTCTCCAGTATAAAATTATGTATTCTGTAATGTTTCACTTTTGTATCGATTTGAATTAACACTTTTATACGTTACCTGAATTTTATTATCAAGTGTCTGTTTCTTTAACAGAATTAACAGAACAGACATAATAATGTCTGTGGAGGCAAATGCATGCACATTAAAACTTTTTCTAAGAAAGGCAGAGGTCTCCGCCTTGCTTTTATATTTGAAGATGCTTTGTTGAGATGTTTGGGAATATTGGCAGCTGATGTCACCTGCCAGCTGGAGTGATCATATGTTCCCCATTAACTCTGAGGGCCACACTCCTGGTCAGCAGCTCAGTTCGAGGATAGCAGCATGATGTGTGCTCAGTAATGGGATAAATTGCTATAGCAAGGAGGCATTTCGGAAAGAGCTGATGCTACATCTCCCATTCTTTCACACACAGAACATGCTTGCATGCAGATGCTCCCCCCCCCCCGCCCCGCATGCTGGTACAGACGGTATACCATAGTGAAATTTTATGGCAAACTCCCAAACCCACTACAGGTGAAAAACTGTAACCTGCTCTCACAAATAGGGTAAAAGCCCACTTTAAGTCAGTGGAAATGGTACAAAATGATATTCTTAATTTTTGCAGTTCTCATTCTTCAGCAGTTAGGAATTTTGCCTATAAGAATCCTGTTTCTAATGCTTCAACTCATCAAGAAGCATAAGAAACTATAGTGACAGTTTAAGGTATCAAGCATTAAAACTAGGGTTAGCAAATATGTATTCAAAACTTTGATAGTCACATTGTTTCTATGACAAATGGCAGAGAAAAAGTATCATTATCTCTGAGTTCAGAAAAAGAAGTTAGAAGCAAGAAAGTTTTAGGACAAGAGTAATGATATCAAATTCTTCTCTGCATTGTCTGGGACATGGTTCATTTTTAATTGATTGGAGAACTTTGGAACATAGGTGCTTTCTCCATTTACATTATTATTAAAACCCAATCATAAAATGTAATTCATAATTTATAACCTTTTAAGAAAGCAAATATAATTATTGCAAAATAATCTCACATTTTCTTAATTTTGACCACAAATTGGATAATACTGTCTCTTCTTTATAATTTCTCACACTCAGAGAAAAACACCCATAGGCAAGACCTATCCTGAAAAAACTATAGACATGATACCTGTTTCTTTTTATGCCTCCCTGTGTGTACCTGTTCCCCTGTGTGCCTGGAGGTCAGCATTGGTTGTCTTCCTCTACAGCTTTCTACCTTATCCCTTGAGTCGGTTTCTCACTAAAATGGACCTCATGGATTGACTCAATCACCTTAGTAGTATTGGCTTACTCCAGGACCTTTCTGTTTTCGGTTTCTCCAGTTCCCAACACTGCAGTTACAGCCTCATGTTACCTACCTGGCCTTTTACATGGGTGCTGTGGACCCAAACTAAGTACCACATGCTTGTGGAGTAAGTACTTTACCCAGTGACCCATCATCGCAGCCCTATGTGCTGGTTGGTTTTTACAAACTTGACACACGAGTCAATATATCTTGGAAGAGGGAATCTCAATTGAGTCACTGCCTCCATCATGTTGGTCTACAAGAAAGTCTGTGGGTGTTTTATTGATTAATGATTGGTATGGTATGAGTGGTGGTACCTTTGGGCAGATGCTCCCATGTTGTATAAAAATGTAGAATGAACAAGTCATTGGGAACACACAAGTAAGCAAAGTTCTTACATAGTCTTTGCTTCAGTTTCTGCCTTGGGTTTCTGTTATGGTTTTTATCAACAATCAATTAAAAGTTGTGAGGCAAACTCTTTCCTTCTCAACCTGATTTTTGTCATAGTATTTTTATCAAAGCAGTAGAATGCCTCCAGTCATAATCCTTCCACCCGACTTTCATGGTTAAGTCAATGTGTCCCACAGGTACAGAATGTTGCATGCATGAGCATGTTTCTGTTGATGATCTGCTTCTTTCTCTCCAGCCCCCAATTTTCTCTTTTCCTGTTGCTATATAACTCTGTCAAACACTTGATAAAGCCTATAAAGTTTCCCTTAAAGCCCAATTTTAATAAGAGAACAGGTAAGATATTGAACATAAATTAGTATACAACCATTGGAGAATTTGTACACCTACTGCAATAGTCCACATATGATAGTTTAGCAAATTGACAGCTACCATTTATGCAGAGTGTGGAGTCTGCATTGGAAATGTTATTTCAGAATATCATCAGTTAATGTTCTTCCTGTTTATCCCCTTGGAATCTTGTTTTGTTGTGTAAGACCAGCACTGTGCAGTTTTTCAAAGTAATGCCTTAAGAAATTTAATGTGAAAGTGGATTGTTCGCTTTTTTTTTTTTTTTTTTTTTTTTTGCCAGCACATACTTGTATTAGGATAACCACATTTCCAGTGGCTCAAAAATTATTATAACACTGAAAACACTTGATAAGTTAACATTTTGTATAATTATTTAATAATACAGAAGATTGTTTAAAAACATGCTATCTCTCCTAATGCAGAAAGGTACAGGTACACTGGGTCATTTCATGATTCCCGTTCCTCTAACTCTGCATATGGAGGAAGACTTATTCTACTGTTGACTTTTCTACTCTCTCAAAGATTTCAGTGTGGCCTTATTTACTCATTAGCTAATTTTTGCTTCAATATAGGAAATACATATATAGCAATGCTCAGCCGATAGACTACTTAATGCAGATAAACAAGAAGAAATCTTCATGAATGTTGTAGGGGAAGGTAGTGAAAAGTATTTCGTTTGTAATAAAGGTGGAGACAGGGCTTGAAATTGAAGCATACCAAGAGTTCTTGAGAAATAGTGTTTTAAAATGGTGCACCAAACCCTTAGTAGCCCTTTAATAACTTCTTGAAATATGCAAACAGAATAGAAAATACAATACACTCAGTTCTTTCTACACTGAGAGAAATGGGAAATTGAAATCATTCAAAAGAAGATAATTTTGTTTGCCACTCTCTAATACATCTCAAAGGATTCGAAAGACTCAGGACAGAAACTCAGAGGTAGGATTGAAAAATCAACATCTTTAAATAACTCATAATAAAGAGGACAAATGAAAGGCCATTTCAGCTGTATGGAAATCTGTGCTAGGACATTAGTTCCATTTCATGGAAGTAATATGTTTAGCCTGTTGCCTCTTTCCACTATGATCCAATATGTGCACTTTGTAACCTCAAATGTATTTTTATAATGGAAAGAATCTTCTTTTTCAATTACAGTTCCATAGAAGAATATGCTTAAGGGAGACTAATAATGAAGGCAAGCCAGATTCACTGTTTAAAAGCCTGTTTGACATATAAGATATGTACTTTTTTATTTTTAAATTGAAGAGTAATCTGGTCTTGTGTGATCATAAATGTTAACATTATGTTTGACCCTTCAGTTACATCTGTCAAAAATGGAAAAAAATATTTTTAATTAAAAGTTGTTTTTATCAATTTTTACAATGTTATATCAAATCTAACTATATCAACATTTAAGTACAAAAAAAACTAAAGCAAAATATTACTTCAGAAAAAAAGTAATGCATAAATTATATGCATATGACATTTAAAAATATATAGATCTTCATTTTGGTGAGGAAAAATCAATTAAAATATTATATTTTTATCATGCCACATAGTCTATTATAACTTAATAACAAAACTATTCTTATATTTTTGGTTGTGAGCCTGGCCTTTAACAGCTGAGCCTTCTCTCCAGCCCAACAAAGCTATTCTTAAAAGTGAATTAACTCTAATATTAATGTGTATTAAAGCTAAGCACCTTTTTTATTACTTGTGAAAATAATTACTGTAAATTAAATATTTATGCAATAATAAATATTAATGACCAAATTCATTAATATTAATTATAACTATCATCATTGATTTAATGTCCTACCCGGGAGTAAACCTTATTATTTGCCTACAACAATACGATGCACTTGTGCTCATATATTTTTCTTATAAATGTATTGACTTTGTAATATGTAATATAATTCACTGGCTTTAAACTTTAAGAAGTAAATAATATACATAGACATAGGAGGGTGTTGAAGACAGGACAATCCAGGATATATAACTAGGACTGGCTATAAGGTTTAACAAAGAAGCACCTATGTATGGGCATATTTTGTCTAAATCTAAGGAATTATTGCTATGGACTGTTTATCTATAGATGTACCCACATCTCTGTGTTTCTTGAGAAGCTTGAGACCTTCAGGAAATACCCTCAACCTCATGCTGCTATCTATTGAATTGCCAAAAGGGAAAGTTAGGAAATTATTCCCATTTAACAGCTGTCTAAATGATTCCATGTGCCTTTCTTTTCTACAGTGTGTTCTCCATAAAGGACCCTTCACTATAGGGGATTTTAGTTGTGTAAGATGTCCAGGCTTTGCAGAGGATGGCAACCTTTTCCCACCATCAATATATTGGTAGGGCAGCTCTGATTCACCCAGATTTAGGTGGCAGATAGGTCCCAAGTAAAGGTCCCTTAGATGCTGGTGGTAGAAACATCAGCTTTTCTCACAAAATCAGTTTCTAGTGTTTCCTCTTGCCTTTATATTATTCCAATAAACATGGAATCACTATCTCCCAAATGAAGTCCTAAATGTCTTTACTTATGATTTATACGTGTGTTTCCTAGAGATGTTTGCAAATCTATCTTTAAAAGACCTTAAAACAGATTAAGATATTTGAGTATATACCTGTCTGTCATCATTGGAAACAGTAGCAAAAATTACTATAATTGGGTCATATTTTCAACTTTTCTGGTAAGGTGAGAATGGGAAACAAAAACCATGTCCATGATACACTAGGATTCTAACACCAGGCTGCGTTCTCAACTCCAGCAGCAACACATATTTTATAATAGCACCAAAGTGTCCTCCAATGGGACAATGTTCATATATAAATCCCTTTACAGTTTATGAGTCCCATTTCATCAAGTTGTAACCCACAACTTATATTATAAATCTCTATGTAATAGAGCATGTGTCTATACATTTAATATATAGTAACATATGTATAATATATATATATATATATATATATATATATATATATATATATATACATATTGCATAAACTAGAATATGGACAAGCTCTTTATTGCTTTAATTATATTTTGCTGATTATGACTAATAGGAAAAAATTTTAAGCCAATTATTCTATTGTTTTCTCCTAGTGATCACATAGCATGGGGGCTTTTCACATTTCTTTTTTATAGACACGTCTACACACTGCTGGACAGCAGGAATTATATATATATATACATATACATATATATCCTTCTGGATATCTGTAAAGATGCATGTCTGGCAATGAACTTATAATTAGAGTAGCAATAAACAGAGTCTAGAGTAAACTGAATCCTAGAAGTGAGGATCGGAACTGATACAAATACAAAGAGCTACCCAGCAGGGGCTCTAGATGTCCCACAATTTAAGGCATTACTTTTCAATGACAAATGACAATACCCTTTTTCTATAGGTCATCATATTTGATGAAACTCTTTAGGTCTTAAAGAAAAATGTACCTGTATTGGCTGAGGTTTGTTTGAGTGAGTTTGTTTTGAGACAGGAACTCTCTCTCTCTCTCTCTCTCTCTCTCTCTCTCTCTCTCTCTCTCTCTCTCTCTCTCTCTCTCTCTCTCTCTCTCCCCTCTCCCTCTCCCTGTTTCTGTGGTTTAGGGTGACATCAGCTTACTATCCTGCCATAGCCTCTGGGTGCCTGGATAATATGAGCAGTTACCTCATACCAAAATTCTTTAGCTGTTTGAGTAGGATCCACTACGTAAACTGCATAAATTGGCATCGCTGAATGACACTCAATGTAAAACAAATGCATTTTTAGTTAATCCTAGCTTTAGTGCCAGCACTTTTAAATGTGGCTGTCATATGTCCTTGGGAGAATTACAAACAAGCTGGTGCAGACCGGTAAGCTTAGACCTTCCTGGGTTTCTCAGTGCTGGAAAGTGATATGCACATCCTCAGAGAAGAAAAGTGATGGTCCTGTCACCCAGCTTTGAATGTTGTGAGCTGGGTAATGAATGACACAGGAAGACATGCCCTTTCTTCCACTGGTGCAAGACCCCACCATTAGATGAAGAACTAGAGCAAGTCAATGGTGCCCCAGAGAGGGAGAGTCATAGTCTCAATAAGCAGCTTACTGATGGGATGGACCCCAGTGCTCAGTCCTAAACACACATGTACAAGGGCCACACTAAAGGGCTTCAGGAATTTGCCTAATATATACTCATATACATACACATTCACATATACATATGAATATACTACCCAACAATGATTGAAGAAGAGGTTATGTGCTTGAGGGGGAGAGCGTGGTAAACATGATGTAAATAGAGGATTCATCTATGAAATTCTCCAAAAGGAAAAAGAGTGTTGTAAAACAATAACATGTAATTCTGCAGCATAAGTATTTTATTCTACCTCTATAGCTTCTCCCTACAAACATTCTGAATTTCAATTGCAATCAATGTTCAACAATTAGCTTTCTTTTGTAAGCTAGTCTCTCTTGGTTTGAAAATTTGTACAAGTCAGATAGTCCTCTATGTAGGATTTGGCAGATTCAAACAGGTGGAATTTCAAGGAATAATATAAACAAAAAAAAATCTCTTTATAGCCAGGTTTATTTAGAATGTCGTGATTAAAGTGCTAAATTAATTTTGGACGAAGCAATTCAGAAATGATAAATAATAACTGTAGGTTTGGGTTCAGCAACTCAGTTAAAGATAAAAATTCTCAGTAATATTGGCCACTACCAGTATGCATTCAATATGCATTGATTGGGTTTCTTGAACATCACAGACCCCATAAAGATGACCTTTGAACATACTGGCCATGATAGGATGACTTTTGCATGAAAAATAGAATAGAAACAAAGATACTAAATTTTAAATAATATCTTGGATATTTCTAAACATTAAACAGCCTTTTTGGCTAGTGGGAGTAAAATCAGAAATTTTGTGACTTGGGTAGAAAAAAATGATGAATGCATGTAAAGTGAATAAACAATAAAAAACGAGCATTACTGAAATTACTCCATAACATTGGAAATGTTTTTTTTCTGTTAAAACATTTTTGACATTCAGAGATATATAATAATAAATTATGTCTTCACTGCTAATCTCATTCAAGCATATTAAAGATACATAGATCTAATTAAAATATTCAATTTAATTTTATGCACACTGGTTCTGGTATAGTTCTGGATATTATTCTGATCATTTGAAAGATTTAGAGAGGCTAAGCAGCTAAGTTATTCTCTTCTTTCCTACTCTTTCCAACAGTCTTTGATCTTTAGCATCTAATTATTTTGAAATCTATCTTTTGTTATCATTTGCTTTACACAGCAGTTTTCAATTTCACAGTCATTTTCATGTGTAGAATTTTGTATTCTAACAATAATCCTGTAGCCTGTGCAACATGGGGCTACTGTTCCATTTGGGAGTTCAGAAGTGAGTGGTAGAGCTGTTACTGGAATCTAGGTTATCTGGTTCTGTCCCTTATGCAAGTGGCACCAGACCATCCCTCTAGTGTCCAATATGTCTTACTTTCTAAGCACTTTTGAGAAAGGACACTAGACTCTCAGACTAAGCAAAAAAGTTTGCCTTAAAAAGCACCACCAGGGAGCCACTTGCTCTAATTTCTCTTTTTAACATTCCTAAATAATGTGAGGAACCATGTATTATTGTTATGACTTGATTATGTAACTATTTTCTTAGTTTAAATAGCCAATCCACTCCCATGAGCAAAATGAAAACCTGGTACAGTTTTTAAGCTCAAGAGACGGTCTTTCTAAAGTGACACAGAATATGTACTGCACAAAAGGGTAATGATTCCCGCTTGTAGACAGAGTGAAAGAAACCTGAATTCATGATGTTGTACCTGCTGTTTCAACTCATAGTTTTACATACATATTCCTAAGATATGCTAGATTCAGAGTATATAAATCACTGGGAGAAGATTATCAAAATGCATGTCATTCAAATCAATCTAACTTTTTCAAAGAAAATATTAGATAATAATGAGTGTTTATTTTTTATTTATTGAATACACACATGTACATGACAAATAACCTTTGAAAGGAGAAGGTATGAGATTCTTCTTCCTGAGAGTCAGTTTTTTTTTTCTATTCCATTTTCAAGTAAAACTGAGGTATATGTAAATCTTCAAAAAAACTTAAGCTGGATATTAAATTTGGGTGTGAAAAACTTGAAGTCAATATTTCAGCTCTATATTTGTGTGAGAAAAATTTCAGTTACATTTTACTACATCCCATATTTATTAGAAACAAATGTACAGATATGTTTTCATTTTTCAATGACTATCTTCATACAGTGTCTCTTTTTGAAAGAACTTGCTTTGTTTATTCCAGAGCACTACACTATGCATGCCTGCGTTGGCATTCCAAGACTCTACAGTACAGAGGCTTCTTGTACTAAGCAGAGCACAGTCATTTTGTTTATCTGAAATCATTCTTAACCCAGTCAGTTCTACTCAGAAATGCTTCCATGATCACATCCTTTTAGAACCGAATGTCTCTGTGCATGCATCTGTAATTAAAATAAAAGAACGTAGCTTTCAAACATAAAATCACATAATGAAGTTATGTAAAATCAGAAAAGTAAAGAACAATTGTGAATAAAAATCAATGGATGAATAAGAATTTTAAAAGGCAATTAAATAAAAAAAAAAAAAAAAACACATGTGAAACTTGACTGCAACTTGTTAGTAAACCCTGTAATCCAGTGTACTCTTAATTTGATTATCCAAATAGAGCTTTATAATGATTTATTTAATTCTGTATCCTATGGGAATTGTGGTTTTTTTTCCTCCTTTTGAAATGTTTCCTCCCATTTAAAAACCCGTATTGATTTATTTGTCAAAGGAAAACTCATTATTACTGATGTGGCGCTAGCCAAATTCCAGCAAATAATTGAAAACAATGGGTGAGATCACTTTTACTGCCAAGGAGCTGCAAGGTCACTACCTCAATCAGAGTCTACTCTGCTGGAGGGAGTGCTGGTTCCCATAGGAAACTTGTTCTTGCACCACCTCAAGCAAGGGACTCAAACAGAACAACCAACTGTGTGAGACCAATAAAGCCAGTAAGAGTGAGAGGAACGGAAGGAAACATGTTGAGTTTGTGTGGGGTGGGAAGGATTATTCATGGACATCGCTGACCTAATTAAAAGTCTGTTGAAACTCCACACCTTTTCCTGTAACATAGATGAACTGCTTAAAATGCTTCCCTACAGTTTTCATTGGTTTAATTGTCCTGTCCCGGGGTCCTTGTCACACAAGAACAGTCCACACTATATTTTATACTTAAAATTTGTAAAAGAATAGATATTAGATACTCTTGACACATAAAATTATTAGCAAAACCCATGTTACAATAAAAAGGATCAGAAAAAAACGAAAACAAAACATTGTGAGGTAATAAATAAAATTTTTAGCCTCGATGGTTTTACAAATGTATTTTGATCACTAAACTCAGCCAACTATATACAGTTGAATATTTCTTAAGGGTATAATCATATCCTGAGAGAAGTAGCCTTAGTTGATTTAGTTCATTTATAGACATTACAGAATACATTTCCAAAAACCTAGATAGTATAGCCTATTTCATACCTGTTATTCTGTATTGCATTGCCTTTATATGATTGGCAGCATCTTTTTTTTTTTACCTCAGCACCATGATAAACACATGAGTTAAGCAATGTTATTATATTATATCAGTCACAACATCACTGGATGGTAAGGATTTTTATGCCCCATTATATTTTTAGCATAGTTATCAAACCCTGTTATGTAGTAAATGACTATATATCACATGTGTATGGTTTTATATGTCAACTGTACCTTTCTAGATTTAAAAATACTTAGAGGAAGTTACACTGAGAAGTTTGAGGGAGGTAGAAATATTTTGGCTGTGATATACTCTTACTTTGGAATTGGGAAGCGACCCAGATGTTCACTTTGATAGTCTATGCTAGGGAGTTACAGGTAGACACTCATGAGAGAAGACTTACTTTGTCTTTAACAACTGCAAGTGACATTTGTGACAAGCTACCTTAACAGAGTCAAGATGTAGAAACAGGATGGGTGTGATGTTACATGAGTAAAAATACTGGCCATGAAAACCTGGAAGCAAACTAGATCCTATAGATTCTCTGTGGAAGGAGAAAACTCACCCTCGATAGTCCTCCAACCTCCGCATACATGGATGGTCCTAACATAGAAACATCATATACATAAAAATAAATGTATGATAAGTAAGTGAATATATAACCAATTTAAAAATGTAAAAACAGAAGTAAAAGAAAACTCAAGTAAGGATGGTTATAATATGCAAAGATTAAGCTAAATAAGGAAACACCAAGAAAACACCGGTGTGTAGTTACTATGTTAATAACGGTACATTTCCTAATATTAACAGGAAAATCTAATTTTAACAGCATGTTAGCAATTGCTTTGGTGTTCATCAGGCTTCATAATATTGAGATCTGAGATATATTCAAAATAGTGTCTCATGAAATAAACATAAGCCTACAGTCTCTTAATTGAATACAATGGACCTTTTGACAACATTCTTTTACATGTTTCATAAGCTCCCAGAATTAGAATTTACCATAGTTCTCTGTTGATGCCTTGTGATTTACCAAAATGTTTAAGCTTTAAAAGTGGAAAGACTCCTTTAAATTTCAGGGAGTCAGTGTTTGCTCGACCTGAACACAAACTACTCATTATTTTAGTTGAGTGAAAACTGTGCTGGCAAATATTGTTTCTTACTTCTAAGCAACAGTTTCCCTGGCCCTATACAAATTATAATCATTAATACATATAAGTAGATATGTACATGTATGTCCTTATATATGAAGTTTGTGTCCACTAATCATTTGTTTGCTAGTTCTATTTTTTTAAAGAAATGATATCAAATAAAAGAATAGAAGGAAATAGAATGATTGTAGTGAAAAGAGGAAAATGTGGTTATCTATAAATTCAATCACATATTTTAAGAGAAATGAATAATAATTGACAAATTATGTTAACTGATGACTTGAACACAGGAAAGCAGATGCCATGCCTTATAATTTTGATCAAAATAGGTATCTTGGATCCAGTGCTATTTAAGCGGACAATATGTTTCTAGTATTTGTTTTCCACATCTGAGCACTTTAGTATTTAAAATGAATGAAGACACCCATGGATAAAAAAAAACATGAATGGGCATGTGTTTCTTTCTAATTAATTATAGAGAAATATATGCTCTACTTATTTCTTACTATTACAGTCTGGGAACAGGCAAATGGTAAGACAATGGAGACCAACAATACATCTATGGAGCAACTTTTTTTTTAAAAAAAGGTGAAAAAGAGCTAATCTAGTCAGATACAAAACAGTTATTTGTCATGGGACACGATATTGGGTTTATTTTTAATGGCTGCAGTTCATGAAATGAAACATGTCGTATTATAACAAACTTGCTTAGTAACTGCACCACACACACACACATACACACACACACACACACACACACACACACACACACACACACTAAATTAAAAATCACTATAATGGTTTGACCTACAAACCAAGTAAAGCATCAGGGAGATACAATTTGGTTTAATTCTCGCTCCTCAACCAATTGGGCCTTAGATTTATCCCAAGAACCCATCTGAAAACAGTGGGCATAGCATTGCACATTTGTTAACATGGTGTTGGGAAAGAAGAGACAGATGGATCCTCAGAGCATGTGGCCAGCTATTTTAGCTTAATTAGCAAGCTCTAGCTCAATGAGACGTTCTGTCTCATAATTCAAGGTGACAATACTCGAGGAAGAGCACCTGAGGTTGATCTCCTAACTTCCACATGCATGCACAAATGTGAATGCTTATAGTCACATACAAGTACATGTGTGTAAATGTATTTGAATTTTTTACACACAGTAAAAATACCCTGTCAAATGCAAAGTAATGATTTCAAGCTATTATTTTCTAATCTCTTTGCATTAAAGCTTAATTATTCTTATTTTTATACATACAACATACTTTTATAGCATCCTGTTTATATTATATCAATAAATAACACACACACACATGCATGCATACACACACTCACCTTTGAACATGCTTACACCTCCTTACTAAATGATTTAGAGATGTTTGTATTCAGGGGATATAAAATCCAAACATTTAAGCTTTGTTCTCGAGCTCTATAGGTTTCAGCAGGTGCTAACTCTTCTGGTCACTTCTACCTAGCCTGACATGTGAGCAGCCTGTGGACCTGACAGTACTACACGATGAGCTGACATTGGCCTCCAGATACCAGAGCTGTTGTTATTTCTGTTTTCAATTTCTTTCTGCATCACCCCCTCAGATCTGTGCAACCTACTCAGCATTAAAAATAGCATCCCTTTGGAATGGATTCTGGGTCTTATTGACTTCCTTTCATGAAGAGCTCACTACTCCCCTGTTTGTTTTGTGCCAGCATGCTCTTTTCATTGGCATCTCAACGTATTGTTGGTTCTTTAGGGGAAGATTCCTTATAATGAAAACAGTATCCTAGAATTGAATTTTGCTTAGTTTTTCTGATGCGCGCCAGAGTTCGTTTTGTGGTTTGGCCATTTTACTCTTACATGTAGCAGTCACTTAGTAGAGCATCAGAAAACAAGTTTCAGGCTTATATTTATGTATTTGAAAAGTTTAATAAAGTTATTATTTACAGAAGAGAATTTGCCTAGTGATAATGAAGCCCATTAGAAATGAGCACTGACAAAATTATGGACCAAGAGCCATGGAGAGCTTTGCCTTTGTTAGAGAAATCTGGCCACTGCTGAATCCCAGCTTTTTTCTCATTTTATTTTCTGGAATACTATCACCCCTTCCTTTGGTAGAATCTGAGAAAGAAGAGGACTAGGAGCCTCCTAAATATTCTGCTCACAACCCTTACACACAGAAAGAAGCTAGTGAGGATGCCTGGAGGACCTTTCCTAACTCTGCCATAGCCTTTCTAATAGTACTTACCTTCTGAGAGGAGTCTGGCTTTCTTGTGAGCTATCTACTCTCAAAGAAGAAGAAATAGGCACAGTGACTATTGCTCAGAATAATCAACAGGAATACAGGGCATGCTTACAAGATGTGCAGAGGACTATCTGACAGGCTTGTCAACACCAGATACCATTGGAAAAATGCAAAATCTAAAAGCCTGTTAAGTATTCACGAGAAATAGTCATTTTATAAATGGATTCTGAATAACCTAACAGGAGTCAATGCTGCCTTAAATAGCAGGTAATTTTCTCCCTTCTTTTTGGTCAGGGTAGAATTAAATTTGCAATTTCATCAGGTCTCGATGTTATAGTGTGGGAAAGGGTCTCAGTAGCTCATCAGTGACGGTGCATCCTGTGAGTGAAAGCTCACAGGCACAGCCAAGATGGTTGGGTGGGGACTCCATACTCACTGCTTTGAAATGTACCCTGCTTCAGGATAGACTCATCTGTAGCTCATGCTGAAAACCAATGAGATTTCTTCTAAGTAGATAAACACAGGTTTTATATCTAAGATATTACACATTTTTTGAAGGCTCATTGGGAATCACAAGATTTGGAAGGCTTTTAGAAATTGTCTCGCACTCTTTCCCATCCCCTGTGAACAGTTTTATAGAAACACTACTCCATTCCAGAAAATGTACATGGTTTGTTTATCACTGTATTAAACTCTATTCATTTGAGGCAACGGGTCTGTTCATGCTTTTATAACATTTCATTTCTCTATTTTTTTTTAGAAAATTTCTTTCTATTATTGTGTATGTACACACACAGGGAAGACTGGGTAGGGGTCAAGAGAGAATGACAGTATGTGACTGTAACAGCCTGCTTATGGAAGGCTGAGGACAGCTGAGATAAATCCTTTTATTTCCTTCCTCCTTTAGCTGTGTTCTGGGGATCAAACTTAGCTGGCCAAGCTTGGCCAGAAACACCTTTACTTGCTGAGTTATCTCACCAACTTTCTGTTTGTTTTATTTGTTATTTTTTGTTTGTTTGTATTTTTTAGTTGCTTATCCAGTCATCTATTATTTTAAGCCCTCTAGTTGTTTGGATGAATTCACACACTGCTTTCAAGCCTACAGCTTTCTATTCATGTTTACTAGTTAAAATTAATTTATGTAGTTTGTTTGCTTATTTGAGATAGGGTCTCTCTATATAGTCTTTGCTATCTTGAATTCACTGCATATACCAGGCTAGCCTCAAACTCACAGCCTATCTGCTTCCTGAGGGCTGGGATTACAGGCATTCAGCACCCTCCACATTTTATATTAAAGTTTCATATCCTAACTTAAGAAAGCTATTTTAAAAGCAAATACTGGATCTGTTAATAACTGATACTTTAAGGTAAAATTAAGAGTCAAATATAAAGACATTGATTTTGTTGAACACCAATATAACTTTCTGATTAA
The DNA here is from genome assembly GCF_963924665.1 of Micromys minutus. Classification (NCBI taxonomy): domain Eukaryota; kingdom Metazoa; phylum Chordata; class Mammalia; order Rodentia; family Muridae; genus Micromys; species Micromys minutus. The sequence continues at coordinate 37,201,925 of NC_137958.1, forward strand.
CAAATATAGCAGAGGTTGTGTTACAACATTTCTGACTTAAAAAAAAAAATGAGACCTGAGGGAATGGGAAGGCCTGGAGGAGGGAATGGTCTTTGAGACATGGGGAAGAAGGAATAGGAAGAGGAACTGTGGGAGGGTTCAAGAGATGGTTAACAACTGAACTACAAAATAATAATAATAATAATAATAATAATAATAATAATAATAATAATAATAATAATAATAATAATACAAAAATAATAATAACCACGTAAGAATCATTATTCCCTGACATCTGGTATGCAGTGGCTTATTTTCTAGAGATATAAACAAGAATAAAATTAATAATAGAAACCAGAGACTTATAGGTCAGCCTGCCATTATTTCTAAATGCTACTATATTATTCTGGTTTTTATTTGTTCACGTGTGTTTGCATTATACAATTTTCCCAATGCTAGCTAGAGCCACTTCTTTGGATTTAACCACCCCAAATCCTTTCCAAACCCAAATTCATTCGTATTCCCTCAGGAATCTCACGGGCTGAATTTTCCAAAGCTCTTGGCAATGTCTCCAATGGGCTTGTAATTACAACTAATTGCCTTTGTTAGAAAATGTGACAAAACAGAGTGTATTTAAGTGGAAGGTATTTTCAAAAGTCGCCAAGTACGTCCACTGACTGTGTCTTGCTTTACTTATAGCACCCTTCCTAGCCATTCCTGGAACGGACACCTTTAATAAGCAGCCGAGTCTTCCCTCCAACAAGCAACATTCTGGAGTGAAGCAGCTCCTGGAGAACTGTTGGATTAGAACTGAGTTCAGTGAAGGCTGAAGCTGGCCACCTCCATTGTCCCTCTCCCTAGCATCATTTTAAAGTCCTGGGCTCCTGTTCGAACTGTGACTTCCCTTCCAAGTGTGGGTCACATTGTTCTTTCATAGTTTGGATTTTCTAGAGAAATGCTTGACACACTAGCCTATGGATTCCTACCCCAAACAAGATTCTATTCAAACCACAGGAACAAATGTGTGTTCTTGTAAGAATAGAGAGCCTCGCCTATGGATTGTCACAACTTTAATCTTCACCACTTTATAGAATCTGGCATGTCCATCCAGTTGTTTTAAATACAAATACATTTTAAAAAATGAAGATTTCCAGATACCCAGTGCCCAGGATATCCCAGTAGGATGACGTTGGCATATATAGTCTCCTAAGGAGAAGGAGATTTTATAACAAGCAAGTGAATTGATTGATTTCTACTTAGAATTATCATATACTACATTTGACAGCCTGACTGGCTGTAAGTGAGTATCTTTGCTCAAGCTTAACCTTTAACAGTTTTAAAATAAACCCCAAAGATGTTTGAGGAATCCTTTTTACTATGCCAGTCCTTGCTGTATGCCATTCCTTCTGGCTCAAGAGAAACTCAAAGTCGTAAAATTATGCTATAAAGGGTTTGCTTATAAACTCACCTAGGAAATATTAAGTCATACAGAGTAGTATTTAGCTAAGAAACTACTGTTAACAGAGCAGTATTTAGCTAAAAAGTACAGCCTCCAGTCTGAAAAGTAGTGTGCTAACCAGGCTTGTTAGAATCTGAGAAAGAAATTTGTATCACCACTGAAGTCTCTGCTAACATTTATTCACAAGAGGAACCTTCCCTATGGCACCATTGCCTTAACAAAAGGAGACGCCCAGACTTACAAGGAGCCATTAGGTCCATCCCCTCATCAAAGAACATGCCTCTAAGGGGCAGCTCAAGTGGGCAGTTCAGACTCACAACCACCATTAAGTCCTGGCCTGCCATTAAGTCCCTTGTACTCTTATTGGGAAAAGAATTATAACGCCAGGTTTCAAGATTACACTAGGCAACAACCATTTTAAAAAGCAAACAAAAAACGAGCCTTAGTATATGTAAGAAATATTTCTGACAATCATGTCTGCTGTGTAAATTGCCCATTTTCCTACAAGGATAGATTTGCTCTCTCTTGCCCTTGTTTAAATGTTCAAAGTGTAACTTGTAGATGGGACAGGGAAGGTTTAAAGATGATAGCAGATGTAGAATTCATAAGCCTAATGTGTATATATGCATATGAGTTAGTAAAGTCTATTTGAAGCCGGTTCCACTTTGAGCATTAGCCAAAGACAGATCGAGCAACTTTAAAAAGCTTTTCCCATGGTTAATCTCTAAGTGTGCAGAGTGAGTTCTGATCAGGAAAACATTCTGTTTCTGTAACACCTTCATGCCACTGAGAACTCAGGCATTGGTGGAGGTGTTAAGTGTACATGGAGGGGCAAGACACAGAGCTGTCCAAGTTTCTTATCTCTGATACATCTGACTACCCCATTGTCCAACACTCCAGAATCAGGGAGGACTGGAGAGAGACTTTCTTCCTGCCGTTAAAGATGAGCTGTGGCTACGGTTCTGAGCTCTATTGATCAACATCAGTTTGAAAGCAGGGTGTAGGCTTTTACAATTCAGCTACAATTCTTTGACAAATTCTATTGGCTTGTAGAGAAGTTCCCAAAGATTCTTAGCCTTACTTAGCTAAGTTCTTTTAGTTACTGGAACGAACTATTGCTAGTCTTATTCAATGATTATTTAAACTTCTTATATCCAAATTAAAAAAAAAAAAAAAAGGAATGAGATGAAAGATATTTTAAATCCAATGATTAAATTCCTGATTTGTGGTTCTTTACTAATTCATGTTTCACTATACTGGCTTCCTTGACAAAGTGGTGCAATGTCTGAACAAAATGGAAGTGAGGATGCAGGTGGTTGACAACATTCCCCACATTATAAGTCTATTTGCTTAATTCACACAACTGATGTGAGTATTAGGCTAGATGCATTGGAAGCGACTAGCCTGACTACACTTTTACGGAGTAGTCAACATTAACGTAAACCTCTCCTGAATGTTAGTCCAGTGACAGCATGAAGCAGCTCAAAGTTGCCCTCGAGGCTCGTTCAAGTGCTCAGTGGAAGCCAAACCTCTAAATAACTACTACTCCAGGGGAAACGACTGAAGACATCAGAGCGAAGACTCAGAAAAGAACCAAATAGGAGGTGGATTGAAATGCTTCAGTATGGAGGTCCGACGCACACACATACAGTAAATGAACCTGGTGAATAGAGGCCAGGAAGATGGACACTATCAGCAAAGCAAGCAAGATTGGGAAGATGCTGTGAAGGGGTAATGTGAATTACTGTGCATAAGAAATTCAATGTGTGGATTAAAGGGAGCGGGGGAGAGTGGCAAGTAGGCTCAAAACAGCAAGTACAACTGCAGGTAGATCAGTGGTAGAGTGGTTGCCCAGCACAGCCCAAGGCTACCATAAAATGATGGACTAAAATAAGAGTCGGCCAGAACAATAGTATTACGAGATAAAGGTTTTATCTTTGATGAATGGATTGTGCCTTTTTATTCATTCATTCACTTAAGCTATAACCTCTTCCAGAAAGGTTCTCAGTTATATCTGAATATCCACAGTGACCCTGTCAATGAGCAAGAACAGGAGAAGGAAAGATGGTGTGGAAACAAAATAGAACAAGCCAGTGGGTTATTTGAGAAAGCAGCAGGCATGGCACACAATCTATTAGGTTTCCAACCTCCAAAGTAAACAACAAATTGTAATCTTTACAAGATTTCCAGGGGCAAGAAGAAACAGTCTTCCAGCTGCTCCAAAAAGGCATATGGGTTGAGGCATCGGTGACATTTATCTTATGGTTTTAATCAAGAGAACAGGCTGAGTGCTTAAGGAGATGGCACACCCAACGTCACTGCCACAATAAATCGGATAAAAAATTCTGAGTGATGATGCTATAATCTCTTAGGATCCGTCCAAATCATGCCTTTGTAAGTGTTTCAAAAAGGGCAATTATGCAAATGATTCAGATAAGCCACACCCACAAAGTCTGGTTTATCTGAGAGCAAAATTAAGCCAGTCCAGAGAACATCATATCCTTCCTACAATCCTGAATTAATACTATTTTCGCAACAGATGATTCACACATGAGGTAGCCTCTCAGAGTGTAGTCACCAGGTACCAGAAGATAATCTGCCAAATGATTTCCATCCAGGAATTGCTGCCAATTAATTACATTTTCAAAGCTAGGCCACTCCTGGTTAAATACCTTCTACCAACTTACCTCCCCCTGCTTCCTGTTTGCTTCTCTGCAGAGAGTTACTTTGTTTTATAAAATGTGAGAGAATATTATTCTTAGGTATGGTTCCCTAGGTGATTGTTAAGAGCAGGTTTTGTTTATAGGGTGATTCTGAAAATGCTATAAACCTGGAGAGATTACAACTGTGCTTTGTTCTATTAACTCACTCCGATAAATATCACTATGCAAAATCCCAATTCTCCAAGCTCCTAATACTTTTACTTTATTTCTTTTGTAGGGAGCAAAAACCTGCTTAAAGAAGAGGTGTTGCTCTTTCTTTGTGGTGCTGGGAACAGAACTTTGGGCCTCGAAGATGCTGGGCGAGTACTCTACCACTAACCCATGTGCCCTTCCCAAGAAGCTACATTTTGTCATAAAGGCTATGAAACCTTTAAACAGGGTGGGGTCTACACATGGACAAAATAAAACCACCACCAAGATATCTACAAAAGCTCCTACGCCTTGCACTAGTGGATATCTGTCACATGTATATTCTAGGAGTCAGTACAGTGAGTTTGGAGTCCCTATTGTTTCTGCAGACAGGAAACAGGTATGCTGCTGGCAATTAGACTTTACCTGAGGTCCGCAGATTTCCCAGTCCTGTTTAAGCACATCACGTCCCTGGTTTGATACCCAATCTGGATGTCCCAGTATCTGTTCTCCTGTCTGTTCTGTCTGTTTCTGTTTCTCTTCTTCTTGATGAGCTCACGGGCCTCTGGGTCCTTCACAGCTTTTCCTCTCTCCTTCTCTCTCTCCTTGTTTTTGCCTCGACGCCTGGCTTGCCTGGCTTGCCGTGAGTGTGGTACGGAGCACGTACTCCAGGGCCCCACCTGCAAGCTATACATGCTCTCCTCCGCCTCGCAGGGGTTGGACTGGCAGACCTGGAACTCAGTGAGGTTGGGACAGCCAGAGCCTCCAAACTGTGGTGGCGCAACCACATGCCTCGTGCGATGCTGCAGGCCGCTGCCACAGGTCCTGGAGCACTCGGACCAGGGCGAGAACTCAGACACGATGCAGTCTTGCTGGCAAGGGATGAGGCAGGCCTGTTCCAGGAGGGGCTTGGGTTCAAAGTACTCGCAGATGATGTCCTCTGCGGGAATGTCCTTGTCCTTCTGGATGCACATTATCTCTCTCACCTGGATGCCTTCTTCCCCCTTCACGCACTCGCCTGCTCTCTCGAGGCTTTTTGAAATAACAGGCTGACACTGGTTCCAGGGTCCCAGCCTCCAGTCGTACAACTCTTTGTGCCAGTCACACACCTTGAAACAGTTTTGCTGGTTGCTGGGTCTCACAGCCTGCTTGCAGTTCGTATGTAACGTGGTCCAGCCTTCCACATGAGCACACCACACAGCCCGAGTCTGTATTCCGCCCGGTCCACAGTCATCTCCCATGCACCGTCCCCAGGGACCTATGAAAAACAGCACACGAGTCAGCCGGGCTGCAAGAAGAAAGTGACGTGCGATTCCCATTTTAGAAAGACGTCTCTAGCTTTAGTACATTAACTTCCCGACATCTTATAAAGTAGGTCTCTGAACGAGACGACTGGAAAGTAACGCTCGTTCCTGAGTACTTTTACAAGAGGGAACTGTGTCAAGGAGTCTATATAAGGTAACAGCTGGGGCAATTTCACTTTGGGCCCCTTTGGGATTACTAAAAGTTTGCTTTGATTCATTTCCTTCATTTCAGGTAGACAGAGATTGTTGCTCATAAAGGGCATCAGAAACTAGTCACAGTGAAAACCCATTACTCTTGCCTCGCACCCTGAACTCTGCTTTAGTAAGTGGTAAAAGAAATAGCCCCTCATGAAAGGCTTTTCCTCTGGGCTCTCTCTGCCTGCGCAATTAACTATTTTGCAGAAAATGCTCTCCCTCGCCTTCTTTTTTATTGTTGCAGGATAGGTTGGAAGAAGTCTAATGGCTGTATACAGTGTTGCTGATAGAATTTAAAGTGGAACTTCGTGGTTACAAAAGCTGCGGAATGAAAACCCTCTTTTAAAGGATACTTGACTTAGATAAAAAAAGAAGCCCCAGTGAACGATAGAGATGAATAAAGACATTTAATAAGCTAAAAAACAAAACTTTTCAATAGTCTGACCTTGTGTTGAGCAAGAACTTTGGTTTATTTCAATTAACTCATGTGTTAAATATGAATAAGTTGGTATTTTGTGGAACAGCTGAGTTTATGGTTTGAGAATGAAAGGGGTTTGCTATTCTAGAATATTTTTTCAGAGTAGGCACCAAGTATTCATGTCTTATCTATTTTCCCCCTAAGGCTATCATATTGTCTTCAAGGTGTTTACAAATTCTGTCGTATTCAATTAAAAATACATTTTAGAATTGTGAATAAACGCAAAGATCACATAAACACATGATTTTCAAACTGTTGTCATAATGATGGGTACTTAGTTAATGACCCTTGATTGTTGTCAACAAGTCCTATGTAAGTAAGTATCAGTTGATGGTCATAGGTTGCCTAAGACAGACAGACGGACTGACAGACAGACAGACAGACAGACACACACACATATGCACACCCATACACACACATACACGCACACACACACAGAGCTGCTGCCCTTTTCCTTCAGTCCTCCATCCATAAGAAAAGGTCTGGCTTCAAGTTTATTTTTAATCCATGTCTAGATTGTGCATAAGGATTTGTCTGCAAGATGCTGAAGGAAGAAAGAAAGAGCGAAACCATTAAAGTAGGCACAGACCTCATTCTGGGCCTCAGAAAAACAGAACAGGAATGGGGCTGGTTCTCCAAATTCACATTTTGAACATACAATAAAACCAGCTGCATTTTAGACCCAGCTCTTCTGACACTTGGACCCCAATAAAGCCTAAGTTTAGAGCTTTAGGTTAAGATGCTGCCCTCTGTGAAAAACAGCATTAGTCTATGGGAGAAGAAATACAAAGAATGCCTTTATAGTATCTATGTTTATTTAACAGAAAGATGTTTGATGATGTTGTCTTTCTTACAAGTGACACAATAAAACTGTAAACAGAAGAGCAAGAGTCACCTGAAATATCGGGCTAATTAGTCATCTTTTTACTTAAAATAGCACTAGATTTGGTCCATCCAAACTATTATTTTTTTAAATTCTTATGTAAAATTGTATAAGTAGTTAAAATAAAGTTCAGAAAATAGTGTCCCTAGATGTTGATGTTAATGCTTTATAAACAAAAGGACAGTGAATTTGTTGGAAGTGTCAACATAAAGTACCTAATGAATAATATTTAATCCCATTTTTACTTTGTCTCCCAATATTTTTCTACAATACTTTTGATGGTTCCTTACAGACTTGTAAAATATTACATCTGAGAATCTTAAAACTAAGGATGCATCTTAATATAGAAATGTTATAGAATGTATAAAACTTTAGAATTATTCCATGTAGTTTTAATTTTAGTTTTCTCTGTCCATTGGGTTTGAACAAAACTGTTATCCTATTTTCCACAGGAACGCACAGTTATATTAGACTCATGGCTAAACTATGTGCTGCTCAGTTGATATTTTAAAGAATGGGTGTCTTGTGTTAACTTAGAATTTCAATCCAAACCCAAGATAAATTACTGTTTTCTCTCTCTCTCTCTCTCTCTCTCTCTCTCTCTCTCTCTCTCTCTCTCTCTCTCTCTCTCTCCCCTCCCTCCGCTCCCTCTCCATCTCTATCTCTCCGTGCTCCCTCCCTCTCTCCCTCTTTCTCCCTCCCTTCCTTTCTTTCTTCTTTCTTTCTTTTTTTCTTGAGACAGAGTTTCTTTGTAAGCACTGGCTGCCAGGAACTCACTTTTTAGACCTGGCTGGCCTCAAACTCACTACCTCTGCCTCCCAAGTGCTGGGATTAAAGGCATGTATCACCATGCCTGGCTGAGAATTTCTTGATGTACCATGATTTTCCATCATTGACAATTACCATGAAATTAAACCAATCAATTAATGTTTAGGATTTTATGTCAGAATGAAGCCAAAAGAATTTTGTAGAAAATGCTCATAGTGTTGATCTTATTGTAAAGACTGGTTAGTTGGCCTTCACATTCCTTTTCATGAAGAGACATGGATAAAAATTGGTTCCCTTCAGATAGCACACCAATAAAAGTCCAGAAAAATGGTTCCACTCAAGGCTATTTTGGTGAACTAATGAGTTCACTGGGGTTACTAACAGAAGTATAGATGAACGACTTCATCACTACAAAGCTCAGCCAAATATAATCTCTAGAGTTTTCCTCCCAACTTGACTGCTCCTCAAACAAGTGGGTTTCCTCTCACTAGCATTCATTTAGAGATCTCATCAAATGAGCACAAGCTATGGTTTCAGAACAGAATAATAATAGTAAGTTTTCTCCAAGGCCCATGATCGATCTAGTTCCAGGTTCTTAGTCGCATTAGCAGTGTCAGGTATTTGTTCTGTCTCATGGAATTCTACTTACAAAGAGATTAATTATTCCAATAACATTTGAATGCAATTACTCTGCCAAAGACACATTGCAACAAAATGACCCTTAGTGACACACTGCTATACCCACACTGCTATGACCCACAGATCATCACTCAAATCTCCTTCTTCTTAGATTAGATGACACATAAGTACACAAGGTTTAACGTCTGAGAGAGTTTGAAGCACAAAGACCTAAATTGAATGAGTGAAAGTCTTCCTCAGGCTCCCCTCTCAAGGTTTGGGATCTATGTGGAAGAGAAAGAAGAAAGACTGTAGTCACCAGAAGGAATGAATGGCTCCAAGAAAACAATGCTTTCCAAACACAACAGAATTGAAACACAAATGAGCTCACAAAGACTGTGCCAGTACACATAAGTGGTCCTCGCACAGAGTGAGTAAACACAGCTCCTACCTATAAGACACTATTTGCATCCAATCCCCAAAGGCAAAAGCAAAATAAAGTTTCTTCAGTGGAGTCTCAATGAGTTTATAAACCATACTATAGGTTAAGCCCATGCTCGTGAGCAGTTGACCATTCCAAAATGGCCTAATCAGTCTTTTACAACTTTAAATCTTAGTTTGCTTTGTTTGGGCGTCTCATGTCTAATAAATTTTTACTTATTTATTTGGGTTTTGATTTGGGTTTCTGTGGGAGTGGACTGTTTGTATCCTTCTTAGTTTTGTTGTTTTTCTTGTCTGTTAAGAGACTGTTTGAGGGAGAGAGAGAGAGAGAGAGAGAGAGAGAGAGAGAGAGAGAGAGAGGGGGAGGGAGGGAGGGAGGGAGGGAGGGAGGGAGGGAGGGAGGGAGGGAGGGAGAGGGAGAGGGAGAGGGAGAGGGAGAGGGAGAGGGAGAGGGAGAGGGAGAGAGGGAAAGAGAGAGAACATAACGTTCGGAAGGTAGGTCGTGAGAGTCTGGGATAGAAAAACATGAACCAAATTTATTACGTAAATTATTTTTTAAAAAATCTTTATTCTCATTTTTATTGAATATTTTCTGATTTTACATTTCAGATGTTATCCCCTTCTCGCAACACTACCCTCCCATTGCCTCCACGAAGATGCTCTCTCTCCCAACCACCCTCTTCTACCTCACCATATTGACATTCCCCTAAACTGGGAAACTGAGCCTTTGCTGGACCTCTCCTTCCACTGATGAGAGAGAATGCTATCTTTTGCTGCATATGCACCTGGGGACATGGATCTAAAAGCTTTTCAAAAGATAAACAGCAGTCCTGTGAGCATTACAACTTATTGAGGTTTTAAATCGTGTCCTGAGTTATATGCTTCTCTCTCTATTGCCCAGGACTGAATGTTTCAACTCATAATAGATACCTGCACAATAGTCAATGAAAATATGTCACTGAACAAATGAATTTTAAAAATTTTCCAGTTGATACTTTGGTGTATAGAAACATATAACATCATTTAATGTAAATCCAACTTACTAGAAAAGTGAGATTTTTGTTTGATACTCTTCTGTTAACTTTTTAATTAAAAATTTCCCATTGTACCTATTTATTGTATATGGTCCTGTGGTATAACAGGACACTAACATAAGCATACAGTGTGCCATTGATTTTATGTTTGGATGTATTTATTAACATACATATATATGGATCGTCTTTCACATGTTTGTTTATATTTATAAATATAAACTTTGCACTGACACTAATTTAATTGACAACATGTTGTGTTTGATAGTTTGTGTCTCTTCCTCAAGATATTTCAGTCACTAGACAAAAGGACATTACAAATGCAAATATAGTTCACTCCAGAACAGGTTCTTACTAACGAACTCCTCACAGTTAACATGGTTAGATGATAACATATTTCATGAAAATGCAACAGAGACCTATAATGAAACTAAGGAAAAACAGGCATTAGGGTAACAACAAAAGCAGAGGTGGCAATATAATCATTAATGAAGAGCTCATACACCTTCCAGGCTCTAACTGCTGCCTTATCTTTTCATTGCACCTTGGGTATGGCATAGTGTCCAATTAACCACTCTCATGAAAGATCAGATTTTTACCACAGCATACCCAATGAATGGCTGTCTACATATGCCCTCCAAACAGTCTTGCAATAATCACACACTGCCTAGAATGAAGACCACATCTAAAATTGCTCTTGACAACCAAGCATAGTTAACCCAATTAGCTACTCTGTTTCTAAGGGCACACATGGTTTAAAATGCAGCTTAAAAACAAAGTATGCAAATTCTATTAAGGAAAACACAAAGTTCACTGCCAGGCATGATGTGAGACAGTGACACACAACATCACATAGCTCTGCACATGATGAAGAGTCAGACTCACAGCTTATATTACCAGGAATGAGGGGGTGTAGTTTGTATGTGCTTTCTAACAAGAACAAGAATTCTCCACTGGTTGAAATCTGCTTTATTTATTTAAGAAAGTTAGACTCTAATTGGCCAAATGAATAATAAACAGTCTTCTCCTTCAAGGCTTGGATACTATCAGTTTATGAATAGCAATCTCTCCCTGTGTACAGATCTGTAAGACTGTGTTTATTCATTATCATGCAAAATCTGTCTAGGGTGTAGGTCAATAAATATGTGTAAAACATTGAGCTTGACAGATTTTATGCAAATCTGGAGAGAAACATTAGTTGTCTTATTCTACCAAAAATAAGTTAAAGCAACTGTTTGTATTCTCAAAGCATTTATATCATTAATACTTGCAAAACAGTTATTTCCAACTAGAATCCATGTAAATTAAGTACTACTGAGACAAAAACATTACGTGTATGGTACTTGGCTTGGTTTTCATGCAGATAGGATATAAAATATAATTGTAAATCAACTTTGAAATTTTTCTGAAAAAATAGATTATTTTACTTTACTACAGAGAATTTTATAACATGTCATTTTTACTTTATGTAATTCAAATTTCTTTATTTCATTTGACAAAAGATGGACTACTAAATTCAAAATTAGCAGTTGCCTTAACAAGTTCAACACTCTCTTCTTCTGAGACTGTTGATTTTATATGTCAAGGGCATTAGAACAGTAACAGGTTGAGTCCATAAAAGGCCATGTTATTGACAGGTGGCCAGCAACCGTTCTAAAGAGCCTTATAAAAGATAAACATGGTTAAAGGAACACAAGAAAATTATGCAAACTACTTTCCTTTCTAGTTTGCTATAAAACTCTTAAATGAGACTGATTCTTGTTTGGCTAAATACATGTGCATCTTTCAAATGAGTCAATATGTCTTCCCTCCTGACAGTGATTCTAGACTAGCATGTCCTGCTTAGCACAAGGTCAAAGAGCATGTACTGAGCTTTGTTATGCGCAGATTTCTGTATCTTGTTTGCTATAAAATATTACCTTTTAAAATTTACAGGTAGCAAAAGTGGGAAAAAAATCCATTGATTTGTTTTCTGAAGCAGAGCTTGTAAAAAAAAAAAATATAAGGAATTGCTGCTAAGTAGAAAATGTCATTCTCAATCCTAAGTAACTTTATATGTTGTCAACCTAGTGGGCAATTACATACATCTATATATCTATACAGGATTAGGATAAATTTATTTTATAATCAGCACTTATATCTCATAGTATATTAAATAGTTTCATTTCACTATATACATATAGATTTACCTACTCACAGTCATTTAATCTGCTTTTTTATGCTTATACCTAAGCTGTGCTTATGCAACACATATCTCCATCAGCCTCATGGCTCAATGGATATTCTCCCAAGGGCAAGCTACCTACCAATCATTTTGGCATAGCAGGGTACTAGGATGAGTGTGTGCTAGGGTAGACATACCATTTGGCTCAAAGCTTTGCAGTTTCCAGCTCTACTGCATGATGTGGCCATGCACTATGTACCAATTAGCTCCGCTAAGGGCAATTTATGAAGACATCCCTCTCTCCTCTGGATAACTGTTGCTCCAAATGTGGATTCCTGCTGTTATTGTTCTATGTCTATTTCACCTTCTACCCACATTTGGTTTAATTTTTCTCTAGTCATTTGAGTACTGCTACCTCCAAAATAGGCCCGAAAATGTCCCTGAGATTGCCAGGATCTTCTTCAAAAGAGAAACACAATCTTGCTTGCCAGTGCTCATAGAAACATGCCAAAGGGTTTGCTGAAAAAAAGAAAGTTGTTTGTACTACAATTGTCTGTCTTGAAATATTTTTATAGCCTTAAATGCACAGGTCCTCTAGGTATATGTTATGGCTGTTAGCTTGCTGTTTTGGTGGGAGTCCTTATTTAAAGAGTAAGGAAACTGTTTATTCTGTTGTCTGCTCTTGGGACTCTTTCTCCTCTTGGGTTGCCGTATACAGCCTCAGTATGAGGGCTTCGGCCTTGTCTTCTTGTCTCATCGTATTGTGCTTTGTTCTGTTTGGTTGTTGTCTCTAGGAGCCATATTCTTTGCAGAGGAAACAGAGGACCAGTGGATGAGGGAGAGGGAAGATAGCAGGGAGTTGCGAGGAGTGGAGGGAGATAAAACTATGGTCAGGATATATTATATAAGTATGTTTTCTTGAATAAAAAAGAGGAGAATGAAGAGAAGGAGGCAGAGGAGGAGGATGAGAAGAGTTCCCTTAACTTGAATTTTAATTTTATTAAATTTAATTGAAAGTATAACTCTCAAATGACAAATCCAGTTTGGTGGCTAAGGAGCGATTACCATGGAAGTCAAATGTGCTTTCATCTTCAATAAGTAATTAAACTCTCATAAAAATTATAAGAGTATCAAATTAAGTGTTCAAAATTGGAACACACTTCAATCTGATGAGAAAAGGAATGAAAACCAGGAACTAGGAAATTACTAAATACAATAACCTATTTTTAGGACCTACCATGTTTGATCCTTCTTGAGAAAATTATTCAGTCTTTTGGGCTCTGGGCTGTACTTTAATAAAATATACTATAAAATGAATTATGTCATTTATTCCCAACATCTCATGATAAGTGAAATATCTTTACCCAGAAGTAAGTGCCCTTTTCTCACACAAAGAGATTCACATTTTTATGTGACAATAATTTAAAAATCCTCTTGCCTCCACTTCCCAAAGTTTGCATTACAGGTATTTGTAATTATGCCCAGCCGAAGCAATGATAATCTTAAACTACTCTCTGTTAGAACAAATAAGAGGGTCAAAGCATTTGGCAATATTAAAAAAAGTAATAAAATTCATCTTGCAAACTTAATTTTTTCAATGAAATATATAGAAGTTCATGTGATCCCTACACCCCAATAAATGCTCACTGTAACAGTTTTTGTGCTGAGTGATAAACACACACACACACACACACACACACACACACACACTGGAGTAGAGGACATGGGTGGGTGAGAGAAGTAGAGGGAAAAGAAACTGTGGTTCAAACGTATGAGACAGTATTTTGTTTTAAAAACATTAACTATTTGAAAATTATCAGCATCCACAGCCTAGATTCCTGATGATATAGTGATTATTAATCAAATTTAAAAAGCATGTGCTCTCTTCTATTTATAGAAAATAGCACTTGGAGCAATGACATAGCTTATTTTAGCATTATTCCACGGCTGGGGAATAAGGTGCAGAGGAAAACTGGAAAGAGACATTAAGGGAAGGTCAATAAAAATGTGGGCAATTAAATTTCCAACCACAGGTGACCGGTTTTTTGACTCCACAAATTTTCTTCCCGGATGCTCTGTGAAATGCATTATAGAACTAACTGTCTGTCAGAGCTAAGCAGGTCTTCTTGGACTCTTCCATTAGTCACTGTCCTTCATACCTAACTTAAGAAATGTGGGGTTTCTTTGGTCTCACAGATGGAGGTTATAGTCTGTCACTGTTGGAAAGGCATGGCACCTGCTGGTACCATGAAACCTCTGGTCAGACATGCAGTCAGGAAACAAAGTCATACATTCTGGTGCTATGTTTGCTTTTATTATAAAAGTGTAGTCCATGGAATTGAATTGACCACACCAGTGATGAGTTTTTCTACTTCATTTAACACAGTGTAAAGAATTCCTGACGAACATATATGTGTGCTTCCTAGATCATTATACACTCTATGCAGTTGACCAGCACAACTCCTATTGCTGTCGGCACAATTTGCTTGAAGTAGGACATAGGAAATTGCTGACTGTTTTTTGTTCTTTCATCACTCAGGAACTTTCTTTATACTTGTTAAACCAAAACAAACTGTAGGTTCACTTTCAACCTGGTAGCCAGCTCAAGTTTTGTGAGCATGGATCTGTCTTCCAATATCATAGAATTTAAGATTTGGGTATTCTCAAAGTGGCTCTTGGAAAATTATGTTTGTAATGTCTGTAACATTTCTCTCTCTCTCTCTCTCTCTCTCTCTCTCTCTCTCTCTCTCTCTCTGTGTGTGTGTGTGTGTGTATGTGTGTGTGTGTATGTGTGTGTGTGTGTGTGTGTGTGTGTGTGTGTGTATGCATTCTCATGGTTCATGTGTGTGCTCTATTCCTTATATAAGTACCTATAAATGTGTGTGTATTTAGAAGTCAAAGGTCAATTCTGGGCCTCTTCTTTCATCTGTCTATCATCTGGATGTCTTCCTCTATGACTTTCTACCTCAGTTTTTTGAGATGAAGTCTAACACTGAACTTGAAGCTAACTAGTTTAGCTAGGACGGCTGGCCAGTGATCCCCATAGATTGTCCTACCTCCACGGTTGTACCCGATATACACATGGTTACTAGAGATAAACTTAGGTGTTTATGTTCAACCAGTAGGCACTTTATGAACTGAGTTATGAAGCATCAAGTCTGGTAGAAGATGTATTTCCTGGCATCTTATTAACATACGAAAAGTCAAAATGTGAAAGACCCTTGAAGTTTAATTTACGTACATCTACTTTAATAGTGAAGACTCAGCCCTGTGCTCAGTACCTCACTGGTTCTCTTGGCTGGAATGCTCCCTCCACCCCTCAGAAACGCTTCAGCTACCCACAGCCTTTCTCCAGATGAGATCGGTGTCCCTGGCACTGGCTCCTCATCTCACTGAGGCCTATGCCAAAGATGTAAAATTTGGTGCAGATCCTTGAACCTTAATGTTTCAAGGGGTCGACCTTATAGCCAATGCAGTAGCTGTCAGTTACAATAAAATCAAAGGGAAGAACAGTGGTCAGTGAATAGGTTGGGGAAGTACCAAAGTATCAACTGATGGGGTCACTGTTACAAGGTCAATTGATTTGAAGGATAAATATAAAAATACCAGAGCTAAACTTGTTTACAATGTTGCAAATAACACAAATAAAGAGGCTGGGAATGGTGCCACCACTGTTCTGGCATGTTCTATTTCCAAGGGGACTTTGAGAAGACCAGCAAAGGAGCTAATCCAGTAGAAATCTAGAGAAGAGTGATGTTGGCTATTGAAGCTGTAATGGCTGAATTTAAGAAACAATATAAACCTGTGACAATGCCTGAAGAAATTGCTCAGGATGCTACAAGTCCTGCAAATGGAGACAAAGACACTGAAAACACCATTTCTGATGCAATAAAAAAAAGGTTGGAAGAAAGGGCATTAATATTGGGAAGGATGGAATTATGAGCTAGAAATTAATGAAGCATCAAGTCTGGTAGAAGATGTATTTCCTGGCATCTTATTAACATACAAAAAGTCAAAATGTGAATTTTAAGATGCCTATGTTCTCCCCTTGAGTGAAAAGAAATTTTCTAGTGTCCTGCCCATTATACCAGCTCTTGACATTGCCAATGCTCACCAGAAACACTTGGTCATAATCACTGAAGATGTTGACGGAGAAGCTGCAAGCACACTTGTTTTGAATAGGCTTAAAATACCTCCAGGTTGTAGCAAAGCTGCAGGGTTTTTGAGCAATAGGAAGAGCCAACGTAGAGATTTGGCTGTTGCTACTGGTGTTGCAATGTTTGGAGAAGAGGGGTTGAATCTAAATCTTAAAGATGGTCAAGCTCCTGAGTTAGGAAGAGTTGGAGTGATCATTGTCACCAAAGATGGCATCATGTTTTTGAAAGGAAAATGCAACAAAGCTCAAGATGAAAAACGTAGTTACTGAGATGCCAGACATCACAATCAGTGGATATGAAAAGGAAAAGCTGAACAAGTGACTTGCTAAACTTTGAGATGGAGTGACTGTACTGAAGCTCAGAGGGACAAGTGATATGGAAGTTAATGAGAAAAATGACAGAGTTGTAGAAGCTCTTAATGCCAAAGAACAGCTGTTGATGAAGTCATTGTTCTAGGAGGGGACTGTGTCTACTTGTGTAAATCCTTGCCTTGGATTCACTGGAGCCTGCTCAAGAAGATTAGGAAACAGGTATAATAATTATTTTTAAAACACTCAAAATTTTTCTGCAATGATAATTGCAAAGAATGCAGGTGTTGAAGGATCTTTTATAGTTGAGAAAATTATGCAAATTTCCTCAGAAGTTGGTTACAATGCCATGCTTGGAGATTTTCTGAGCCTGGTGGAAAATGGAATTATTGATCCAACAAAGGTTATAAGTGCTGCTTTCCTGGATGCTGCTGGGGTGGCCTCGTTGCTAATTGCAGCCTAACCTGTAGTGACAAAAATTCCTGAAGAAGAGAAGGACGCTGTAATAGGCACAAAGGGTAGGAAGGAAGAGGTGGAATGTTCTAACTCCTAAAATAGTGCTTTGACCTCACCAATGAACTCTGGCAGGAAGTTCAAGGCAGGTGCCTCACTGGTAACTTCAGAGAAGTCACCTGAAGAAAATGACGGAAGAGAAGGCGGGCTGAACACTGTAACTACCAGTTACTGGTTTGAATTGACCATGTATGGTTTACTGGTGACATTTGTATATTTCCGAAGCTGGATACAAGAGCCATATACCAGTGTCCTGCTTTCAACTTTCATCACTGAGGCATCTCTCCTGTTCTGTTAACACCAGAACTGTATGTAGTGCTGTGTCACTAGGTGTTCAGAATTAGCCTTGCTGTGGAGGATGGAAATGATTATGTACAAAGTAGAGAATTATTGAGTTAGGTGACAATGTTTTTGTAAGAAATATTTTGTGTAAAGTTTAAAAAATAGTAATAGTAAAATGTCATTTGGTTCAGTGCATCAGTCTCTCCAACTGTACAAATTTTCTGAACTTATCTCTTTGGTAAGTGATATCACTATTGCAATTAAGGTATCTATTTTTAGATGAGATGAGTAGGAACAGTAGTGTTGTTTTCACTGCCATTGCCTATCATTACATCTTTTTACTTTCACACATGTTCTTTTGAATTAAGTGAGAATATACACAATAAGATACAAGGCCAAGTGTTCAGGTATCCTCCAGGTCCTCTAGTCACATGCTGGTACAGAAATGTTCATGATAAATATCAATGTGAATGACAATGTATCTCTGTCTCATTGTTGGTTGAAACCACGGGATATAATCATCTGTTTGGCTACTACATAGAGATGTAATGAGAACAATGCCCTCACAGAGTGTCCATTTATAACAGCTATCACTAACATTATAATATCTATTGGAATTACGTTGCCATAAGCAAAAATGTAAGACAGAAATTGTCATGTTATAAGAAAATGGATAATGGGAAGAATATATAATAAAAAGGACTTTGAGGAGATTTTTGGAAAGTACGTAAAAATCCTATAGTCAGCTTCCAGTAAAGTCTTAAAGGAAAATGTTACTCTGAGCTTGACAATGCTTGCTCTTAACAGAGGAATTTTATATGAACCCCTATATTTGAAATACCACAAATCAGTATAAAATAAGGTAAACTGGATGATAATTCTTGCTTAAGGGAAGAAAAATACAGAGGGTTATTGAGTGGTCAAGCCAGGACTTCAGTTTGTCATGATGACACCATTGTGCATTTGGCAAGTGATAATGGTAACAGAACACCATTAGTCATAATATTCAAGAATTATTCATTCAAACATGATAAAATTGTACACAATTAAAATGGTAGATAAATGTGTTGTATATATTTTATTTCTACTTTCACTACATGTGTACATGATTGCGATAAGGAACAGGCCACACTCTACATTCATATTTACAATCCTCTGAAATTTACAGAACATTTCATAACATAGCAATGTACGTGCAAATTTCTAGAGAGTGACTGCCAAGGTGGAAGTCTTAGGGAGGTCTAAAGTTCTTTAAACCTAAAGGGAATTTATCTGAGACCTTCCAACAAAAAGAAAGGTCTAGTTATAGATTCAATAGACAGTTCTTTGTCTTATTAAACACAGGAAGAGGCACTGAGCAACTCACATATGTGACAACTGTCCTCTCACTCTTGTGCTCAGTATTTTAAGTAGGTAGTCATTAGAAATAAATACCCTAACTTCATTTTCTGATCATGGTCCATTGCCAATTGCATGTCTGAAGAACCACAATAGAGTTTCACCCAGTAATTCAAAATTGTAGCCATGACTCCTGCAGAAGAGAACATAAAACTCAGATGTAAGTAAGTGCCCTTGGACTTTTATGATGTTTTCATTAGACACTTAGAAACATTTTTATTACTTGCTCCTTCAAGATATTTTAAACCATACTTGAATTAGCAAATACCTACATAGATGTTACATTTCATGTCTTACAAAACTAATTTACTAGTATATATAAAGTTTTGATATATATTTGCATATAAAAATCCCTCCTATGAAGCAGGACCAATTTTTTTTAAAGTTATGTATTAATTAATAAAGACGAGGAGAAAGAAGAATATAAATGAATGGCATTTTCCCACATTTGGTCACTGGAGCAAATCCCCCTTCACCAGAAAGAAATGCTAAGAAGAACAAATACAAAAGCTTCTTGAAGATTGAGTATTCACACTTAAAAATCTGATGGTTATAATTTTATGAGATAGCAAATAAAATTTTCATGATTATGTTAATCAACAGCCATATCCATTGCTGCGTATTTTTATAATATCTACATAATTTCTATCACCATGTGTTAAAAGTTTTAGCAATAGAAGTAAATTATTAAAGTATTTGTCACCTTAAATTTTCACCATGTTATCTGGTAGATAAATGGGGTTTGGGGATGCAATTTTTATATTATCTGTATGTGCAATTAACTTGGCTGGGCCAAATAATTTTTGAATGTATAGTGTCAAGTAATATTTTGTATCATTAGGGACTTGGAAATGTCTATTCAAACTTAGATTGATATTTCTATGGTGGGTAAAAGTCAAGCAACTTTTCTAAGATTAATCACTAGTTCAAACTTTAGGACGGAAGTAAATAGATGTTATGCTAACGATCTGAATGAAAATACTTCATGTTATCAAAGAGTTATGTTGAAGAAGAATGCAACATTCAGTAGAATATTCTTAACTTATGTATCATCAAAATAGACAAGCATTTTAATGTTGTTCCATGATGATGCTGTCCTGAGTTTATACACGTATTTTGACATTTCAGTCCACTATTAGTTTATTAGTTTATCTATATTTTAATAAAGATCTTACCAGCATTTAATATTTATTCTACTTTTACCCTATAGTTTTTTATTTTGATGACTAAAGCAGGAGACTTTGATCAGTTAAAACACTCTTAAAGACCAAATATATGCATCTATATAATATATATTTATATATACATAATATTACTTTTACTGAACATATATTTTTCTCACATAATATATTCAGATTCTGGTGTTTTCCTCTATTCCTCTCAGTTCCCAGTCACCTTTCCTTCTATCCAGATTCACTTTCTGTCATTCAATAGAAAAGAACAGGCTTCTTAGAGATACTAATAAAACATTACAATAAAATAATAAGATAAGTCAAAGGCTGGTACATTGAATTTGGATAATACAAATTAAAAGAAAGAAAAAAGCCCAGGAGAAGGGCAATAATCAGAGACCAACTCAATTGCTCACTCAAAAATTTCATAAAAACAATAAGCTGGAAGCTATAATACAAAAGACCTGGTGCAGAGCCACGCATGTCCTGGACCTGCCTTTTAGTCTCTGTGAGTTCATATGAGCTTTGCTCTGTGAGAGAGATTTCTGAGCTCTAATTGTTTGATTACATGTTTCTTTTCATTTTTTATAACTAAGAAGTACTCTTTTAACGGCTCAATTTACAGTGTTCGAAATTAAAGAATGAATATACATGACCAATTATAATAATATCAGTTTGAATAAAAATATCTATTCTAATTAGCTTAGAAGGCAATTAATTATGATCCACAAATTATGCAGGTGTATAGAACATCAAGTTACAAATGTTGTTAATGAAAATTTTGTCAGATTGTTTTATTTACTCATCACCTTTCTGAGATGATCAATAATTGATATTGAAGAGGAGATTGCATTCTTTGGCTCAGGGTCATAATGTTAACACTGCTGGGAAATTTGAGTAAATTTTGACTTGGAAAAATGTTTATTTTTATCATCATTGTGTAAAAAGGAATATAACAAAGAGTACCCCACACTGTGGTGGCTCAGTCTAGTAACATGCACATACCAGAGTTGGGAGAGGTCCAAGAGTATCTCAATTTCGAGACCAATTTATCTACATAGGGAGATCCTCTCCTCAAACAAAAAAAAAACACACATGTTTTGTCACACATGTTACTGTCATGTGGAAAGAATTAATTGCTAGTCGGAAAAATCTCAGCAAATTTGGGGGTAAATTTTGTTACTTAAGTGGTAAAAACTCCATGCACTAAATTTTACATACATGTGGCTGTTTTGGTGTAAGGATAAGAAAACATGGACCATTGGAGTATAGTCTTCTAAATACAGCTGGAATTAATGTAGTCTTTAAAAACAGGAGGATGGGTTTTGTGGCTATATCCAGGGTAGAAGAAAAGATGGGGAAGGAAAAAGACGGGTGATCTATGTAGGTCTGTGACACATTGGAGCTCTGATTGAAATGACAGTCATGGACAATGAGGTTTTGTTGTCCGCACACTGCTGAATCATAAGAGTGAGTGGAGAGTCCAAGCCATGAGGAATATAAACCCAATGATAAAGAGTAAGGCACTGAATTGAGAAACAGGAGAGAAAAGAGGAAATCTGAGTCAGTGATCTGTAGCAAACCAGGTAAATTGTAGGTTAGCGTAGGGCATAAGATAGGACATCCTTAATATCCTATCTTAGCGACCTTGCCTATTCTGTGTGTGGTTTGCTTTCCGGAAGGTATCTAATGGGACCTGTCTTAAATGCTTCCACATGCACCTCCACTGTGTGTTCTACTGTTTTCTATTGCATCCATTTCTGTAGGAAGATATCAAGCCAGTCAAAGACCCACCCCAAAAGTGACAACAATGAAGACTGAACACTAGATATTGTAGTTACATCGCCAACATCAACAAAGGACAGTCAATGGGTCCAGTATGAAATATGCATTAAGTGTGGGGTTAATTAGTCAGAAAAATGAATTCATAGGTTAAGGAAACTTGTAACTAAAATTAATTACAGATTTCAAGAGCTACTCAGGGAGGAGCTACTCATTAGTTATTAGGTAATTAAAATGTAAAACATGGCTACTGCTTTTCAGATAGAACGACCACCTATTATTGAGAATAGTAATTTATCAAAGATTAATATTGTTTTCCTAGTGGCTTACTTCCTTTTCTCGGAGGTCATCGCCAGGAAGATCTGTGTCTACCCCATATATTTTATTTTAGGCTTGTTTGTCACTTGCTAATAAGCTTGTGACCATATGACTGCACGAAGTGATGGAGTTTAAATTATCTCCCCTCTTTGCTCCGATGATGCTAATGGCCTACTCATTATTTCTGTGGCATTTTCTTCAGTGTCACAAGTTCTGCCTGAGAGTGTTTTACATTTTCATAATTGCTCCCCGTCTGAAAACATCTTGGCTTTTCCATGTGACAAACACTACCTCTAAGCTGTGAAATTTATTGCTCTCAAAGGAAATCTCAACTACTTGGAGGGCGTTTTTCATTTTCCCAAAAGTTGAATGTTCTAATTCTGAGATCGACAATGTCTCATACATTTATACTACAAAATACTCAGATCTCATGGCTTCTTGCAGACTCATGACACAAAAACTTACAGGTGTTCCATTCATAAGGGAACTTATTTCCCAACTGCATCCACAGATCTTGTAATATAGGACAAGTTTTGCTTATAGTGAAAAGAAAATGAGCAAGAATAAAATTTATTCATTATATTTCAAAATTCCAAACTGAATTCAAAATTTGAGATTTGGGAAGATTAGAAAGTTTTGTATAGGTGAGTGGGTAGGTGGGTGGGTGGGTAGGTAGGTAGGTGGGTAGGTGGGTAGGTGGGTAGGTGGGTAGGTAGGTGGGTAGGTAGGTAGGTGGGTAGGTAGGTAGGTGGGTAGGTGGGTAGGTGGGTATGTAGGTAGGTGGGTAGGTAGGTAGATGGGTAGGTAGGTAGATGGGTAGGTAGGTAGGTAGGTAGGTGGGTAGGTAGGTAGGTAGGTGGGTAGGTAGGTAGGTAGGTAGGTAGGTAGGTGGGTAGGTAGGTGGGTTTTTGGGTAGGTAGGTGGGTAGGTAGGTGGGTAGGTGGGTAGATAGGTGGGTAGGTAGGTAGGTGGTTAGGTGGGTAGGTAGGTGGGTGGGTAGGTTGGTGGGTAGGTGGGTAGGTAGGTGCGTAGGTAGGTGGGTAGGTGGGTAGGTGGGTAGGTGGGTAGATAGGTGGGTAGGTAGGTGGGTGGGTAGGTAGGTAGGTAGGTGGGTGGGTTGGTGAGTGGGTAGGTAGGTGGGTAGGTAGATGGGTGGGTATGTAGGTAGGTGGGTAGGAAGGTAGGTAGGTAAAAAGTCGGTTGCTAGGCATTAGTGTGTTTGGACTGATATTTCAGGAGACACTTACTAAGATGACATGTTGCTGTTAGCATGTGTTTGCATTAAAGTATTAAAAACATATCTCCTATTGATAATTTGCTTTTTCAGTTACTGCCTATTTTTTGCTGGTTGTATTAACTTCATGCGACCATCCCTTTCACTCTGGTGGGAAATCCCAATGTTAAAAAACGCCATGAACCTTGAATCATATGTGGTATGTGGAATTATAAAAATTCTAAGTCACTCATGAACTTTTACCCTGTGCTGAGAAGTTAAAGGAACTGGAGTAGTAGGCAGACTTATTCCTGTCAGCTTGCACACTGATATTTGCAAAGTTCTGATAATTTATGACAAGCACTGTAATAAAGGAGTCATTTTTGTCAAAATGGAAGAAATACATAAGCTTTTAGATATAAAGGGTTATATGGAAAGGCTTAATATAAAGTTGATGAATTTATTTTTTGATTTTAACAAGCTGAGAATGTCCAGCAACTGCTGTTCAGGCCCTGTGGAAACACCAGTTATTCCCTGGAGTTCGTGAGTAAGTATTATCTCTTTCCTGGCCCCAGAAACAACTCACAAACGTTGTGAAGTTCAAGAAAGAAAAAAAGAACATTAGGCTAAATTCTTACACACTAAGAAAATGTTTACTAATTTCGGGTTCCATCCTGTTTTGCATGTGCTTTTTGCTCATTGTAACTAGTAAGATCTTAATGCAGAGTATCAAACCTTAAAAAAAAATGCTTAAAAATTTGTACATTTATCTTTGTTTTTTTAAAAATAAAGTTCTTCAATAAAAAAAATAAAATAAAAACGAGAGTTATTTTTCAAATGAGTGTTGCATTGAGGTGGTTCTGTAGAGTTTAAAAGCTGTCTGTGGCCCTTTCCTTGTCTCTTTATCCAGTCTACCTACTACATTAGTATTCTCTGGCTTCAATTCTTCCTTTAAATTATTCTTACTCATGTTTTATTGATCTAAGTACCTGACATGGGCTCATAAAAAAAGATCTGACATTTTAAAAATATTACAGTTTCCCAAAAAAGAGCAAGAATTTAGGTGTTAAAATAGAATTTAGACAATAGAGTCTTCAAAGGTTCTACATGCATGTTGTCTCCAATAATGTCAAAACATAACCCGTAATAGTCAGAGCAGAACCCAGAGAGAAGCCTAGCTGACTGAGGAATTTAGGTTAGAGTCAGTACTCAGGTGTTACGGTCTTTCTCTTTGGATCACTTGCTAAGCTCTGGAAAACACACCAGTTTTCTTAGCAAAGAAGATAATATACAGTTTTCATAGGGATGCTGTATGTTTTAAATCGATCAAACATCGAGTATGGTTTTCTTTTAAAGAAAAGACCTAGAAATATGAAACCTTATTTGAGTTTTCGTGTCTCAGCAAGCAAGCACAAAGCAGACAGGGAAGAGACTGTAGCTTTTCTGCAACCGGATTTGCACACACACACACACACACACACACATAAAATGTGAAAGAAACTTGCTTCTAAAGCATGACATTACTCCCCTGCAAAGCGCAGAAGAAGAGATTTTCAAGTAAACAATTATACAGTTCAAAGATTTTTTTTCCCACAGCTCAGGGAACGGTCCCCACCACCCATCACTGAGACCAGAAGCCATCCTTTCTTTGGGACACTACCCATGGATCACCTTGGGAGTGTCTTATCTCTGTCACATTTTCTCTCTTTCTCTTATCTGTCCTTTCAGGGCCCATGTGGAATCAATAAGACCGTGTCACTTCCTAATGAGATGGATGCTAATCAAAGAAATAGAAAAAGGGGTTGCAGGTACCAAACTGGTCAGTTACCTCTGGCAGAATTTCACAATGCAGGAGCCAAAGGCACCAATTTGCAGGTAGAACAGCCTGGAAGGCTTTGTGATGTCAATCAGAGTTTGTGTGGCTCTTTCTTGATGCCATGGGCATATAGAGATCTCCAATAGAATACAAAAAGAACACCCCCCCCCCAGTTCTTTTTGTATAAACAAGGACATGGGGTAAAGTTTATTTCCAAGGAGGAAATGAGAAAGCCAGAAGAACCAGCCTGCCTATCTTGTTATTATGCCTGGCACCAAAGGATTTTTTTTTTTTAATTTCCACTGAAAATGTTCCTGCCCATTAATGTTAATTACCAATAATTTTTAGACCCTGCCAGCTGCAGAACAGCTTTGCAGGCGTACAAATTCAATGAATATGGTATGGGTAGGACTAATACATGGTGGGGTTCAGACCTAAAACCCTAGAGAAAAATAAGGCAAATGGGAACTGTGCTTTTATAGTGTCCTTAATTGAACCTCCACTGATAGGTGCACCCCACTAACCACACTGAAGTACTATTGTCAGAGCCTCTCAGGGTTTTTCTGTATTGCGGCTTTCACAGGTTTCCCTGATATTTTTACATGAGTAGCTGCAGCATTTATCTCCTTGGGTAATCTCTAAGTGCACACAAGACACATTTTATCAGAGAGAGTGTTCTAAGAACTGTAGCATCCACAGATGAAAGGAGAGTCTCAAAGTCTTGCAGGCTTAAAACCATATTTTTTGCCACCTAGAGCCTGCGTGATTCTCTCTTTGAAGAGAGAAAGGGAAATGAAGAGAGGAAAGAGAACAGGAAAGGAGAGGACAGGAGAAGAGGTTACTCTAAACCTACCAGTGCTCTAAGATATACAAGTAAGTTGCTATGAAGAAGGAGTAAGTTAAAAAAAAAAAGTGCAAAGACTATGCTTTTAAAGGACAGCATGTAGGGACAGATGATCACATGACCATGGGGCCACTGTCTTTCAGACCTATTTAGAAGGTATTTGTGCCAGAGAAGTGCTTTACTATTCTTGCGAAAACTCTTCTTTAATTTAGCAGAATCAGGTCAAACAGGTTATTTTTTTCTGTATTGATTCCCAATTAGTCGTTTTCACTTCAAAAGATTGTAAGAGATAAATGAAAAGCAAAAGGCCACAATATTTTTACAATTTGTCCTGAGAAAAGCTTATAGGTCTTCAATAAATGTCAAGTTTTATTTTACATCGGTCTTAAGCTGCATGGGGATTGGTTTTTTTTTTGTTGTTGTTGTTTTTCTTCTGTTAAAGAAGCTGGAGCTGAAGACAACCCAAGATCTTGGTGGGCAGTATTATGTTATGAATTAATTCTCAGAAAGCACAATGGTTGTTGAGTGGTGAATAAAAAGGGTATTCCCTTAAAACTGTTAACAATACTTACATCTTTCATAAAATGTATGGTAAGGATATAACATAAAATGTACTAAAAAGCATACAAAATAAGAATTACCCTTTAAGGATATGAAGACTAATACTTTATTTTATCGTAACAAACAAAAATTCATTAAAGATGTAATCAAAGCTTTTGGATTTCATACAGGTTGCTGCATTTAAAATTACATTTTGGATATTGGACAAACCAGCCAAAGTGTAGACTCCCACTGCTGAAGCCCGGAGAGGTTCATTATTTAAAACCTCTCCTAAAAGTGTGTCATTGTGGTAGTTGGCTTTGAGGTCCTATTCCTAGCTGCATTTGAAGACAGTCCTTTCCTGGCTGCAGTCTCAGCTCCTTCTCCAGTACCATGAACCATGTCTGCCTGCACACTGCTAAGCTTCCTGCTGTGATGATAATGGACAAAACCTCTCAAATTGTAAGCTAATCCTGATTAAATGTTTGCCTTTATAAGAAAAAAAATAAATAAAAAAATAAAACCTCTCCTAAGTGCAGGTATGTGTGGACTTGTGTGGGTCCTTCCTTAGTCCTTATATAAAACATCCTAAATTTTGTTGACATTTCTATATCTTTATGGATTTAATACTGTCTTAACTTCCAAGTGATTCATTGTTCTCTTTCTCATGGTTCTTCCTTCTAATTGTTGTTTCAACCAATTGCACATTGTTTTCATTTCTAACCACATTCTGAGAACGGAAGCTACAGCAAGCATTAGCTTGTCAGAGGAGTGTAGCAAGGCAGAAGGCAGCCACCCCCTGAACTCTGTGAGGTGGTGAAGATGCTTAGTGTCACAACTGCATCATAGTAAACTGTGGCTTCTCACACAGTTCTCCTTGGGGGCCTGGAGCGTAACTGACAATCGGTGTGACTGAAGAGATGATTATTTTGTTATCTTGTCCATGTTCAAATGCAAAAAAAAATTGAGGGTTATGCAAAATTACTGATGTTTTCATTAATTCAGTGTGATTTATTTTTAAAGGTGGGCAGATTCACCTTAAGTGAAAAAGCCAGAAGCAATTGCTTATCTGCTTCATTGAAAGTAACTGCTTGAAAAAGTGCCCTGGGTTGACATTAAACACAATTATATTAATTTTCACAAACACTGTATACTATGTGAATGTTAACCATGACAAGAATGCATCTCTTGTGCTTAGGAGTCAGAAGGGGTTTCAGAGAGTAATGAGCCAAATGCTTTGCTTATAAGATAAAGATTGTATTTCCAAGGCAAGGCTGAGTTCTGGTGGTGAGTAAGACCAAGAACTAAATATTGTTTAGTTCAGTGGAGCACTCTTTTTGTCTAGGAGTGTGACCTGTTGTGTTCTCCCCAAAGAAATGGAATCATTGATTTTTGGTATCAATGTTCATCTGCATAATTACAATCGAGTAGATGAATGAGCTAACCAAACAAGGAACATGTAAAAGACACCATAGTGGTGAGTGGGCATGCCCTTTATAGACTCAGAGTCTTACAGTGTCAGTAAATGTTAAGTCTTAAAATAGATGGATAGAGAAAAGTGGGAACATGGAAGAGAATTGTGTATTTCATTAAAAGCCAATGAATGGTTTATTTAAAGCCAGAGAATTTTCCGAGTACCAGTTATCATGCACAAGGTCCAGGCATGAACATCTTTCCCTGTGCCTCATATTCTACCTAACCAACCAGAGACTATCAGTTTCATAGAAATACTGTGAAATAGGACTTTTAAATGACTGTGCCCATGGCAACAGCTAGGGTATGGCTTTTACCACTTTGTGTACTGTCAGAATTTAACAGTCTCCATTTCAAGTGACGTGTCACTTAATACTTCAACTCTTCCTAGCCCACAAACTATTAATATTGGGGAATGAGAAATTCTCTGGTACACAAATGCTTCACAAGTACTGTGAAGTGGAGGTGTGAATATATGAAATCATTGATTTTGAATAGGTTATCCTGAATATAAGTAATTTATACAGATAACTCACTTCATCAGAGGGAAGGAAGAAAAGACTCACATTATTGGTTTCCTCCAAAAGAAAGTCTTATATACAATCTTAGTATAACTGTATATAAGAACTTAAGGCATTGGGGTTTGAGTCAACATCTTGTCATTTGTTTAAGATTCCTTTTTCTTTGTGATGGCATGTGATTTGATAGAGATGCAAGGGTCAAGGTGGTCAGTATGCCCTTGAGGAGTAATCAATTAGTCTAACTGGCAGAAGTGAGAAGGTGTGATTTCAGACTGAGAAAGTCTGATGTGAATGCCAACAAAGTGAAGAGCAATGTTTGAGGACCGAGAGAGTGGGGACCCCCTTGCTCATTGGTGATAACTATTGAGTATATAAAGCCAAATATTTGGGTTTTGAAACTTTTATAAATGGAGGTTTGGGGATTTGAAATTGGCATTAATTATTAACAAGTTGGTTAATGTTTAATAGAAATGATCCATGCATAAAAAGAAGCTAATGTTTCTGTCTGAGACACATACACAATATTCACATCAATATGCTTCTACAGATAGTAAGAAAATAAAAGTGGTCTCTGTAAATCATAACTGTTCCTCTAAGGACTTAGCTTCTGAAATGTTCTTGAGCTTCCAAGGGTTTCCACCTCTTTCAGATACTTAGAACCTTTTTATCCTTCAGACATCTCCCCAAACTTCTTCTTACTAGGTTCTGTTGTATGCCTTAGGTATGAATGTGTATGCAAACACGAGAAATAGAAACAATGTAATTTCCATAGCATAATACACATAATATTTACATAGTATGGTGGGCAAAGTGCTTGAGGCAGAAGGAGAAAGCTTAAGATCAAGAATCAGAGATCCTCGGGTTAGCATGTGTCTGAAGAGTCCAATTTGGCTATAGCATGAGATATAACAATGGGAGGTGAACTGAAAGTCTACTTTCACCTAAGGCTCAGAAAAGCCGGAGAGGTTGCTCTACAGCTTCAAACTTCAGGTTCTGTTGTACAGACAGGTCAGGGCCCTGTGTAACCTCCACTAAGCAGGTAGAAGGGAAAAGCTTACAGATGGTGGAACAGGAGACAAATCATCCAGTCAGCACACAACGTGTTTAGATACTGAGTTCTAAATTGCTACATATAGAAATGAGCAAAATGCTTGCAATGCTTTGGTAAACCGTTAAACTAATGAACAAACAAATACAATTACATACCAAAGGGTTACAATAAGCCGATGCTTTCTTGTGCCAGTTGTTGTAAAAGCACGCATGTGATACGGTCCTCCTGGAGACAAACTGACTTTAACCCAAAGACATGACCTTACATGGTAGCCAAGGTAAACATTTCCAGAACTCTGTTAATTCAACGAAAGGAATCCAGCAGAGGGACTCACATCAAAGCCCTGTAAACAGGGCCCATCTACTCTCTAACAGTTTATAGTTCAAGTCATTGCTTTAAAATTATTCCCAGAAATTCAATCACATCCTTCTGATTTCAGATCCTCGTGGCCTTAAAATAACCTGGCGTTAATTCTTTAACTCTCCCTAAATATTTCTAGCTCTCTCCTGCTGTGATCTTAGTGTAAGGCCGTTTTCCAGCCGTTCCATTTTCTACATAGTCCAGCAAGAAGCACAGCGCTGACCTTGGCTGCTGTGACTCCCTGGCCCTGTTAAAGCAATGTGTTTTCCAAAGGTTTAACGAGTGTGCTGATGCTTCAGGTTTGATGAGAAGTGTTATGGTGTAGCTCTCGGGGCTGCGGAGATAACGGTGAGCACTCCCGTCATGTCTGTGGAATTCCTGAGGGCTACAAAAGAGCATTAACAGACCTTCAAGGGCGAACAGTGGGAAGGGAGCTAACAAATGTTTTTCCTTGCTTTCCTGATCCTGTTAGCGCTAGTGAAATCAATCTTCAAAGTGAGAGGGAGGCTTAATGGGCAGCTTCTGATTGTGCTCCAGGCCTCCCATGCATTTGTTTTCAAAGACATTACACACTCCTAGGAAAGAAACAGTTGGCTTCTCAGTTTTAAGTGTGATTCAGAGATATAAATAGTATATAAATATATATTCAATTTATCAGAACAACAGCATATTTTTATAGCTGATGTTTTTGAAGTTGATTCCTCCTGCTGGGAATGTCCTATGGAATTGGCCTGGAGTCATTTATTATTTGTGGTGATTTGCAGCTTCCAGAGACCATTTGCAGTTTTATACCTCCTTTAAAAGGAAGTCACATAGGACAGTTCTTTTTGTTGATGATTTCTTAAAGTTGTGGTATTAGTTTTGTTTCTACATAGCTGGAATGATGTAATAGATGTAAAATATTACAACACAGACAGACAGAAGGTTCAATTAAGTAAATATTTGGGGCTATCAAAACTCTTTCAAGGGCAAAGAAATGCTCTGCACCCATTTCATTCTGGAGAAGAACCTGTACAATCAAATTAGCATGATTAACTTTTTCCATAGCCGTTTCTGGGTTTTCTTTTCTTTTTCTTTTTTTTTTCACTTTGTGGTTATCTAATTACCAGAGTCCCAAAGGGAGCAGGGTATCAAGAGCAGCTATATAGAGTGTGGGAAAATTCAGTATTTAGGATGAACATTTTATTCTTGTATATTCTGCATTATTCTCGTTTTTTAAAAAAATAAATATTATCTACTATAATTGATATAACGTCATCTAGAATGATGGATACTCTTCAATTCCTAAGCTTTATATATGCATTCTTGTCCCAGTTCATAAAATAGCCCAGGCCTTTTTGCACACCAGATATCAGTGCACTGAGGGTTGGTGCATTCCTTCATTAAATTAAATTGCTAAGTACAGATGTGTGGTGCTTCTACTTCGTGTTAATTTCTTTACACATCTAAGGGAGGCTGTTTGCCAAATTCTGGATATAATTCCTTATTATATTTTTCCAAGTTTTATTTTTTTATTAAAAAGCAACAAAGATATATGCACCACAATGTTCATAGCGGCTCTATTTATAATAGCCAGAAGCTGGAAGGAACCCAGATGTCCTTCAGAAGACGAATGGATACAAAAATTGTGGTACATATACACAATGGAATACTACTCAGCCACCAGAAACAATGAGTTAACCAAATTCTTAAGAAAATGGCTGCATCTAGAGAAGATCATCCTGAGTGAGATAACCCAGTCACAAAAGAACAGACATAATATGCAGTCACTGATAGTGGGATGCTAACCCCAGAGGCTTGCACTCCCCCAGAAACAACTCACAGACTGTATGAAGTCCAAGAAATAAAGAAAACAAAAAAATATACATATATTCACAAAACAAGAAGACTTTGACTATTTCCATGTTGCGTTTTGTTTTGCATGTACTTTACGCTTATTGCAACTAGTATGTTTTCAATGCATACTGTTAAGCCCTTGAAAAAAATCAAGTACTGACTAAAAAACATATTCACATGGTTTTATGTAAAATTTATTTTAATGTCTGAAAAAACAGTACTGACAAAAATGTATAATTTTAAGCAAAAAATGTTTAAAATCTTTACATTTATCTTTGTTTTGCAAAATAAAGTCGTTTAAAAAAAAAAAAAGCAAATAATTACAGCTCAGTTTCAAACTTGTCCAAGTTGTTAGGTTGCCACTATTAAAACCCTCTCATGTTGTCCATTTACACAATGGATTACTACTCAGCTATTAGAAACAATGACTTTACGAAATTCCTAGGCAGATGGGTGGAACTAGAGAATATCATCCTGAGTGCAG
Source organism: Micromys minutus (assembly GCF_963924665.1). Classification (NCBI taxonomy): domain Eukaryota; kingdom Metazoa; phylum Chordata; class Mammalia; order Rodentia; family Muridae; genus Micromys; species Micromys minutus. The sequence continues at coordinate 37,234,165 of NC_137958.1, forward strand.
TGACCCAGTCACAAAGAACCACACACTGAATACCCAAGAAACAATTCACAGACCTTATGAAGCTCAAAAAGAAGGAAAGCCAAAATGTGGAAGCCTCGGTCCTTCTTAGAAAAAAGAAAGAAGAAGAAAAAGTAAGAAAAAAAAAGAAAAGAAATTGTCTATTTGTTATATATTTTTATGTAACAAATTTTGTGAGCTGTAATAATATTTTATAAAATGAATAAATTAATAAAAAATTGCTCACAATGTTACTAAAATTTTTTAAATAGCAAATGATAATAACTAATAGTTACAAAATTTAAAAAAGCCCTCTCATGGATTCATTCTGGTGTTCTTGTATTTTGAATATATTTACATACTCATATCTGCACTACGTTTTATTACTTTTACAAGAGAATAAATGTCAACTTTTCACTTTTAGTATATACTTCTCCTTTTTTTGTAATTTTCCTTAGAACTTCAGGATGATATGAGAAGGTGACATTTACATGATGGAGGTTGTATTACTTATTGACTAAGTCATGAGATACACAGTGCGATCTGGTGTCAGGAGTTCCTTGTATGGAAGCAAACTCACCAACTATCTTTCTACAACTTACTTCTTTGCTTCTTTGTGTTTTTTATTCAGTGAAGAAAACTCATTTATGAACAATCTTTCTGGACAAGGAGTCAAATAATTTCCAGCTTCACTGTTGTAAAATTGTAATAAAATAATTTTTATAAGACCTGTTGCTAGTCAAATATTTATACCATGCATAATATAAATAAGACTCTGGAATAATTTGACCCTAAAATAAATAAAAACCTCTGTCTAAAGAGGTACTCTTTCCTTTTGATGTAGGCTCTGAAGTAGCTTTTGATAGTGGCTATTACTTATAATTCACAGGACATGTTGCCAAAGACAGAGCAGAAAGATTGTGAGAACCAGATGAACAGGAAATCAGCTGTGAGAGAATGTCTCCTAGAAATGAAGGTTCACCCTAGGTATCTCAGCTATATGGCTTCTTAAGAACAACTTTAACGTTGAGGCTACCGAGAGACATGCTACTATGGGGGGGGGGGGTTCGCATTGAGCTCTGCCCTAGACACAGAAGTACAGGCAAGTAAGGAACAATGAGAGTGGGAAAAGTAATCCAAGGGACAAGCACTCTGGTTAGTTGTCTGAAAAGAACTTTTCACCGCATTGACTTGTGTGTGTGTGTGTGTGTGTGTGTCTGTGTGTGTGTGTGTGTGTGTGTGTGTGCAAAACACTAAACTGACTCAGAAGGTTACATTTATGCATATGTACACATATGTGAGTATGTGTTTAACCATAATAATTAAAAAGAGGCCAGGAATGTGAAGGGAAGTGAAGGGGTTGAAGAAGTGAGAAAAAGTTGGAGAAAGGAAAGCTAATAAAGTGGAATGATGTAATTTTTTACTATTGATAACCAAAGGTTATATTTTGCTCTTGATAAATTTTGCATTGAATTTTATATATAAAATGATAAAAGAAAATGTTAATATTTTGATTGTTGAGGATTTTTTGTATGCTACTTACATTTTCACAAGGAAGTGGTTTGCCATCAGAGGTTTTAGTCAAATATACCAAATTTTCAAATATTAAAAAAAAATATACAGTTTTATATATACATATAAACTTACAGTTCATGATAGTTTGTGTGTGCATCACAATAAAGAAATAAAATTAATTTTCACAAGTCAAGAAAGGTTTTCATCCTAAAACTAGTCTTTATAGTTGTGTAATATGAACAACTGCATACTTCCCATACTAAAAGAGAGAAACAGGCAGACACAGAGAGAGAAAGGCAGAGAGACAGGAGAAGCAGAGACAGGGAGACATGGAGACAGAAAACAGACAAACAGAATGACAGAGAGACAAAATGCTTATCACATTTCTAAATATGAACTGGATAATGCTAAATGATCTTTGTAGTAAAAGATAGAACTCTTTCTTCTGTTATAGGAAAGTGAAACTGGGATTTGACTTTGACGTTCAGAAGAGCTATTCCACTTTCAAGTGTCTTTTTCAATTCAGCTCTCACAGTGGTGTTGAGAACATTGCTGTTCTCTTTGGGCAATATTTTGGCAAGTGAAAGATACTAGAATAACAGCGATTCAAACACTCATGTCCCATTGATGCTAACATCTGCTAGGCTGTGTCTAGTCGCTGGCTATGGAGTGGACAATGAAAATGACCCAGTGCTTCATAAGCAACAGAGCAGAGATTTGCTGTGAGTTTATTTTATCTCAGAACTTCTAAATAAGCCCTGATGAGTCGGCTTCACCAAACAGACTTCTGGAGCTTTCTAGATGCTGGGACTGAATCATCAATATTGTTTCATCATTTCTCAGGAATTACAAAGCACATTATGGTTTGGAACTCACTGCTTTCTCGTGGATTAGAAACAGGCCTTGTCATTCCTTCCCCTCCATGAGGAGATTCCCATGGAGAGCCTTCAAGGAATAGGATTTAAAAACTGAAATAAAGAATACATTCCAAGTACAGAGAAAAGCATGCAAACCCTTGGAATAGGAGAAGGATGTGGGTGGACAAGAGGTGGAATTTAGGGATAGTGAACAGAAGAGACACTGGGCACTGAAACTACAGAAGAAAATAATTGTCCGTGGCTGCACTTCTGCTGGACTGCAGTACCCTCTTATATAAACACAAGAAAATATGCGCAGAACACAATATTGTGGATGCTGACAGGAGCCTGATACAGCAGTCTCCTGAAAGTCTCTACCAGAGCCTGATAAATACAGAGGCAGATTCTCACAGACTGCCATCGGACTAACAACAGGGTCCCCAATGGAGGAGGTAGAAAGAACTGGAGCAGCTGAAGGGGTTTTGCAACCCCACAGAAAGAACAACAATATCAACCAACCAGACCCCTAGAGCTCTCAGGGACTAAACCACCAACCAAACAGCAAACATGGAGCCACCCATGGCTCCAGCTGCATATGTAGCAGACAATGGCACTGTCGGGCGTCAATGGGAGAGAAGAGGCCCTTGGTCTTGGGAAGGCTCAGTGCCTGGTGTAGGGAAATGCCAGGGTGGGGAGGTGGGAAGGAGTGAGTGAGTGGTTGGAGGAGCACCCTCATTGAAGCATGGGGAGGAGGGATGAGATGGGGTTTTCTGAAGGGAAAACTGGGAACGAACAGGGATAACATTTGAAATGTAAATAAAGAAAATATCTAATAAAAGAAAAGAAAAAAAAAAGAAAACGGGATACATGTAAGAGCTTAAGTTACAAAAAGGTGTAATAACAGACTACATTGAGATTTGTGTTGACGACAGGTTCAAACGATTTTTTTCTCCTTCTCCTTTTTTCTTTTTTTTTTTTTTTTTTTTTTCTATATCTCCTCAAGGAAACCTGTTACAGACTTCTCTTTTTTACTAGACTATGGGTGATGGCAGGGTGAGCTCTGGAGTAGATTGGGGCTGCGTCACGGAAGGTGAGGCTCCAGTGTCTGGGAGGGAACTCCTTATTTGGCAAACTGTCTGTCCAGCAATTATGATCAACTTAGAGCTGCTGGAGTGATAAGCATTGTGTAAGGTCAAAGCACTCGCTGGTTCACCAACGGCTTTAGATATCATAGCAGGAAATAAAATGCTTCTCCCTTAAGTGATATTTTCTGTAATTGACTAAAGTAGAAGAGTGATTATCCATAGAAAAGATTATCACTTTTAAACAGTGGATAACATGGGGAGCAGGGATGAACTTTGTGCTTTTTGTCGAAGTCTATGAGGCAAAGGCTTAGAAAGGTTCTTGGAAGAATGAGAGAACAATCTCCCCCCCCCCATTATCTCTTCATTAAAAATAAAACAGAACTTAAAATTATGTTATAAATGTGACACATCTTTGCAGTGACCATGGGTCAGTATCTCAGGCCAAATTTTTTCCTTGCTTCTTTGGTTATGTTACTTTAGCAAATGGAAATACCACCCCCCAACTGCAATTTTCCTTCAGGCGAGAAAGTTAACCCATGTTTTGAAAAACTGTAAGAGGCGAGACCTTTAGAAATCAATAGGAAATGGAGTGAGGATAAGCTTTATATGATGAGGCCAATTCCAATTAAGGTGAACCTCATCCGTTTGGAAGGACTAAGAAAACACTGTCAAAGCTGCACCAAAATGGCTTCAACTCTCTGCCAAGCCAGGCTCTGGGGGCTGATATCTGCCCACATTTAATTCATAGCTTTGATTGCTACTAGAAATATGCCAAGCTATAAATTTGATTCTATTTTAAAGAAAATGTTATGACTGGATTAACTGTAGCATATTCACATTAAATAGCAAATATAGTCTTAAATTCTTAATATAACCATACAGTTGAGACTAGAAAGATCATTTAGTGTATTGTCTGTTAAGGGAGATGAATTCCAGCTCAGGACAGGGAGCTAGAGGTCTAAATCAGAAGTCAAGATCTGCTCTGGATGGCAGTAGAAGCTCAAGTAGACATGCCAGTGTATTCTTTCATATTTATCCTCAGTCATTTCCCATAGCAAAATAGAACAGCCTTATCTCAGGCCACTGATTTTAAAACATTATTTTCTAATTTTAGCAAATGAGTGAGAAAGGCATACTTAAAAGGGGGCTCAGGAGGTAATGTCACTTGCAGGGACAAGTCTGATGATCTAAACTCAATCTCTGAGAGCTACTGTGGAAAACAGAACCAATGAAAAAATACTGTTTACTAACTTCCATACCTGTACTACAGCATCTGTGTACTTACACACTTGTACATGCATACACACACACACACACACACACACACACACACACACACAGACACATGCACTCACACCACACAAAACTAATGGAGTAAAAATTTAACATATATGAAATTAATTCATAGCATTAGGCAAGCATTGAATGTATATAACATATAAAAGAAAGCTATGTAGGAAGACGGTGCAAGGTGTTGGAAAGTCTTTCGGAGCCACCTGCATGCTAGTCAATCAGTGTGCTGAAGAGTTGCACTACAGCCCTTAGCACCATTCATTTTGAAAGTGTTCTAGGCAACAGTTCAGTGAAGTACACCCTTATCATCTTTTCCTAACCCCTCCACAAAAACCCCTAAGCATTTGTTATGACAATATGAAAGACTCATTGCTATGAGACATTGTGCTCTTAAGTCTTTCCGTGAGTCACATCCTTAAGTATGAACATAGCTTGAAAATAAAAGAAATCTCCAGCAATAACAAGTTTTGTAGGAGAACATGCCATTGAAATCTTGAATGCATTCCCGATGACACATCAGGCTACTGCTTATGGCTGAGGAAGAGTAAATTTTAGGGCAAGAAAGACCCCTCAAGAGTTAATAACACTTGCTATTCTTGTAGGGGGCTTGAGTTTGGTTCCCAGTACCCACACTGCAGCGCACAGCATGCAGTAGATTCTAAGGGATCCAACACTCTTTTCTAGCCTCTGTCAGGACCAGACATGAACATAGTTTCATATGTATATTCACTTATACACACACCTATATTTATATATATTCTATTTTGTGTTAATATTATATATTAATATGTACAATAAAATAAATATAATAAGATAATGTTAAGTAAATTTTGGTTAGAATTATTTCTTTGTCTCTATCTTTATTCTGTCATTTTCATTAGAAAACACAGCTAAAAATTGCAGCGTCACAGTTAGCTAATTATATATACACACACATGTATATGTACGTATATATACATATACGTATACATGTGTACACCAGCTCTGTTGTGTATGTATTCAGCATTTTGAACACATGAGAATTGATACTGTGGATTGTATCCATTATTAACAATATTGTAAACATTATCTTTTAATTTTTTATAATGCATAACTTGTCATAATGATATATTATTTATTTCATAAAAGCTCAATAAATATTTTTATATAACTCTCCTTAAAAGTAGGAGAAATGGTTTAGTTCGTAGCAATGGTTTTTTCCAACTCATTACATTTATAAGGATTCTCAGAAGAGTTTTCACATTGAGATCTGTTGACATACAGTGAAGAAAAGTATATATGGAGGCACTGAAAGGTTTGGGGCCAGATTAATCATCAATGAATCATGGCCCCTTTCCAGGAACTTATCTCACTTTGAATCTCACTTATTTCTCTAAGCCTAATGGCAAATAGCTGGTGAGTTCATCTGGTTATTTATTTTTGTAATGTCAACCTTTGGAATATTATTTTCAATAATTGCTGCATGTCACCATGTATTACAAGCACCGAAGAAGAAGAGTGACTTGAATCTGCTGATCTCAGGCAACTAAAAGCCACCATTTGGCCTCCGCAACCAACTGATCACCACTGGACACAAACAATACTTAGATATAATTTCCTTAAGTTTCTTTCTTGTTACATGGCAGTCAGCAAAATATGAACATTATTATCCCCACTAGGGTTTCCTGGTTACACTGGATATCTTTATAGTTCAGGTACAGACTAAAAATCCCAATAAAAGCACTTATATCAGAGAGCAATGAGGTGTGTTCAACTCAAAATGAACCAGATGAGATTTTACAAACCAAAAGCCATATATTATCACCCCGTTTACTGGGATTATCACATAGAGTTTACAGAGGTCAGAAAAGGCTTGATTTCTGGACCATATAGTGGAAAGTGACCATGAATAATATTTAAATTAAACTAATGTATTCTTCCTATTCCAGCATTTTTTACCCAACAATCCCAATATGTTAGAGTCCATGTCTTATAATTTTAAATTCATTTAGAAGTCTTCTCAAGGAATCAGAGTTGTAAACTTTCTGGGGGACAATTTGACATAATTCTTATATTTTATGATGATGTTAATGCATCCTATAATATCAACTTAATATTGAAAAGTTGAATATTTACTGGCTATGGGCCAGAACTCTTAATCTGTTTCATTCAATACAGGCAAGGATCTTTCATTTAAATATTATTACTCATATTTCACACACAAGAAATAAAGACCTAGGGAGACCACTGGAACTCTCATAATCGTATGTGTAACACTCAATGCGACATTAACTCTGCTCGATTAGACTTTAAGGTTCATAGGTTCAGAGTATGGAGTCAGGCTTCCCATCCATCTTTTGCTGATCATAACACCCGTTGATTAATATGAAATAGTGACAAGGAGCTGGTTCGCCAGAAATAGAGAAGTGAATGTTTTAGAATCTATAAAAACTTATGACACATATGTAACAAATGAGCTGTTTGGTCTTCATGTAAGTTCCCCAATGACTAGAGTAGGAGTTGTCCCTGAATCTGTCTCCTGCCTGTAGATCCTGTTCCCTTAACTAAGCCGCCTTGGCCTTGTCTAACTAGCCTCCGTGGGAGAGGATGCACCTAGGCCTGCAGTGACTTGATGTGCCAGAGAGGGCTGATATCCAGGATGTCCTCTTGGTTTCTCAGAGGAGAATTGGGGGATAAGCTGTATGAGGTAGAGAGAGGGAGAGGGCAGACTTATATTGGGATGTAAAGTGAATAAATAAACTAATAAAAAAGAAAATGCAGAGATGTTTAGTATAGAATGAACAAAAACACATTGAGTCCTACATTGAGTCATGGTAACAAAAGGACAGGGAGAAATGGATCCTGAAAGATAAGCTAGATAGTTAAAAGTTCATCTTAAGTATAGTGGTAAAAGTAATGACATTTTAAACTTAGACTGACAAAAATCCATATTTTAGAGAGACCTTTCAGTGTCAGAAAAGAGATAAAGCAGGCATTGATTTATGACAAGGGGACCAGGAGGCTGCTGTGTTTGTCATGCAAATGAGAGTGACAGATTGAAAAGAGTTCCAATAGAGTAGGTACCAGCTGAGTGGGGCGAGCATGAAGTCCTGCAAGCCCCTGAGGAAGATTTTCATCTGCCATTTGGTGAATGTGGAGGTCAGTGACCAGACAATGAAATAGCGCAATGTGGGTTTTTTTTTTTTTTTCTTTTCTCAAATGACAATGAGTGTGTTCAGAATGTAGATGTGTTGTCCTAGAACAGGTGGAGTAAAAGGACCTAGACGTGGTCTGTAAGTGTCTAGACCTATGCGGCTGCCAAGGCAGTCTTTGCAACAATGATACAGGATCACATCCCTTGCTTTTTTTTTCTTGGTGCCCACATCAGTAACTTGAGAAAGGAAATGTTTACTTTGGTTCACGGTTACAGACACTGTGGTAGGAAGGCTGTGTTGGAGTTGCCACAGTAGGTCAGAAAGCAGAGGTAGAGACGAGGGAGATTCTATGGCTCCATTGGGTTTCTCCTTTAACTCTCTTTTGAAACACCCCTTGGAGAAACACTCAGAAGTAAGCATCACTCATCTCCCAGCTGTTCTTAACCCAGAAAATCAATAATCAAATGAATTATCACAATGGTAAATACTAATAAATTGAAAAATATCAGGCAGTTATGTGCAGCCCCTAAATAAGTTTAGGAGGGATACTGGAAAGATGCAGAAGTCAAGTCAATATAAGGGAGAATGTGAGGTCTGCTGAAACAAGGACACAAGGAGGGGCTATCCTAGTACTAATAGCTGGGCAGAATGGAAAAAGAGGGCGCGACAGTCTTCTACATGTGTTAAACAAGATCGCATCTTATTTACAGCAAGGCTTGAGAACTTATATTCTTAGGGGCACCAGGAAATTGATCTAAGTCAGTGAAAGGAGAGAGCACATTTTCTGTGTATATAGTGATTTGAGTCCAGCTCCAACTGATTATGATTCTCATAGAATATGGACCACAGTTATGGTTTGAGCCAGAAGTATAAGAAACCTTCAACTAAGAATTTTGTGTACAAAAATCCAGTTTTTAAATAAAGGTTGTAGGTTTAGAAGTTATGAACTTGGCCAAGACAAATTGTTGCCCATTCCTGTGAATTTAACAATAGATTCTGATGCTATTCCCAACTATGAGTTTTATTCAAACTATGAATAAATTTGATAATCCTTGGTGATAAAGTACATATGTAACATTTTTGATGTTTGAGTATTGCCCTCATTACAATCATTCTCTTCAACTTATGTTTGCTGCATGCTGCTGTGTTTTGCAAGTACAAATTTCTTAATGATAATCGACATAATTATATGTGTTGTGTGATATTCCGTGCAATTCTAAGTTTGTACTATGCTAAAATATTTTTGAATGACTCTAAATGTAGAATATGTAATAAAGAGTTGATGTTAAAGGTCAAAGCAAATGATATATAAAATTTCTATTTCTTATTTACTTATTAGATTCAACCAAAAGATAGAAATTTTTATTGATCCTTTACAGCTTTTAAAGTGCTCTCTCATGTCTACTCATTGCATAGCCTAAAATTAATCTTCAAGATGAGGGAGACATTGTTTTTAATCTCCTACCTAGTTAATGACCTATATATTTATATATACAGATGCGATGAATGTGCATTTTGAAGACCTTATGGAAGGTCACCTAGTTTCTTACTTAGGTGCCTTAGTCGGAAAGGAAGTAACAAGCTCCTCCACTAACAAGAATACCAATTAAGTGCACTGGAGTCAGTAATGCACATTGTTGTCCCTGTGAAGTGCTCTAGCATTTGATAAACAAGGATTCACCTACATGCTACTGCATACATTCTCATTCAACATATGGGAATTGTTGACTGTGTTATAATTTAATATTATTTTATGTGGCTTAATATTAAGGAAAATATCAATAATATTATATCAGTTACTAATATTAATTGCTATAGACTGAGTCAGTTTCATAAGATAGCTTGCATATCTGCTTCCGTGTGATATCAGCTGTTTTAAAAACACAATCTTGTTGAATCTAATACACCTAAGTGCAATGATTACTTCCTGGTAAGATGTTTCAGAATCAGAAAGCATTAAAAAATTGTAGATAAGAGTGGCCTGATTTTATTTTGTAATTTGGAAAATAGATGGTGGTGGATAGAAGCTTCTTGGTTTTAGAAACTCCAAAAAGTGGTTATTGCTTTTACTTTTCCTGTTTCAAGCTGTATGGGTTGGCAGATCAATAACACTGTATTTCACTTCAACTTCCACATAGTTTCTTTGCTGCTGCAAATAGACAGGATCCTGTAGGGATGTCCTGCAACTCTAGTAAGGTTACCTCTCACTGTGTTTTCCATTTCACTACAGCTGACAGATGTGACAAGGTAGCAAGTCCCCCACCTGGGCCTGCAGCAGCAACTCCCACAGCTGCTCTGAAGAAAGACTGCAAATTATTCCACATTCAGGTTAAATTATTTCAAGTTAATTTGCACTTGAAGTTCTCTCTCCAAAGACACCTTTATTCCTCTCTGCATCATGAAGCTGTTCTGAGCAGAATCTATTTAGGTTCAAAACAACACTTAATCTTCCAACTTAGAAAGGAAGTGGAAAGATGGGGGACATTTGCTGATTTCAGAAATAGCACTATAAAGTCATAACAATGTTAATTATAGAAGCTAACAGCTCTAACGAATTCAAATAATTACCTGAGAATGGAGAATAGGGTCAGGTTTGCTATTCGCACTCAGCCCAAGTGTATTCTTTATGTTACATGAAAGGGCTTTGAAATGTAATATCTGTATGTAGTTGCTTTGAAATGTTACTGAATTTGTTGTTGATATTTTTGTGCATTTACAATCCCAGAATACCAAAACATTGCCCCAGGGGCAGATAACTAATTAAGAGTCAGGAAACCCCAATACAGCACGTTTGGAGGATGAACGTAAATGGACTCTTGTCATTTAAGGTAAGGCGACCTTTGAGTTCAGGTTATTTGAGGATGACTTCTGGTATGGAATCCCAGCTCATATCTCAGCATTTCATTCTCTCTCTCTCTCTCATTCTCCCTCTCTCTCTCTCTCTCTCTCTCTCTCTCTCTCTCTCTCTCTCTCTCTCTCTCTCTCTCCTCTGTGTGTGTGTGTGTGTGTGTGTGTCTCTCTCTCTGTTTCTCTCTCACACACACACTCTCACACACACACAACCACATTCACACACACTCACACACACAAACACACAAATTTAAAAATGGTCTCTGACACAGACAAGAGAAAAGTAAGCATATAAATACTTAAAAATGTTTAATCTTATCCTAGGATTATGTGTAAATACAGATATATGTAATTTCTTTCCCGATACAAGCTACAAAACAAGAATGCCTTTCTTGTAACACAAAAGCAAAAGCAAAACAAAACAAAAGAAGCCCATTAAAATCTTATTTGAAAAGCTTAAGCTTTGTGTCTTTTGGTATACACATATCTTTTAATGGCATTGATGAATGCCTTGGGTTTTCTGATTTTATACTGCAAATTCTAAAGTTTTCTATACTTAAAGTACAACTGAACAATAAATCATAAGCAAACACAGATAATGCCTAGATGATTATTAAAATCGAAGTGTTCTAATTACTTTGGAAGTAATTATGGCTACTTGTTTCCACAGTTGCACCAATTTGCTTTTTGGCTAGCATACACTGTGTGAAGTTCATTGTCTTTACAAACCAACCAAATAAACACACACTTCACAGTCCTATTCATTTATTTACAGGCTTATCCTAGATTTCTATTTTCTAATCAAAACAAGTGTCAAATTAAATTTTGCGTTAATTGGAGCTCTCCCAACTGTAATATATACAAATTTCTGCAAACTCGCTTTTGCTATTATTAATCTCTCATTCATACCAAGAAATTAATTACTCCATCAACATTCCTGTGAACTCAAGAGCACTAATGATTGTTTGTCTACATGACATTTAACATACCATACGTTCTATCTCTACTCTCTTGGCCTGGAGTGAAACCTATCTTAAATAAATAAACAAATAGATAAATTATGAAATTTTAAAATCATCTTCTAACTTACACTCCGTTACAAATGCGATAGTTCTGCTCTGTGCTGTCATCATTTTTCCAGAGGGACAACCTCAGCTTCCTACCTACAATGGCACCTACCACAGAGCTGATGGCTAGTTCCCCTGTCAGCAGACTCTTATTAAAACAGAATATAATGTGCACTGATGGAGGGTCAGGGTATTGCACAGAACAAATATGTATTATAGATTATGGTTTCTGTGCCTGCCATATCTGGTCTTACCCTGAATAAAATCTACAAGTCTTATATAAAGACAGAATTACAACAGTGTAAAGGACTATTGTTATTTCGTATATATTATTTATTGATTTACATTTCAAATGTTACTCCCACTTCCTGGTTCTCCCTCCCTGAGTTATCCACCACCATTCCCCTCCCTTTTCCTTCTGAGAAGATGCTGCCCACACCTGGCACCCCCACGTCACCCCCACCAGCATCCCCTTCCCTCAGTCATCAAGTTTATGTGGGATTAAGGGCTTTTTCTCCCACAGACAGAATGTCAGACATGGCCTTTCTCTGCTACATATGTGTCGGGAGCCATACACAAGAACATGCATTTATTTTGGTTGGTGGCTTAGTCTTTGGGAACTCTGAGGGATCCAGTTTTAGTTGATACAGCATTATGACAGTGTAAAAGAACATGCTTGAAGTTACATGGTACAGTCCCTAGTCAAATACTATAAAAAGAGTCATGTAAACTTAAGTTGTTTATAACTATGTATGTATATAACGTGTGTGTTCATGTGTGTGTGTGTGTGTGTGTGTGTGTGCACATGTGTGCTTATAGCTGTTTGTTATCAGTAGAGTCTGTAGTGGTTACACACGTGTTTCTTGTTATATCACTTCCTGGAAAGTGTCCAACTTAAGAGCTACAAGAAGGAAGATAATTTAATGGAATGCTCTCTTTTATCCAATAACAGTACAACAACCCAGTTAGTGAAACTTCAACTTGTAATCGAAACATTTGGTATTGGAGTACTGGATCTGCGTTATTACTTCTAGAAATTACTGGCATGTTTTGAAAGCCTGTTTTTTTTCTAATAAACAATATCCATTCAATACAAAGATATTCATATCTAATGCAAAGGTTATTAGTTCCAATGAACAATTAGGACATATAGCCAATAAAAATAAATAAATCCTGTAACAAAATGGCAAGAACTTGATATATAAGGTCTTAAGAAATATCATGGTAAAAGCACATTTGGCACGTTTCCATTTATGTTTATACTCAGCATACTCTGAAAATAGATAAGGACCAAATCAGTTTCTCAATCAATTCTGAAAATTGCCATAATTTATTTGATCTTAATAACAATCTTTTATATGGCTTGTATGTGCTGGATTTTATGGCTGTTTGCTCTGGCTGACTTATCTTTGTAACAAGTAATGTTGCATTCATGATTGCTCCACAGCCCAAGGAAAAAATAACAGACTTCATCTAGAAGTCATTTTAGTTTCCATGTGGAAAAAAAATGTCAATTTTAAAGAGCTCTCTATATTTAAATTTATCTGCCTAGGTTGTTTGCAAAGCCTTCTGTAAAGAAATGTGCTATTTGAATTTATTAATTTTATTTTACATGAAGATGGAAATATATTCCTGGTTCATGGGACTAATTTTGAAAACTTTCTTCTCATAGTTCTGATTACTTTTAAAGGTGTGTTTGCAGAACTTGATAGAGTACAATTTGCTTTCTAAATTTTGCATGTAATAAGACTTTGTAGGGTCTTTCTTAATTGTAGTTTTCTTGATCTGCATTCAAGTCAAGATATAAGTAAACCCAATACATGCAGAGCAACTTACTTGATGTGAGCCCTGTAAGATATGTTAGATCACATACCATACAATGAATGTTTTATCGAATCTTTCATAGACCATTCAGCTGAAGCAACATTTACATATTCTTTGTGTAGTTCTTTCCTTAATGATCTGCAAATCAATTTTCTCTCACTGTACCCTCCATTTATTTTATCTTTAGAACACTGAACACTAGTTGTATCATGGTAACTCCTTCAGAGGATAAATAGTAGTACCAAATAAAAAGATTCCAACTCTTGGTTCTTTTGTTCCTGGGCCTCAATTTCTACTAACAAGCTGACACGTGTATGCAATATTAGTTTTCCCCTTAATTCAGTATATTTTCAAATAGTACTGTGCAAATCTTTCATGCTAGTAAAAACTTGTTCATAGGCACATCCCAGTTTATTAGGTCTAGGTGGGAAATTGACATTCGACATCTCTAAGAACCTCCTGGGTAGTAAAATTTTGCTGGTTTCCAAGCCAATAGCATCCTCATGATATAGAGAGATGTCTCTTCTCAGCCAGCCTTGGTCTTTCCTCAGTGACACCTCATATTCTTTTCTCCCTTTCAAGGCCACCCACATCAAGTTACTTACCATGGCTACCTTATCGTTTCTAGGCCTCATCTCTGTCCCCAGTCTCTGAGTAATTCTTGGGTGTGAAATCTGTCCCAGTGTTTTAGTCTGCCTTCTAATTACATTGAGCTTCCTAGCATATACCCTCCATAACTGTAAGACTATATTTAACTTTTAATTGATGCTTAACAAATCACTTTATCAAATAAAGTTATTATTTTATACAGTTAGAAGTTGGTACTGTGTTGCTGAGTTCACTGCTCAAGGAAGAACAAGGCTGTAATTAAGACATTGTCTCAATTAAGTGTGATAATATGAGGAACCTTGGGGGAAATCCTTCAAGACATTACTCAGGATGTAGACATAGTCAAAGTCTTTGATTTTGTATGAGCACGAGTCTTCTTTTCTTGTGTGTACCTGTAAGAAATTGTCTGTAGTCATCTTGTCTGCTTATATATACATCATCTAAGTGCTAATACCTCTAAAATTCTACCTCTGTCCCATATTTTATATTCTCTTTCCTACCTGCACCCAGGTGGGACCTTGACCCTCTCAGGTGAGGAGTAGGAAGTGGGGGAGGGACAATGAGTGTGTATTGGGGGGAGGGAGCATGAAGAGAGAAGGGCAGTGATTGGAATGCAAAGTGAATGAATAAATGAATGAATGAATAAATAAATAAATAAATTAAAAGTACCTACATGATTCAGACAAGCAAAAGTACCAGGAAAATCTTATCTGTGTTAATTAACCTGAAATTTTAATTATTTCTATAGAAATTCATATCCAGCAGCCTACAATCCAGTGTTGGACTACCCAGGTGCACCTTTTCTCGGGGAGTCATGGTTTCTACTTGAGCAAAATGAAAGTTCTTTGTATCCATTCCACCTATAAACTGTGATAAGTAGCCAACTCGGAAGACCTTTGTAAGAGTGTAAGGACAAAGGTAGAACATCCAGATGTCAATATGGCTCATGTTAGGTATTCAGCATGCATTAACTGAAAGTGGAATCTCTGATCTTCTGGCTGCTAAAATATTTGGTTGCTCCTGCATTTTCACATGTCCTTCTGACTCTGGTGCTAGGCTAAGTTAGTGTAATTGATTTGATTTTTTTTTTCCCTAGGGAGACACTCATGCTTTTCTTGGCTTAACTCTCTGGGAACTCTCTTAAGAAGAGATTCTGCTGAATATTCTCTGTGTGAATATCCTGGAAGCAAATACTCTACAGAGAAAGGATGCGCAACACTCAGCTAGTCATTTTCTCAAGAGCAGAATGGGCTGTCTAAATAACCCGTGGTTCAGGATTAAAATCCCCCAAGTGTGCTAGCATATGTATCATCATTTACCATTATCACAGTTTCTCAGATGTGTGTGAAGCCCATTGAGGCTAGAAAGCACTTACTCTAACTTGGTGGTGGCAGATATAGGCACACATCTACCTGGTTGCAGAAACAGTTTCCAATTAATTCACAAACTCAGACTTCTGTGCATTATTTAGTAACTGTTACACGATCTAAAGACTTGAGATATTTTCTTTGCATGTTTTATATTCAGTAAGTAGCAGTGGAAATATTGAGCCTTGTGTTGGTGTAGATTGAAAGTCATAGTCCTGCTCTACCCATTTATTGAAGTGAGATGTGTCACTATTCTTTGAGAATTAATGTTTGACATTATTGTACAATATTTGCATTTCATAGATCTTCATAAAGATTCACTATTATATATACTACTGTAGTATGTGGCATCTTGTCTTGTATGAAGTAGGCATATAAGACAATTTGGCTCAGAGAGTACAAAAATCAAAATGTGAATTATGGTATCTGACTGTACTTGACCTTCTCTTTCCCTTTGATTTCAATTCAGCCATTATATATTCTCAACTCGCTGATCAAATATGCTCAGTGGACAACAGAACCTATTGAAATGCAATGAGTGTGCCTCTGTATGTCATATCACTTCAGAAAGATATGCAAAGCTAGAAGATCAGAGAAGCTTCTGTTAAAGGAGCTCCTCCAGAGCACGGAGAAAGGAAGCAGAATTTCTCTCGCTGAAACTGCAATTAATTGGGGTATAATTGGCAACAGACACAAACTTTGAGATGAAAACAAAACAGGTTTCAGAATGCATTAGATTATCACTTAATTAGTGGTATCTTTGAAGCATAAACCAATCTTTATTCTAATTTTGTACACAGAGAAAGTGTTTAATCAAGAAGAACAAAGTACTGAAAGACTCTCCCAACAGTTAGTTAATAGAAGGAAGAAGATGATGGGGTTTTACCTACAAATCACTCGGTCTTTGGATGTAATTTTAAAGCCAACCTGGGAATAATGGGTCCTGCTACAGGCATCGTTATTTATAACAATCTGAGACTGTCTCAGATTCAAAAATATCATTCTAATTAAATATGGAATTGCAAGAAGATATTCAGTATTAGTAAAAATATAGTGCATGACGATGCAGAAGCATTTTTACTGTGTACAAATTAAGTAGTAGTAAGCAAATCATAACATCACATAGAATAGATATTTCTACATATAAATTAGAGTAGGTAATCAAGATACAAAGAGAATGGATGAAAACAATCACTGCTCGGTGAATTACTCAGACAAGCAATGGGAAAAAGCAGGAAGGGGCTATAAGTAGTGAAGAATGTTTATGATTGAGTAATAGCTATCTACGACAGGGCCTCATAAAAGAGAGTTTTTGGGTTTTTTTTCATATGAGACCTTTTAAAAACATTTCTAAGTACTAAATTTCATAAGCTGAGGCTAATTGAGGTGATGAATTAAATGTGTCATGTATGGTCTTTATTTATTTTGTTCTAGCTAATTCCCACTTGGAAAACCATCTTTAGCTTAATATCTGCTCATGGCCCTCAGAAAACTATCCTCCTCTTGAGCACGGTTCTCCAAGGTGTCTGGTTGCTTGGGAACTATATGACATGGCACCCTAAAGAGAATGAAATATACCTGGACTCAATGAAATCTCCAAAACAAAGGTAGACTCTTAGAGCATGATTTGCCTAGTCTTTGTTTAATGGCAGGCTCTCATAAAGAACTGGTTCAGTCAATACTCTAGAACCAAAAGGATTGAGAACTGAAAACGAAAGGTAAAAGCTGAGATGTTACAAAATAGCAAGAATTTCACACTGCTACATTAGCAATAATACTTTAAATATAACACAAAGCTTCATTACATTTTGATTATGCTCTATTATTAAGAGTTAGGGAACCGAGAGAAGGCTGGCTTTATGACATAATACTCGGGATCTACCCGCGATCAGTTTCACAGGCGCTTTTATACATGGACCAAGGGTGAGTCTGGGAGGGGCACAGGCCAGGGGAGGTCACACTTGGAGTTCTCAGAGCTCAGGAAGCTCAGGACTCTCTGAAAAAAATGGTCTTTTCCGGCCCATAGAGAGAGCCGGATCTCCAGGACTCAGGATCTGCACGCTAGATCTCTAATGATTCTCCAACATATAATAAGGACACATGCTTCACCATGTTTATAACAGCCTTATTTACAATGGTCAGAAGCTGGAAAGAACCCAGATGTCCTTCAGTAGATGAATGGATACAGAAAGTGTGGTACATTTACACAATGGAGTACTACTCAGCTATTAGAAACAATGACTTTATGAAATATTTAAGCTACTGGATGGATCTAGAGAATATCATCCTGAGTGAGATAACCCAGTCACAAAAGAACAGACATGATATGCAGTCACTGATAACTAGATAATAGCCCCAGAAAGCTCTGAATACCCAAGAAACAGCTCAGAGACATTATGAAGACCAAAATGTGGAAGCCTCAGTCCTTCTTACAAAAAGAAAGAAAGAAAAGAAAAGGCAAAAAATAGCGTATTTATCATATATTATTATATAACAAATTCTGTGAGCTGTAATAATATTTTATAAAATAAATAAATTAATAAAAAAGAATCAGGGAACCAGGTAAGTAATCTAAAATTGTGTTTAAAGTACACACATAAGTAAATATAATATAAATATTATTATTGATTTTAATACTTTGGTGATTGCATGGCAAATTATCAAGCCTAAGGGCTCCTCACCTGAAAGTTGACTCAGTCACACTTGCTTTGTCTGGATCATGCCAACATTAGCCATCACTGTCACATGTCTATGGTCTGCTTGTGTGCCTGAGTCTCATGTCTGTCTACTTGTCTCAATCTGAATGACATTATATCACACCAACAATTTGTAGAAATACATGCTCATATTGAAGATTGAATACTGAAATGCATTTAGGGAGATGGGCCACAGGATATTTATTTAGTTAAAATGTTGTAGTTTAGTTTTGCTACAGGTTCTCTAAGCTGGTCTACATTGCAAATGGTTCATCTCTTTCCTACAGGAAGATGCTCTGCAGTGTGATGCCCGAATAAAAATGGTTTGCACATTTGCCCACAAGGCTGCTAGAGATTGCCCAAGTAGTATTTTAAGGCGTTTTTAGTTTTTAGTGAGTATTGCGTTTGTATAAAGATCCTTTGCACGTACATGCATGAAAGTGTGTATATTTGTGTGAGAGAGAATGTATGTGTATGTGTGTGAGAGAGAAAGAGAGTTAGAGAGAGTGTGTGTGAGAGAGAGGGAGGAAGGGTATATGTATGTGACACAGACAGTGTGTGTGTGTGGTGGTGGTGGTAGAGATTGACATCTGTTGCCCTTTTCTATAACTTCTACATTATTTTCTAAAGTAGTATTTCGCTTGGGTAGAGTGAAGCCAACAGAGTCCTGGAATCAGCCTGTTCCTGCCCTACTCAGCCCAGTGTTAACATTACAGTATGCATGACTACACCAGCATTTCTAGAGGGCATTAGGGATAACTTGGATCTACAAGCTAATGTGGCAGGCACTTTACCAACTAAAACACGTCCTAACCCTACCCCCAAGCACATATTGATAATGATTCAACTATATATCCTCCATATTTTTCCAGTATCACAAAGAATTCCTACTACAAACCATCTTTCAGCCAGCTCTCAGCTCAGACTAAATGAGGAAAATGAGCACATAATATTTGACAGCTGTCTAAATGCTCACCATTGTGAATATTGCCCTTTTGGGTACTTGGGTCTCTAGGACATGGGTTACACTTTACACTGATTCACTGCACAGCCATATTAGTCTGGTTGTCAAGTGCTATTTTAGTAGGATATTTGAATCAGGAAATATAATTTGAATTGGCACATAGTAATAAAGAAACACACACACTTGCATCAGAGAGTGTGTGTTTGCAAAGAGACTCGCAATGCTTGAGTAGTTGCCCACCATTGTAAGCTGTATTCGTTAGGATGGGATACCACGTTTGCTTTCGTTCAGTAATGCTGACAGTTGAGATGACTTCCTTCATGAACCTTGCTATCACTTGCATTATCAAAATTACAGAGCTGTTATGCATTTAAACTATCAACAGCTTAGCAGGAACACATTTGCTTCTTAAATCAAGTGCATCAATATCCATGCACAATAGTACAGAGCAGACGAAACGTGCTCTAATCGCTCTCAGCAATTAAGCTTGAGCTGCACAGAAAATCATTAAAATGTATCTATCAGAGTCTAAAGAAGCAAAGGGTTGTTCCTCACATGCTTGTCATTACCCCAACATTGCAGATACCAGGCAGCCACGCCATTGCTTCAGGATCTGCACAAGAATCTCATTGACATGACATTCCCTCATCAAAAAAAAAAAAAAAAAAAAAAAAAAAGTGGGGAATCAAAGTGCAACCTAGAGAAACCTTTTGCATAGACCGTCCAGCTTAACTATAAGATGAGTTTTCCAAACAACTCAGTTGAAGAACCAGTCGGCCACACTGAGCTAGAACAGTGAAATACTCCATTCTGTTGCTATGTGCAAAGCCTGCACTTTGGAACAGGCTTCTGAATTCTCACGTAGAGTCATGCATGTCTCAGGTTGTTTATACTGAGCTTCTTTGCATTGACACCCACATGGAGTCAACACAGGGAATGCAGTGCCAGTATTTGTCTTTGCTGGAGTTTCTCCTCCCCTGCTTTCATGACTGCCTCTCAGTTATGGAACTATTAAAGTTTTACAGAGCTTCTGTTTACCCCGACACCCGGTGTAGTATGCCAAGAGTGCTGGCTGATTGCCCCACTAGTATGTATACAAATGTTGGATTGAGGATTGGTGGGAAACCCTGGGCATGTTATTAGAAGAGGAGCCCCAGCCGACTCCTGTCTCCCCATTTGTTAGCTCAGATCGATACATTCTATCATTATAATCTCTGCAAAACCCTCCCATATGTGTGCCTGGCAGGCAAGATCATCAGAGAGAGTAGGAGCTTCCCCAGACAAGGGAGAGCTCATAGTTTTATTTTTAATTAATATAAAGCACACATCCAAACCAGAGCCGTCGATACCCAGAGGAGTCTGTTCTAAAGCCTTCAGCAGCGTGTAGTACACTGTAGTCCCCATGTCTGCATCCTTCAACACTGATTGGCTATTCCTTTGAAATTCATTGGGCTTGAGTCAAAGTAACCCTTGAAAATGAAAAGGCAGCTGGACTGAAAATAGTTTTCAAGAGTCTCTAGTTGCTAGTAATTTGTTTCTTAGCAGAATGACAGAAGCTTGAATCTGCACAGGTTATTGTTATTATCTTGCCCATTTATTTTGGAACCCCCATCCCAGCAATACCAGTAAACTCTCTAAGAACATGAAGCAGTATTTGCTGAGCGACACGAAGGTGTTGCTTATGTGCTTTGCATTTCCCCCTGTGTATTTTTCACCCCAGTTCTGCAGCCTAAAGAGTCATCTGAGTACATTGACCAATCTTGTTTTTGAATCTGTGGCAGGCCTGGCTCAAAACCTGAAGGTAAACATAGTAGATGTCTTGTAGAAAACAAAGAAAATTAGCCACAGTATTTACAATTTATAAGATGATGGCGAACTTTTACAATTATTCCTATATGCTGCTTGTGATTGATCATTGGCATTTTTATAAATGTAGATGTAATCACTTCATATCTTATTACTTTCAGATGGGCTTTGCTGAGGGCTTCCACAGATATGAAAACATGTCCATGTATTTAAAGCCAATAAAACACTGAGCAGGAGCCCTAAATACATCTTCATTGTTTGTAGATTCTGTTGTATTTCTTATGTTGTTGAAGGTTTAACAGAAAGGCAGCCCTGTCAAAAGAAATTTTATGTAATTGACACCCAAGGAGAACAAAGTATGACGTAACCTAAAGCCAGAAGGCACTGAAAACAAGCCACTTTGTCCCCAGACAGAAGATCTCCTCAGTGACAACAGGAAGGCTTTTGAGGAAATCCCATCTCATTTACACCCTAGCCCTGGGTTTCTTCAAACTATATTTTTTCCACTCTACCTTCAAATACCTGCTCTATGACTTAGAAAGCCCAACTCAGTGGACAGTGCTGGTATGCCTTGAGATGATATGAAACACTAACAAGAAAAGTTACAGCATCACGTGTTATGGTCCACTATGCTGCCATAAGCCACCACCATAACCATTAACAAATAGTTATTGTAGACCAACTAATATAAAATCCTTATGATATTTAAACACACTGGTGGTTTGAATGAAAATGGCATCCATGGGCTCATAGGCAGCGCCAGTCTTAGGAGGTGTGGCCTTGCTGGAGTAGGTGTGGCCTTGCTGGAGTAGGTGTGGCCTTGCTGGAGTAGGTGTGGTCTTGCTGGAGTAGGTGTGGCCTTGTTGAAGGAGGCATGTTACTGGAGGTGAGCTTTCAGGTGTTTATCTCCCTTCTGCCAGATGTAGAACTCTAAGATTCACTTCAAGCACCACAGTAGCCTATAAACAACCATGCTTCCTGCCACAGACAATTATGGCCTAAACCTATAAACTTGTAAGCCAGCCCCAGTTATGAATGTTTTAATTTGTAAGAGTTACTGTGATCATGGTGTCTCCTCACAGCAATAGAAACCCTAACTAAGACACACACAGAATATTCCTTAACAGAATATTCAGATGTCTAAATATTTTATGCGGGTAGGCTTACTAATTACGAATGTAGAAAAAGACCTAAATCTAAGCAATATATATGCCATGGGAACTTTTATAAAATATTATCTAGAAAATTGAAAATTTATCGAATAATTTCAATTTATTTTCAACTCACTTATACACTATACTGCATATTAATCCCTGAAAGTAAATAAACAATAGAGTAGAAGCTAAGCTATGATTAACACAAGGAAGTAGAATCTTTGTGATGTTTTTTCAGAACTATTTGATTACCTGATCCTTTGTCTTCCCTCACGTTGCAGAGGTTCAATGTAAAACTGATCTCATTCTTCCTCATGATGTTCTGCATCAGTGACTATACAGTGGACATTGCCTAAACGAGCAATTCCTTTTTAACTACATGAATTAATACCCAAAGGTGCATTGCTCTCACCAGGTCAGCCGGAGATAATAAAATATATAGTGATGATTTACACACTGCAGGAACAGTAGGGCTGCAAGACTTCCTGATTTATCAGTCTCAGAATTTGTCCTAGTAAAGGCATTATGCTGAGTTGAATCACTTGTGATTCATTTCATCCTAGAGCTATAACTCATAGATGTGATGGAAGAAACCAGGAGGAATTTCTTTTCTATCATTCTCCATTGCTGTCTCTGTGGCTATGTTTTTCAGTACTTGCCATCTTATAAAACAAAAAATAAATAAATAAATAAATAAATAAAGGTATGAGCAGAAAAATATGCAGTCACTTATTCTAAAATTATTAGGTAATTGGTAGAAATCAGAACTTGGAGTTTATAGAAAATATGTTGTTTTTATCAAAAGAAAAGCAAGTACACAGAAAGGGAATGATGGCTGAGAATTCATTTAAGGAATAGAAACTTATTTTATAAATGGAACAGACTCAGTTAAAGCTTGCTCCCTTTCTAAAGGAGAGGTAAGCTGAAAGTTCTCTGTCTTCTACATGGAATCAAAACAAATATGTATTTCTAAGTGCTCACAGGTGGAACCAAATTTGCTGAGCATTGACTTCTAAAGGCCTGATCAAAGACACGTGCTATCCACATCTCTTTTCTGTAGAAAACACTTTGTTTTTATCAAGATATACCCATGCCAGAAAAATGGAGACTTTTGTTATATGAATAAAAAAATGTTTTCAAGACATTGGCAAAATTAGCAAAATAGAAACTGACGGGTTCCATATGAAATACTTCTGATTGAGTAAGTTGGGGATGAGACTCAGAAGTCGACCTGTAGCCAGTTTTCATGCAATTCTGATGCTGCTGCGGTAGGCAAAACACCCTTGAGAACATAAGATATATTTATATAGCAAGAGAGAAAGAATAGAAAAGTAGATAAGGTACTTGAGCAAAGTTTCTTGAAGACTTTTAATATAGTCAGGGTAAAGCCACTGCACAATGACATTTCTAGGTTCAAATACAAGCACTTCCAAATTCTCACATATAATGAAACCACACGGGGACTCTGAATAGATTCCTGGTAACTGGATTTGTTTAACGTACTCATCAAGGTTAAGTCTCAGAAGTAAAATTGAGTGAAAGGCTACATAAATCTCCATGTACAAAAGAATGCAGCAATATTCATAAGTTGGGGTTCTAAAGAGGGAAAAGTGGGTAGCTGCAAAATCCTGGATAGGTATCCCCTACTGGATTCTTTTATGAAGAATTAACAAGCTCTTTCTGAGTTCTAATGCAAAGAAAAACTGAACACACTGACCTACTTCCCAAGAAAGAATGACTGATCAAGTCTAGCAAAATGTTCTGAGGTAGAAAAAAAACAGCATTTGATTTCACCTAAGAAGTCAATAAAGTATTTCTGAATTACTAAGTTTCTGTTCCCTACACACATTTATATACCATTGTGTGTTTTGGACTACTGGAGTTTTACTCAAGGTATAGGAAAGATGACAAGAAAGAATAATAGGGAACAGAGCTTGAGAAAATCACAGGACCTTTATTTAATATTGTCTTTGGTGAGGATAAGTTTGTGTATTGCTTTACTTAATCAAATAAGGTGTTTGCTATTGGCATTTCTTCTAGGCTTTGCCCAACTGTTACCTGGCAACAGCTAGGTAGGCATGGCTTGCTATAAAAGAAACTGTGTTACCACTGGCAACTTCTCTCTTCTCCTCCCCTCATCTTCTCTCCCCTTCTGTTCCCTTATCTCTGTCTCGGCCTCTCTGTCTCTGTTTGTCTCTCTGTGTCTCTCTGTCTAT
Source organism: Micromys minutus (assembly GCF_963924665.1). Lineage (NCBI taxonomy): Eukaryota > Metazoa > Chordata > Mammalia > Rodentia > Muridae > Micromys > Micromys minutus. The sequence goes on from NC_137958.1 coordinate 37,258,599, forward strand.
GTCTCTCTCTCTCCTTCACTGTACCTTCTCTTCCTCTTCCTCTCCTTCCTTCTCAACTCCCCTTCCCATGCCAAGAGATTATAAAAGATCAAAGGTGTGTCCTAATACCGTCTATGTGGGACTCAAAATAAAGACTCTATACCCTGTATCCCTGCTCAGGTTTACATGACATTTTTCCTAGGTGAATTTTCTGAAATGTTGCTTCAATCTTAAATATGACATTTATCGGCTCATAAATCTGCTCATAAAATCACTTTATATCTCTATTTTCACATCTATTTGCCTTCCTGTATTCACCCACAATTACCCGTCATGTTTTAGCACCCTCTCTTTCCTGATCCTGAAATTAAGATTTTTATTGACCAGAAGATAAGCTTGTCATTAGTTATATGGTATAATAAATGTAAAGGTAAAACACTTGACAAAATATTGCTCCCATGCATAATAATGTTTGCCTTAGAAAACAAAAAATAAGAACTTGCAACTAATGAGTAAAAATTAGCAGAAGATAGCTCTCTAATTCTAAGGACAAAAGTCATTGCAGTTTTACCCACAGTAACTGCTTAGAATGAGAAAAAGGGTGTCAAATGTCAACCTGCACGTTAGTCTCCTAGCTAAGATAAAAACTTGTTGTTTACAACCTCTACATCTCTATCAATAAAAGTTCCAAGGCCTTTGCACGTCTATCAATAAAAGCTTCAGGGCCAATTTTCTTGTGTTTGTTCCCATTATCAGGTTCCTTGGTCACTAGAAATAGTTAACTTTCATAGCCATCTAAGAAAAACATAGAACAAACAGGTTCCAGTTGAAACGTTCCTCATTCATTCATTCCTAAGAAGTCACTGTGGGAAGACAAATATCTGGAAGAAGCCTCCAACAGAAGACCATGTCAATTATAAGCCCAGGAAAACTGTTGAACCTGTGTCTGTGCTTCATGTCTCTCGGTCACCTCTAGCCAGATACAAAGAACATATTTTTTTTTTTTTCAAAGAGAACAATAGGGGTGTCATCAAAGTGACAGCTCCATTCACTGCATCCCTGTGACTAGATTCTATATTATACAAATACCAAATTCTACAATGCAGTGTGGCAGGCTATAAAATATCCCCTATTAGTTTCTAATCCTGGGAAAGCAACAGATACTCTTTCCAATACGTTGGTTGGGATTGTAGATGTAGCCGAGGCTCCTTTTCTGAAGGAATAAAGCAAATCATGCTATAACAGGTAGAGGATAATTCTACAATGATACTCCAAAGAAATGTAAAAGCAATTTGATTTGCTAAAATGGTGTAATAAAACAATTTTACAAATAGAGAAAAATAATCTTAACGATTGTTTTAAGATGATTTCAAGCTTTCTATTTTAAGTGAATTTCACTAGCTTATTTAACTGCTCAAGTGCTGAAAGTGGTTAGAGTGATGTATGAAATGTTCATTTGTCTCTTGATGTCTCTATCAGAGAAAACTATTGTATCATTTTAAGGCCTCTGTTTAAAACTAAGACTCACTTAGGTAAAAATAAGAAAAAAAAAAACAGGCAATTATTACTTCTGATAGTAAGCTAGGATATAATATGACTTGAAACACAGAATATAGCAATTTTCTAGAGAACTCCAGTTCTGGTGTACTGTCTCTAAGGTAGCAACAGTGTGTTATAGCTTATATGCTATGCTTCCTGTAATGTATAGTTTTAATTTTCAGTTTTGCACATATAAAATCAACCGGGAGGAAGGCTCTCTGAGGGATTATCTAGATTCTCCTGGTCTTTGGTCTGTCTGATTATGTTGAGGTAGGAAGACCCGCTGGCTCCTGGAGACAGCATTACTGGACATCTTTTATGGCTTTTTATTTCTGATTGTGGGTATCAAATGACCAGTTCCCTCAGGGCTGTCATAGCAAGTGCGACACCCCTGCCATGAAGTACTGTGTGAGTCAAATAATCCCTTTCTCCAAGTTGCTTTTGTTTGAGTATGTGGAATCACCGCAACAAGAAAACAATAAACGAGCAAGCCAAAGATCAACCCAAAACCTGAGATATAGCTTCTCTCTTTCCCAGGCTTTTCAGAGAAAAACAATCCAATAGTAACCATAAACATTCCATGATACCAGAAGTAGTTTGGAAATATTTATAGTTTGGAAGTCATATAAAATTTTTTTCTATAACCATATAAAAAAGAGCAACATTTTTTTAAAAATGAATATAAATAAATACATGAATAAATATAAATCCCATAAAGGAACCCTGTACCCCTGGGTGGTAACGGTGTAATGATTAAGATTCTAGAACCAGGAGCACTCATCAGAACTTGATAACCTGCCACTGAGAAACCAATACTTGCTGACTACTGGAACACTGGGTATCATGGAAGGCAAACTTGATTTCACAGAATTTTTTAGTCATATCACATGTTTTCCCAATCTTGTTGGTAAAATTTTTGTTAGCATCATCATTTGCATCTATGGTTTGCATATACCTGATGGTGTAAGTACAAATCTTCAGATGCTTTCTCGTCTCCTAATGCCTCTAACTGTTTCAGACCCCAGAATCCTGTTTCTTTCATCCCCTAGCTAAGTACAAAGAGATGGTCATGATGGATAAACAAGAAATTATAGCACACACATATTGAGATAGTGCTGAAAAATTACAGTCAGTGATGGGTAAACAGAACCATATGGTGAATCCATCCTGTGGTCCTGCACAAAACCAGGTTCCCTAAGGCTCCATGTCTTCCTTTATACTTTTTCTCACCAGTCCCTGAGCTTTGGGCACTGGTAACTTAGAATTCATCAGTTGCCCTGGAAAATCAAATTCTTCTCCTTCTTCAAAACCAAACCATCTGACCTTTAAAATATTTGTAGATTGAATCCTGGGACAATTTATAGCTTTTAAAATACTCCATGGGACTAGCAAGTAATACATCCAAGCTTGTGTTGACAAACACAACTGTGATAAATATCTGCCTTTGTTTTCTTTAGCCATTCATCTGTAGCTAGATTGCTTTAATCAATAGATCCTTATAAAGTAGTAAACTACTGAATGTTTTTAACTGGGATAAGGAATTGACCAAAGAATTAACTGATAAGAAATCTTTCACACAGTACATCTCCCTGTAAAGGGTGATGGAGAGACTCCCTGTAAAGAGAGGCCCTTTATAGAAGTGATGGAGAGATGTCTAAGCTCTTAAGAGTGCTCATTGCTTTTCTAGAGGACTTTGATTTTGTTTCCAGTACTCATGCCTGACCCCACACAGTTGCTTATAACTCTAAATCCTGAGTATCTGACATCATCCTTTTACCTGTACACACATATTGCACACAAACTCGCATAGGCACAAGTCCACATACATATCAAATGAAGGAAAAGTGAGTACATATATTTTTATGAGTGACTTATAGTGCTCTAAAGCAGACTTAAAATGTTATATCACCTGGACTTGACCTTGATTTAGTTCAGATAATCTAAATAAATATAAATCTTAACAATTTATAACTTCAGATTTCATTGTAAATTCTTTTTACTTGTTAGTATTTTAAATGTTACTCTTTCGGTTCATCACAACTTAGGTTTTTTCAGTGACACTTGACCATCATCAAAATGACTTTGATGTTTTCATGTATTACCTGGTATCCTAAGGTTGTTGTCACTAGTAATAGTTATAATGGATGATTTTTCTCTCTTTTAAGTATTTCTTTACTTCATTTTTTTTTTTAGATCTAGGACTATGTCATAACCTACATAACAAAGTATGCCTTCTCTACATTTTCTTACTAAATGTCTACCTTTAAAACTCTATTCTAGAAAGTCCATACATTAATTTTAATCACATTCACTTTTTTATCATTATAGTTTTAAAACCAAAAGGTAAAACCTTGTCTCCTCAGTATATCTCAGACTCATGTAAACATGTTAGTTGTTAGGTAGACATTTGTTGAAAGAATAACCTCTGCTTTCTCCTTAATGTTTTTGAAAATTATCCTTTAGAAGCATATTTGGGTTTTCTTCATTAATGCATTCTCTTTACATCCCAGTATCAGACCCCCTTTTTCCCAGTCCCCACTCACACAGTTCCTCTCTACCCTCCTCCCCTTTGACTCCAAGAAGGTGGGAGTCAAAGTCCATCAAGTCTCTGTAGGAATAGGTACATCTTCTCCTACTGAGGCCAGACAAGTCAGCCCCCTTAGGGTAACCAGATCCAGTGACTGGTAACAAATTCAGGGACAACCTTGCTGCAGTTATGTGGGGGATCCTCATGAAGGCCAAACTGCACATCTGCTATTCATTTCCTGGGGTCCAACGTCCACCACGCCCTTGCTCTTTAGTTGATGATTAAGTCTCTGGGAGACCCCAAGGGTCCAGCTTAGTTGATTTTTGTTGATCTTGCTGTTCTCCTTAACTATTTTGTCTTTATATCCTATTGAAAAAAATTAAATCTCATGCCTATAACCACAATCACTGCTTTGTCTCAGGACTCAATTAATTTGCTTCAGTATGTTTTTATCATATACCTCTGGCGTGATTATAGATCAGCTTAGGGTTGCTTGAGAAACCCCATGAGTATTCCCACAGCACTACCAACCCAGCACACAATTGCAAACGTTAATACATCTGTCCCAACTGCCCAAGTGGTCCACTCTTCCCTCCCACTCAGCTTGTATAACCATTCTTTGCCAAGAACATGTCAAAATTTTTAACAAATCATTTTCCTTCTTGACCTTTATTCTTAGCATCTGCATATATCTCATAATACAATGACTGAATAGTCACCAGATAAAATATTTCATTTCTAGACAATGTTTTCTCTGATCTGTTCTGGGATTGACAGCAGACAGCTTTATACTGACTAAACGATGTAAGAGAATGATGTTGAGAGCCAAAACCAAGGTAAAATATTTTAAAAGTAAAGCACAAATGATATATAACAGTATGTATACCTATAAGTATATTTAATACATTAGTTAAACATATACTTTATTGTAAGTAAAGGGGTTTTACCTTCTAGGAAACATTTAGTAATATAGATCTTTAAAATGGACTTTTTTTTTTTTACATTTTAGAAAAATAGTTGTTTAAGACAAAAACTATCATAAACACCCGAATGTCCACACTGGTGTACAAAACCATGGCAATTGTATACAAGTGTGAGTCATAGTGAAAACCCCACCTGATACGGACACTGAGGATGGCCATCAACGGTGGCCCTGAGAAGTTCCTCCCAAACCAAACTAAACAAATGGCCTGGCCACTTGATCTTTTCACCTCTAAGGGAACCTTTCAGGTTGGCCACCTGTAAAGGGGGAAAATGTAGAAGGAAGACTAGACAAAAATGTAGGAGGTACTGAGTATGGTAGGAGTACATGAAGATATACATGAAAGAAACTGTGTACACGGAATATGTTCTAGTGTCTTTGCCAATAAGATGCATGGCAAAGAAACTTCCAAATGGAGCACAAAGGAAGAGCAGGAAAAGCAAGTTGCTCAGCCTTTCAGTTGTTCTTTATGAGATGTGACGTCATAGCATTAAACAGCTGTGATAGGTCTGGGGAGATTAATGTTTTTAAGGGCAGTTTTACATCACCTCTTTTCTCTCTTGTAGAATAATGGTGGCGATCTTACAGCATTTAATCTGCCAAATACTGAAGTTTAAGCAGAATAGATAAAACAAATAATTAAATGTAAATCCTGGTCTTTCATTTCTAGGTATAGCTAAGCTTTTGCTGAATTAAGCATTTAATTAAAAATTATATTGGAAATTAACATTTTGTTTTTCAACTTGAGGTCTGTCCGCTATAAATCAGGCACAAGAATCATCAAGCCTTGGTTGCATTCCTGTGAGGAGACCTGCATAACTCTCTTCAGAAATACTTTATTTCCTGAAATGATTTTATTGTTTACATTTTAAATGTCATGTCTGTCTATGTACCAATACCATGCAGTTTTTGTTACTATATTATAAAAAGATTAAGGAATAAAAAAATTTAATGGCATACTTAACTTGTTTGGTTTTGAATGGAAGCATCTCTTATGAAATTCTCTAGTCATTCACCATTTTAAGAATGTTTGCCTTAGTTTAGAATCCATATTGGAAAGTAAAATGTCAGAAGGGTTATATAAAAACAGAAATAATTTGTAAGATTTATCATTGAAGCTTGTGTGATCTATTGGGATTAAATGATAAGCTTTCCTTATTTTTAAATTCTCTCATTTTCTGAGGTTATTATAATGACACCATTTCTCTGAACTCTTTCTTCCAGATCCTCCCATAAATTCTGCTATAGATTTGAAACAGTCATATTTTTACAACTGAAAATGGTCATGAGAGCTTTCCTATCTAAACGAACATGAAATGGACACATATACACTTAATACTTAGTACCCCTGCATACTTCTGCATAAATACTATCAGTAGAATCTGCTTCCTCTGAACTTTATAATTAGCAAAAGCGGTAGAATTAGAATCATGAACTGGCTCAAGTTATGAGATCTATGTTCATGTACTAAGGTCATTTAAAAGAAAAAAGTGTGTCCATCTGGGAAGATATTATTCATAAGAGGTCACTAATTAATGTTATGAAATTTACAGTATGTACATAATAGAGTGAACAGTATTCAGGGAAAAAATTTTTATGAGAGCTCTCTTAATTGAATCTTTTCATGTAGCTATCAAGAAGAGTTTGATCACAATTTACCATCATTAAAAATAATATTTACAGCCAGACTGATGGTGCATGCCTTCAATCCTGGCATTTAGGAGGAACATGCAGGCATATCTCTTATGATTTTAAGGGTATCATGATCTACATATGGAATTATATAGTCAAAGGTGCATAGTGCGACTCTCTCTCTCTCTCTCAAAATTAAACCCAATGATAATATGTACAAATATATCTGTGAAATCCTTCCCACAAACAAAACTGAGTTAAAAAGTTTCATAGCTAGAGTGTCAAATAACCTACTTTTGGCAAAGTTGTGTGTCATTAAATAATATAGTTGATTTTGGAAGCTGGAGGCAGAGTTCAAAAGGGAGCTGTGAATAAAATATCATATTTTATAATCCTAACAGAAAATGAACTTTTCTATTAATAATTTGACAATGACAATTCATCATGCCTCACCTCATCTGGAACTTCTGCCACACATCATAATTTTAGGTCTCAGAAACAATGATGAGGTGCAGCTGTAAAACACACTGATTTAAAATGAAAGGTTCATTAGTCACATAATAGGAGCTGCGCAATGAAATCCAGAATTTCCCTTTTGTCTGCTTTTCACTACCCAATCTGTTTTGGCCTGAGGTCTGCATGCAGACAGATGCCCAGAATTGATTTTTTTGCACCCTAATGGTTCCCTTTCCACCTTTTGCATTCAGTTGATGGAGGCGGATGGTGATTGTGCTGATATCCTAAATGGGTTGTGACTCCCTCATGGTGGACCCGAATCAAGAATCTGTGCGATGTGAATATGTGCCTTCTCCACGTTGGCTCTCATCTGCGTGCGCCACATGGACGCTGGTCAGTGTGTGGGGATACTGAAGTTACCGCTTCCCTTTGCATTGTCTTCCATATTCCAAAAAAATAGCACTGACTAGGGCGTCATAAAGCCCAAGCCCGCCATGCCTGAAGGGTCTCATGTTTTCTAGATTACTTTTTCTGACATCTAAGAGTAATTCCCGTGTCCATCCTGGCCTCTGCTTTGTAATGAAAGGGCAGTGGTTTGCGGCGCTGATGCTGAGGACGGCATAACAGGCCATGGCTGAGCAGCAAGGCTCCTAGACTCACCTCAGAGGCTCCCAAACCATTTCTGTGTCTACTCTTGTGCTCTGAAGGCTAGTGTTACTTCACAAGGAAAGTATTACATTTCTAATGAAATGCAGCCTAACATGCCAAACCAAAAGAGGAGTAATTTGTCACCAAGCCAGGAGGGAGAAAGGAAACGGGAAGGTTCGCGAGGTTGTCATTGAGATTTCTGGCAAAATCATTAGACATCCTACTTTTACTAACTTGAATTCATGTATGTTCCTTTCTTAGACCCTTTTTTTTTTTTTGTTTTAATTCCTCTCTGCTACTTTCTACTAGGCCATTTGAGTTTCTTTTTATTAATATCAGCAATATATTATCTTTGCCTCTTTTCCAGTATCAATATATTTTATAATACCAGCATTCATAGTAAAGGAATGAAGAGGTCAAAGAAGGTATAGTGTTGCTATATGCTGACTATAAGTTAATAAATGCAGCATCTCTAAAACCACACTTTAAATACTTGCAATCACTTACTCTGCTTTCTGGAAATCTGTGGCCCTCAGAATGTTAACATAACCAATATTTGTAACAAATACCAAATGAACAAGAAGAGCCGATATGCAACCTCAGTGGAAACTCCATGCATCACTAATGTAACATGCCATCAACATACTTTATTGGCTTATCGAGAAGTAGGTCTAATATTTCCACTCCATAAACAGAAGAACATTTCTCAATACTTACAAGAATTCCAAAAATTGTAGTAATTGTTCATTAGTGCTGACAAGATCTTTTAGGACTATATATGTTATCTTGATTCTATACAACAGCTAGAAATAACAGTTACAGTATCTGTAACCCTGTTAATCTCATCACTGTAATGGCTTAGTAACTCTAATGGCATTTTTAAAGATTTATTTTTATTGATTGTGTGTGGGTGTGTGCGCGTGCACACGCAAGCATTGCATGAGTGCAGGTGCCCACAGAATTAAAAAAAAAATGTTGGATTATCTACATCTGATATGGGTGCTGAGAACTAGCCTGAGGATTTTGCAGGAAGAGTCTATATTCTTGCCTATTAAGATAGACTGTGCCTCATTTTACGGTATTTAAATGTAATTTTTATTTGTCTCTTGGAAAACTCTTAAGTGACATACTTCACTATTTCTGGCTGTCTTAAAGTTAGAAGCAAATTTCCTAGGTGTGCGCTGGATTATGGATTCACTGTAAAGTCTCCCAACTTCATTTAGTGTTTGTATTAGAGGGCTCAGACTACTCAACAGCTTGGGAAATGCTGCATCGACCTGGTACCCATGAGGTCAGAAACTTTGAATAGTTTCAAGGTGTTTCAGGTGAATTAATCTTAGACTTGGTTTTCTGAGTAAGGTCTCACAATGCTCCGGAGAAGCTCTACAGTCCTGGTAGCTTTGGACTGCATGGCTCCTCTTTCATGCGGAGATCATCACACCTGGCTTTCTCATACATGTTTCATCTGGAGATAAATGCATGAAGAGTTAACAATACCCAGTGCACTGGTGGGCACTGTACTTCTCATTCATTCCCTTTGGTACAGACACTACTTGGAGGGAAGTCCAAGATTTGTTTAATGTGAAGACATGCTCAGTCTTCTCCTGTTTCCCTTCTTCAGTGGCTTATAATTTTCCTGAGTATTTATAAGGCATTTCCTGATTAGACAATATAGGGCATCACATAACACTTTGAAATTCCAGGCTTGAATGGTGCGAGAAGACAGCCTTTAGAAAAGAAGAAAAGCGGCTTTATCAAGTTAACAACAAATTGGCAGAATTGATTCTCCACAGTTTTATCCAAGTGATGGTTTTCAGTTATAGTATGAAGTATAAATATGAATAAATATTTTGCCCTAGATGACTAGATGATAAAAATATTTCAACAAAAACAAAATTATTGAGGATGTCATTATAATTAACCTTCAAAATATTTCAAAAAAATGAAAAAGTTGAATAACCTGATAAATCATAAATTTCATCATAACATTGTCTATAATAATATGCAAAGTAGTCTCAAAATATCAATTATATGATAATATATATTGATTTTTCTACGTTAATTACTTTCATTGAATCACATTTAAGGGCACATTGAATATCTTTTTCTTACGAACAAAAAATATAAATTCTTAGACATTCCACACAATATTGCTCAGCAGATGGCATAAAAAAAATTAAATAGATTTAATCATCTATCTGATGTTGTATTCTAATCAAATGTGGTCCTTAAGTATGCTCTCTGTTCTGTGTAAAAACAGGATTTGTTAACTTATTTTAAAATGATCACATAAGAATTTTAGTAACTGTAGCCGTTGGGTAGAACTGATGTGAAAAGTCTTCCAGTTGGCATGCTCAGAAAGTGATCATTACTAAGAGAACATTACTAAGAGATATGCTGGATGAAACAGCATTCCAATTGCAATGCAGGAACAGCCTTGGCCCATTTTCTGCCATTGGAGGGGAATCTGTTTTGCTGTTATAATTCTGGAGAACTGGGCAATAGTCTTACATCGAGTTTACCTGTTTTGTTGTGGAATCCTTACATACTCATAATAGGTTGAATCAAAATTTAAATTTAACTGAAATTAGGAAGAGTGCATTGCAGTATTTTATTAGAAAAGATTTATCAAAATTTTAGTAAAAGTGAGACACATGATTTAAAAACCGTAATTGATAAATTTGTGCTGAAAAAGAATTGAATGGGCTACAGAGTTGATTCAGCAGTCAACAGCTAGTTGCTCTCTCAGAGGTTGGAGGTTTGATTCCCAGCTCACAACTGTCTGTAACTCTAGTCTTGGGGGATTTGAAACCCTCTTTTGTCTTCCATGGGTACGAAACCTGTACGGTTTGGTTGCTTTCAGGCAAACATTACACACATAAAATGATAAATAAATAAATATTTTTTTTAAAAAAGATTAATCAGTTGCTCAAGTGTCTTTAGAATTTCTCTAAAAGACCTTGTTTTATCCACTAAAGGGATTACGTTGTTTACTGAGCATCAAATACAGAGATACATATTTATTCTTTGAAAATATGAACATATATTTTCATTTTAATGGAAGACAACTCCCACAAATTATTGGCAATCCCTTTAGGATGCATGTCTTAAATTTTCCATCCATTTCTTCAAATGTGGAAAACCCCTAATCTTAAAATGTCAATAGAACTACAATCCAGAGTGCAAAACAGAATAGTAAAAACCGTGTGCAGTCAACCATGTGCCACACTTCACGCTGCAGTACAGAGTGAGCGAAACCATGTTAAACACAAAATTAATTCTTATTCATGAGTTCAACTCAAAAACTCCTCCAACCTTGTATTTCACCACCCTTTCATCTTGCATAATATTCATAGCACATTTTAATGTAAAGTACATTGTGTATTTTGTCCATAGGATATCATTTTTGTATAAAACAGAAAACAGAAATACACACTACTAATGTTGCCCTTTCAATTACTAAAACAGCAACAAAAGTAAATATGTTCACAACTCATCGACAGAGTACTGCCTACCCTTCGATCTGGAGTGAATTATCTTTCTCTATGGCTTCAAGTGCACATGTAAGAGGCTATGAATGAGGTCTCATGGTAGGATAGTCAAATAGAATTGAGGGCATGTGGGCTGTGATTAGAAGTCTATAAACTATTATCAAAGTTAATAACCTATATTATCTATACAGATTCTTTTAAAAAAATAATTTCCAAAATAAAAGCATGTACATGAAGGTGAAGACACATTTATAACATGTAGTGAGTATGAAGAAGCTAACAGACCAGGTTAATGTTATTATCCAGGATTGTGAATTAGCACCAGCAGGACACTACATTGATGATCACTCTGTATATTCCAGTTGTCTAGTTACCAGCTAGCAAGACAATCTGTCACATGTCCTCAATATTAAGGCACTTGATTTTTGTGCAGGGGTATAGTTGGTGTTTCAAGTCGGCCCGATGGCTATAGAAGCAATTGAGTGACCACAATGAGACTTATGTATCCACTTGTGATAGGTGATGTCACTCCACTCCATATTAGGTCAACATCACTCTTACTGTTATCCCAACTGTTGAAGTATTACTTGATAGCTCCAAAAGGCAGGATCTTGACTTATCAACACTGGTTAGTAAATCTTTCTGAAAATAGTAGGGAACATTTGAGATCAAAATGTAAATTCATGTATACATAAAATGTATGCAAAATGTCATGACATGTGGTCAAATGTAATAAAATTTCATAAAATGTTGGTTGCTTTATCTGGCCCTGTGTTTCATTTCATGTGGGTCTTGATGGTAGAGAAAAATGGTGATGGGATTGATTTGGCTATAATAATCATACCCTAAAATATTTTTCCAAACATAATATTTTTATTAATTACTGGGAATTTTATACAATGTACCCCAATTACATTTGTCTCCAATTCCTCCTTGGTCTACCCTCCCACTGAGAAATGTTTCTATTTATGCTTTTGTGGGTAAGAAAGTCATGGCATGGCCTCATTTAATAGCCTTTAACTTAACATGTTGCCCTGTCCCAAATCATTCACACTGAAAAGGCAAGTTAATTATTTCTAGTATGCAGCCCATTAATCATTTGAACAAATCTATCTGGCTCTCTTTTATAGAATAAAGAAAAAATTATGGCAGCAAAAGTGAAGTGTATCCACAATGTCATCTGAAACATCGCTTCCCTGACCTTTATATACTCCACAGTCCAAGAAGTCTTCGTGGTGAGAAACTGTCTCATGCATGTGGATCTACATGCCTCTCACCTCACCCTGAAATAGCCACCTAGGTATTGTGATAATTAACCGCCCAGTGTAATCAGTGCTTCCAAGATAACCTTATGCTATAGTCTAGTCCAGTGTGGTCTCTTCCTCCTAAATACTGAATTATGTTACTTTTGTTCTTCTCTTAGAGCACTGACAATAATCTATCTTTTTCTGCAAGTATTCGGCAAGCATATATATATATATATATATATATATATATATATATATATATATATTCCTAAAGAAGGAATTTGTTTCCATGGACAATGATTCTGATGCAATAAAGTTTTCATATGCACTCAGACAAGAACACGGAGTCTTACAAAGTATCCCGAAATGTATGAGTTTAAAGATGGGAGAACGCGCTTGAATAATGTACATAACAAATCATTTTATGCTGGATTGTATAGTATCTTTATAGAACTTTTTGTCAGTGACTATTATTGCTTAGAAGATCAGATCCAATTAATTAATTGCTGAAAGCTGGACATTCTCACTTTCATAAGTTCCAACCACTTTATGTTTTAAAAAAAGAAAACAAATAAAAACCACTCTATAAATAATCCTTGCTCACGTTCATGTAGCCTGCCCCAAATACCATCTACCTGTTGACTGAGCCCATGATGCTTTTACAGACATCTGTGCAATACATTTTTTCTGAAAAGATTTCTGGACTGCAAAGAGACTGAACATTTGTCAGCCAAGTTAAAAACATGCCTTGAGATCATTTAAGATTTATGGACTTAAATAAACTAATAAATGTTTTAAAACAGACTGTGTGCTTTGCCTGTTATTCTACTACATGCTCATTGTTTTTAAGTGTGACATGCTTTTAAGGAAACCATATAACCAACCTCACTATACTTTGGATTTCCCATGCAATGGGCTTTTACTATATAAGTGCATGAATATAATCTTCAATTATAGTCTTCTGTGTTCTTCTATGCCTTTGAGCCAGAATAATGTATATGTGCATGTGGTAATCATTTACCAACAGGGTGAAAACAAGCTGAAACAAAGAAAATATTGTATAATGAATGGAAGAAATACGTAGACATCTGTTTACAGCGTTGAGTGCTATCCTAGGTCAAAAAGGGATCAATAAAGTTACTTCCTTCCTTGCTGTTCTCTGCTGATTTCTAAGTAAAAAGCACATTCATTTTTCCCCATATCATGTTTTCCTTGATGTTCAATAAATACAGAGCAATGACCTGTGTTATAGACAGACAACATACAACTGACAGGCAGCATGGAGAGGAACATTCCTCCAGCACCATGGACCACAGGCATAGATAACACAAACATGAGAGACATGTTTCAGACAGCCAAGTAACCACAGACTACAGACAGATGAGAGATACAAAGAAGGAAGTAGAGATTTCAAATTCCGGCTTATTCTTGGACAAATTATTCCAAAGTAGAGTTTGTCTTAATTCTTTAATGCAATATTGGTACAGAGAGAAATATAGCTTACTTCTCTTCATATATACATATATATGTGTGTGTGTATTCAAAAAATGTGTACATGTAAAATCACATATATACTTCTAAATTGTAATATCATAGCAAATGAAGTTTCTATTTAAAATGACAGATAATGAGAATTGAGCTTACAGCCTCACACTAAGCAGTATATTTTTATACTGAAAAAAGTTCTACACATGTATTGAAGGGATGGGGGACAATGTGTAATAGTTGATCATTGTGCAGGCACATGGGGTGTAGGTGAGAACCTCTAAACAACTTTCCTTTCCTCTGAACACATAAGAGACAAAAGTAAAAGTGGTCTAAGAAGATGCTAAAATTATTATCATTTGTTATAGGAAAAACAATAGAATTATAATTCATAGGAAAGAATTAATAGAAAAGAGAATAAATAATATTATACGTATGCTGATTGCATAACCTTATCATTTTAAGAGTTGTAAAATAAATGTCCACATTAAAATATTCTGAGTAAGAATAAAACAAATGTTAGGAAATAGAACCATATCTGATTCATGATACACAAATGTCAGTGTATTTCACATTTTTATATTTTATTAAAAATTATAATATTTAAACTCTCAAATATATACCTATGGTAAATATACAGGTCTAAAAGCTAAACAATGTATTTTGACATGTATAACTTGTAATTCTAATTTCAGTTTATCATAAGTTAAATTAGCTCCAAATGCTGCATTTAGTTGCTTCTAATATAAATATGTACAGAAAAAATAATACTATAATTTGGCTAAAGTCAGAAAATTTAAGATATATTAAATAACAAAAACTAACACTACTGGGTTCACACACACACACACATATATGTATGTATGTATGTATGTATATATATACATATACATATATACATATATATATTAAAGTAAACTATTTTACCTATCTATTAGCTAAAATATTTGATAGAATACAGTGCAGAATTCAGTTAAGCTTTCATTTTGAGGTCAGTTGTATAATGATGATTTAAAGAAAGGGCTGTGGGTTTTTTTATACATGTTTTTACATGAAAATGGAAGAGCTAAGTATACCCCCAGCCCTTCCATATGTATTAGTAAGCTCAGAAATGATAAATCATGAAGGTACTTTGACTTTCAAACAAGGGTGAAATGACTCTGAAACTATTGCAGCATCTACTTCATTTTGCTGACATAACAAGAAGACTTTTTAATAATTTTGATATTGCAGAACCAGAACAGGAGAGGTCAGTTCTCACAGCTAGGAGTAGCTGCTTGCAGACAGAAGCTGTCTTATGTGTGGCAGCCATGGGGGATGGTACTGAGGGCTCTTCTTTTGAGATTTATGTAAATGAAGAGTTGGGCTCTTGGCAGGTGGTGACTTCTCAGAAGGTCAGAGCACACATAAGGGTTGGGATTGAGGATAGAGAGTCCATGAAAGAATTGTCTGTGCTCTGTCTTCAAATATCTCAGTGTTATAAACATGTGTGTGTGTATATATGTGTATATCTTTATATATCAAAAGTCTGTATATATATTATTCTCTCTATATATACTATATACTCTATAAACTGTAGAGTATATATAGTTTAGTCTGTCAGTGGAAATATATTCATAAGTTTTATATATGTGGGTGTGCACATATATGTATGTATTTAAATATATATAACTCACCATTAAAATAAATTTGGAAATGATTGCGGCTTTTAAGAATGTTACAGTGAAAAGGAGAACAAAAATGGCCACTGAATATTACTTTGTGGTTAACAGCATACAGAAAATTGAAGCTGTCTTCCATGATCATCATGGTAAGCATAATGGCATTAGAAACATGAACTAAGCTGTGTAAATTTCATTTGGATTGCCTATAGAACTTTATATATGTAGCAACATTTCTAGAAGTTATTCATTTACATGTATAGCAAATACTATATTTCGGTATTTCTTATTTTTTCTGTTAAGTCTTAGATTCTTGAATGTTGATACGTGTGGTCACATAAGTATTATATCTATTGTGAAAGTTCACACAGTATTTTAAGATTCACACAACATATCATCTCAAAAAAACGCTGTTTTTAGTATTACCTCAAAAGAACATAGCTAAGGATATACAAGCAACAACCAGACATCTCAGAGCTCCCAGAGACTAAACCAGCAACCAAAAAGTCCACAAGGAGGGATCATTGGCTTCAGCTGCATACGTAGCAGAGAATGGTCATTTCAGGCATCTATGGGAGGAGAAGGCCTTGTCATGTGAAGGGTTCATGCCCCAGTGCAGGGAAAGGCCAGGGTGAGAAGCAAGTGGAAGTGGGTGGGTGGTGGAGAACTCTCAGAGAGGCAGGGGGATGATATAGGGATATTCCTGAGAGGAAACCAGGAAAGGGCTAACAGTTGAAATGTAAGTAAAGAAAATATCAAATTTGAAAAGGGGGTGAGGGAACGTATGCTTTAGTGGACAATTGTATTGGTTTTGGAGTTAAATTACTAGCTTTTTGGATTTTGATAACTTTCTTCATTTTAAATGTTAATGACCTATCTTGTAAGAAGAAACTCCCAAATTTAATATACAGATACTCTAGTTTCTGAAACCTGTGATTTTCAGAAACCCTTGAACAAAAGAAGGTAAGGAAAAAGGTGACAGAGATTCACAAATGTTTATGATATTGCACATTTAAGTAGTCAAAGCAGTTGTTGGAAACCTAATTCCAATTCCATAACTCTAATACATGCATTAGACAGATGCTGAGATTGAATGAGGCAAGAGAATATATTTTCTGCTAGATCCTTCTATCACCTTGATGGTGGCATGGAACATACCATTTCAGAAGACAAGAGTTATTTCAGGCCAAGCCAATTTGTTCTAAAGTAGAAAGAAGGACACCCCCACCCTTTACACATTTCTCTTCCTTCTGTTGCTGCTCACAGATGTACCTCTGACTGTTACATCATCTACACCTTCAGAGTGATCAAGACAAGGAAATATAGAAGAAGAGAACCGTGAGGTACAAGCAAGAACGGCAGATGTGAGCATATTGCTCTCAAAACCTCGATGAGCAGATGGAATGAGTTGATTGATGGCTTCAGGGCCACATTCAGAAAGAAGAAATCTGACCCATCCCTGGCAGCAACATGATAGACCTTTCTTGTCCATCCTAATCCCACCAGCCTTGATTATCTTTGGAGGAAGGAGGCTAACCTGCTCTTCCGTGGATGAAACTAACTCTAAGGTTGCAAAATTTGTGTCTCTTGACTAGTATACAAAATTTATATGACTCAGCATTGTTTTCTATTACTTCATGAGTACCTGTCACATTGTAAGCAGAAGGAAAATACCTGGTCAAGGACTAAATTGCTTGCATTTGCTCTAATGTTTTTATATAAGAAGAGTCCACTGGAAGGAAAGATATTTCCATTTGTTAAGTGGCAATCTCAGAAACTTTGTCCAACTCAACCTGTAGCCTATGGGCTGAGTTCACTGTATAAGAAGATCATAGCCTTCCTTCCTGATAGTATGAAATGCTTTTTTTCTCTGGTAGACTACTTCAGATTGTAGTTTTGAAAGGAAAAAAATCATTTTATTTTAAATAAACTTTGCTAAGAAAAGCCAAGGTTTGAATGCATCTTCAGTTAGCATTCTATACTCTTTCTTTTCCACTATCAATACGTATTGAAATAAAATTTATGATTAATTCTACATGACCACACACACTCACATACGTATGTACATAGTGTATGTTCTCTGAAAAACTTAATATTGCACCAGTGACTTCTTTCATTATATTGATAATATTTTTGCACAATAGGTGGAATATTATATAGACATGTAGGGGTAATTTTTGTATCTTTAAGAATTACAACCTATGAGAATTCAATGTCCCAGATAAACCTGAAAATATTTTTTAATTATAAGGCTAAATTTTGTAGGAATACAAAGAGTAGACAATAAGATACATATGTCTATAGAAATTAATTTCTCAGCAACCAAATTGGTGACAAAAAAATAAAAATTTGCATATGAACACCAAATTAGATCCGCCACCGGGAACAGTGGAGATCCAGGGACACACAGGCCTGGTGAGAAGGCGTTCCGAGTAGGCAGGGGGCGGAGAGATCTCTGCCAAGCATGTGGAAAGTGCGCCCCTACCCTATTTGGTCCAGGAAATGAGGAACCTGGCATTGGGCCCTCTGTTCCCAGCCGGTGGCTTTTGGGTGCAGAACAGGAGCTCAGACCATCCAACACCAGGAACAGCAGAGATCCAGGGACACAGGCCAGGTAAAAGGGAAAGGCGAGAACCAATCACTGGCAACAAGATGGCAAGAGGAAAGCGAAAGAACATACCCCAAGGAAACCAAGACAACCTGGCAACACTAGAACCCAGCTCTCCCATCACAGCAAACAGCTGAATGCCAAACACTCTAGAAAAAAAAGACTCAGACATGAAATTCTACCTCAAGATGATGATAGAAATCCTTAAACATGAACAGGAGGAAAGGCATAAAGAATTTGAAGTTTTTAAAGAAACATGAAAAACACTCAAAGAACTCAAAGAACTAGAGGAAAACAGAACCAAAGAGATGAAGGAATGGAAGAAGGAATTTAAAACCGAAATGGACACAATAAAGAAAACACTAAAAAAGACAACCCTAGAGGTAGAAAACCTAAAAGGAGTCACAGATGCAAGCATTTGTAACAGACAACAAGAGATGGAAGAGAGAATCTTGGGGGCTGAACACCAAATTATTTGTTACTATTTTTCCTCTTTTTTCAATAATATTTATAAAACCACCTTAAAATTTTAAGAAGTTTACTACTTCCAGTGCTAATATAAACACAACACTTCTAGTGATTACCATACAAACAACTGCCCCGATTTTGTAGTGAGTAATGTTGTAATGGTTGTTTTATATAAATGTACAGGTGTTTAAGCCAAGACTCAGATTTAAATTTCCTAAACTCACATAACTTTTATTTTTTCTGGAATTCTAATGGATTGAAATATCAAAAGTCAATTGTTACTAGGGCTTGGTAGTCATCTCCCTGGTTTCGATAGAAGCAGTCACATTCAGAAGCAACATAAGAAAGAATGTAATTTAAAACAAACCATAACCACAGTCAAGTTTCTGAGTATAATAATCAAGGTAAGAAATAAGATACTGAGTAAATAAACTTAGTGTTTATGTTACTATTTTCTTTCTACTAGCTAATTCAGCAAAAATTTTCTCCTTTGATTACTAGCTTCATGTTTTTTCCTGTCCCTACAAATGGAAATAAATTCCTAGGTCATTTTTGGAATTTTTTCTAGAAAACAGCCACAATAGTGAAATAGAAACACTCAACTCAAACCCTTAGACCAACAGCTGATGCCTTGTTGATATGTTTTCGGGTAACCCTTCTTTACATTGTCAGTTGATGAAGCAATTACCCACATGACCCAGAAACTCTGTGTCATTTCTAAGAAATTCTTGCAGAATGGATTCATCCTTTCAGCTGGAAAGGAACTCTTTTGTGCATGTTATCTGCACTTGTGGTGACTGACAGAGAATGGGACCTGCCATTAATGAGGGTCCCTGCTGCCGCCACCTTGAGTGATTTATAACCTTCACCTCTCAAGTGGGAGGAGGCCAGATCAGCAAGAGGAAACCTTTCATTTAAAGGTGGCATTTCTCCTTCCACAGACAACATGCTAAGATATAGTAATTCATACTTAATTAATGGCTGCCTTTGTAGCATGATAGTCCTGTTCATTGAGGTTTACAATGTGAACTGCTACTCTGGAGTAAAATTATTCAATGATATTACCATCAAGGTTAGAAGTGTACTGCAGCAGTACGTGTTCTCTTCTCTGTCGAAGAATTCTGCTCAAAGGAAAAAGGTTTATTGATGGATAAACATTGAAGAGCCTTGTGGTTTTATTGTCTTTTCTAAAATCTAATTTATACTCAGTGACATTTGTTTATGTATTTCCTTTCATTAACATTTATGAAAGCATGCATGTATTTTATAGCTCTAATGAATGAGATATTTAGCAAAGCTTTAGGGGCTTCTAAATCAGCTCAGTTATAAATCATTGTGGTGTTTAGAATGTAACCCCAAATCTTATTTCACCAGTACTTCCTTATCGCTGAGACATAAAATGTATAGCAGTTGGAGATAAATTTATTACCCACAGAATCTATTTATCTAAGTTTGAGAGATCAAATTTACACTATGCATATCCACTGGGTGTCCAATCATTATTAGAACTAGTCCAATAGAAAGCAATATTTTTTTTCTTTAGAATATCAAATAGTTGAGAACTCCATTCATTTTGTTTAGTCCAATTTACTACTCACTGAGGTTTTAAATGTGTCTTTTGGTCCATGCATAGGAATGTACTTCTCCTATGTGATGGGTTTTTCTGAGAACACATTTCCTTGGGAACTGTGGAGCCGTTCCCTTCAGAGATACACATCATCACCTCATGTGGAGACCATGAAGAAAGGCCCATGAAAACACTTCAGGTATTGTGGGTAGAGTGAGAAATGACAAAATGTGTGCACTGTGATGAGGAATAACTTTTAAAAAATGTATCCCTTGATTGGTTTATGTGACATTCCAGCTCTCCAGAGAATTACATAGATTTTAGTTTTTTAAAACTTTAAATCATAGATAACTGCAAGGAATGATTCTAGAGCATCCCAATATTAAAGAAACTAGCTGTGATTCTGAATTTTTGACTTCATCCACAGTGCCTTCCTCAGATTCTCCCCCTCACAATGCATAGCAGTTGCCCGACACTGAGCATGAACAAGAAGCACAAGGACAGGACATCAGGACCCATGGTGATTGTCAGGTGACTCTCTGATAGAAATTCTAGATTTTTAAGGAACCAAGAAATAATCTATGTACCTTTTGACTAGCCATTCCATAATGCAAGTTGATAGATAAATGTTTTAT
Source organism: Micromys minutus (assembly GCF_963924665.1). Taxonomy (NCBI): domain Eukaryota; kingdom Metazoa; phylum Chordata; class Mammalia; order Rodentia; family Muridae; genus Micromys; species Micromys minutus. Next base: position 37,279,524 of record NC_137958.1, read on the forward strand.
TTTGTTTCAATATTAGATTTTCCATATATGTGAAGGTTTTGGACACAGTTCATGTGGTTGAGCTTCCCATATCTGAGACCCAATCTGTCTGCTCATTGCACCACACCGGTGAGTCCTACTTCCACCATGCCCTTTCTCATACAGCGTGTTCCTGTCGTTTTTGTTTTACTCTTTTCTCCAACCTCTTATAAAATATTTTTGCTTTTCTAGTCTCAGGGGCTTCTTTTTAGTTTTCCATGTTTGTCCATATTCTTTTCACCCTGAATATAGATATGAGCATCAATGGACAGGAGACATGTAGAAAAGCCTAGGTTACCTGACTAATGCTTTTCACTTCCACCCATTTTCCTGCAGACTTCACTTTTCTCTATTGTTGAAGAAGATTCATACATATCATTGTTTATAACATGTCTTCAGTACACATTCTTAAGTTTCTCAACAGTAGCAAGGAAGTGGAAGTGACCCCCATGTCCACTGGCAGACGGAGTAAATATTAATATGGTTGTCCTCCTAACACAATTCTAAAATTCTTTTTATCCTTTATGTAACTGGTTTTCTGACAATGTAAAACAAGCATTCTTCTCTATGGAAAATTTCAGGCAGGTATATGAACATACACAGGGATAAAATTAAAGAGAACCTCTTGTCCTTACATCAAAAGATTGACTAATAGACACTCATTTGTATATTTTAAATTAAAATATGTAGATGAACATATGTTTGAATCAATTTTTATGATACCAGGCTTAATTGCCCTTTTAATTAACTGTAAGATGCACTCTCTTGGTATTTCAAATTGTTACATTTATCTTATATTTTGTATATAAATGCTTATTTTAAAAAAGAGTTGCAAAGATTATATATAAAATCCCTTTAATATCTTCATATAATGTCTTCTAATAGTGACATCTTACATTGCCTTTTTATATCTGTTGGAACACTGATATGTTATAATTTTCAGACTTTATTTGCATTTCCACATTAGCATGTTCCTATTGCACAAACCATTTGGGATCCCCTATCCTCTAGTCATATTAGACTCAAGATTTTTGTGAATTGAAGCAGTTTCTCACATATTCTTTATTTTAAACAATTTTTTTCTGTCTTGAGTAGCAGTAAATTCCCCCACATTTTGTAAATTATTAATTTTGTTCTGTTTAGGTTTTTTTGTTTGTTTTTAGCCCTTGTGGTTTTGGTCTTATGAGCATATATCAGAATCAGTATGATCTCAACACAGAACACAGAAGTGTATTTATTGACATGGTAATACTCATGGTGTTCATCTGGGTAAGACACTACCAGGCTTGTCACAGGTCTCCACTGTAGGGTTATTATTTCACCTTTCCACACTCCATTAATTTGATAGGAATTCAGTCATAAAATGAAGCCTGTATTCTGGACATAATTTAAATGTTGTCTTAGAGGACAGATGTCTAATGGGTTTTTTTTTTTTTTTTTTTTTTTTTTTTTTTTGAAATTTGTATAAAAGATTGTGTCCCTTCTGTTTCTTTCTTGAAACAATATAAAATTAATGAGTGTGAAGTTGTCTTGTTCTCATAAGCATGTCATTTACTCATGTTAACTGATCCACAAACTCACAAATTCAGAAGAAAGATTATTGTGATAGGTTGTGTTTCTTATTATTAAAAACATGGGTATTCTAGTTTTTAGTGATTTTTACACTATAAGTCACCAAGATTGAATTGAAAGGTGAGAATCGCATATCTTCTCCGGAGGCAAGACTACTATTAGTGAGAAAACTCATGGATCCTTGTTAAGTGTCTTCATTCTGCTTTCTGGCTTTTGTATTATGTAGCATCATCTTTCTTAACTGTTCTGTTTTCAAAGATGCTCTATGACATGCTAGGCATGAACATAAACGTATGCTTCTCACTTGTTTCTCTGACTGAGTTTTTTCTTCTCGATTCAAAAAGGTTAATGCATCCTTCTTCAGCGTGTTTAAAGAAGGAAGGAAGGAAGGAAGAAAGAAAGGAAGGAAGGAAGGAAGGAAGGAAGGAAGGAAGGAAGGAAGGAAGGAAGGGTTAGGGTTAGGAAGGGAGGGAGGCCAGTTTTGTGGTGTTGGTGATGTTTGTATCAAAGATAGTTTCTCCGTGTAGGAGGATTGTTATCTAGGGTGTGTGGATACACACAATTCAGGAACCATTTGACAATATACATGCACTGGCGGTGGGTACAAAACCAGGAAAGGTAATTCTCTGTGGATACTCATAAGAAGTATTTCAAAGAAGTTAGGTTTCCTCTAATTCTTCTTAAGAGGCACATTAACCCAAGGGATCATCAACAAGTAGAGATGCTTGACTGTACAGCATAAAGATATATAAAAATGCAAAACTGATAACAAAACAGCACTCTTGGGTAACATGATTTTCTTTCCTATGAAAATATGTTTGGATTCCTCACATGAGGAGTTAGAGAAAAACAGCAGGGAGACAGAAAGCATCAATTCCATGGGAAGAAACCTACACAATAACCTAAAGACCAAGAGGGTGAAATTGTGGAATACTACCTAGGATTTGTATTTTAAGGAATAGTTCTGTTGTCTCGGTGATGTACAGTGATGTGTGTGTGTGTGTGTGTGTGTGTGTGTGTGTGTGTGAGGATGTAGGAGGCCTGATTATAGCTGATTATAGCAATGGAAACAGAGGTGGGTGGGCTATTTACTGCATTGCTTAGAAAACAAATTTGATATGATGAGGTGAATTGATTAAATTAGGATAAGGAAAGACAGATTTCCCTTTAGGCAATCTTGATTAAAAGAGAGTAAAACGAAGCTTAATTTGGATAATGAAAGTGACTCAGACTTACTCATGGTAATCAGAGATGAAATTATTTTCACATTATGAAAGGTAATGTGTTCTTGAAAAACTCAAGGCAACACATATGAGGCAGTTTAAAATTATTAGCTTTGGAGATTTTAGCACATAAATAGTTTACATTTACATTTCTCTAATTCTTAATTTCTCTTATTCAAAGAAAGAAACTCAAGAACACTGTCAGAAGAAGTCATCGTAAGGCATGAAAATTATGTTCAGATCATTTAAGCTGTAAGCTTTCAAAGTGTACACACACTGAGAGCCAATGGTGTCAGTTACAGTTAGTGATACAGGCTTATATATAATAAAATGTAAAGATTCTTTACAGCAGCAAAATATGCATTCTGCTAATATTGCTAAAATATAAATTTTATGAAAACATGTGTTACTTATAAAGTATAACAGGGCAATACTGATGTGTGCAAATGTTACCATGTAAGTTATATAAATGTTACCTTTAAAATCACACACACACACACACACACACACACACACACACATATACATACATACATATATGTCTGTGTGTATATAACTATTTATACATTCACACATATTTTTCCATGGTGTCCATATGAACAATTAACATCTAGATTTTAACAAAATCATTAGAAGACAAATAAATTGAAAATTTTGATGCTACTGTGCAAAAAGCAGTCAATAGAATCTCACTACAAAGAACTCACACAACAGTGTTATTCGACACCCACTTTAAGTCTAATTATCTTCAAAGGAATTACAGAAACAAGGTAGAGAGAACCCAAATAGAGCATAGAACATCAGGATATTAATGAAGAAACTGAAATGCCCAGTACTCCAGGAAAAACCTCCTCAGAATGTCTTGGGTTTTGTAGCCATGATGTAGTGCATAGGAAGACACAGGACGTCATAAAGCCAGCGCGTACCTGCTTTAATAATTGATTGAATAAGGGAAGCATACTAGAGAAAACATAACATTGAGCTTTGAGGCACATATCACTGAGAGAATCAATCACTTTACAACTCGACCATTCCCCGTGTGGAAGCTCTACTACTGTGGAGGTGACCCCTTGGGAAACTCTGTTCTTCATGTGCTTGATTCTGCTTTTATGCTTTAGTTCACGTGCTTAGTCCCATCTGGAAGTTCTTGCTCAAGCAAATCCCCATCAAGTATTAGAAACCTTGGTCAACTACTGTGTCTTAAAAGCATTTATTATGACTTCGGGTACAACATGATGGAGGGCATAGTTAAAGTGGTGAAAACTCGACTAGGATGGACAGAGCACTGGATTGGATGCCCAGCACAGCTTAAAACAAGCCATGCCAGTGCATGACTGAAATGCCAGCACTTAGGAGATGCGGGCAGGAGGACCAGAAGTTCAATCATTCTTGGCTGCATGATGAATTAAAGGCCAGCCTGGTCTCTGCCTCACATCATGTTTCGTCTCTTATTTCCTAGGGCGCAGTTGCCTTCAGAGATAGTTTAGGTGTTCCTTTGACATTGTGCAATTGTTTTAGCCGGTGCCTGTCAATCTATAGACTGAAAACTCTGAAACCATAGAACTAAATTCAAATAATACCCTGACAGCACAAATGACACATGTTTCCACTGATATTTAACGGGGCCTCGTTTGCCCACAGGAAGCTATTTAGTAACATTTTAAGATATGTGACAACGTCTGGAGACTGTGAGACAAATCTTATAAGTAGAAGGGCTGGGATTCCCTTAAGATTTAGATAAACATATACTCCATGAAATAACATAACATCACATCACATCACAATACAGTACAACACAACACAACACAACACAACGCAACACAACACAACACAACATAACATAACATCCATGGAACAAACAAACAGCCCAAAGCAAATGAATGTTTAGTCAAATATTTTAATAATCCAAAGTTGGGAAAGGGTCATTTAAGGATATATCATCCAACAATTACATATTTTTCTGAGTACTTATGAGGTTTTTTTTTAAAAGAAATTCAACATTGAATTAAATAAACACCAGCTAGAAGCATTAACATAGAACCTTTAAGTGACTGACAAAAAACTAATGTAATTTCTTAATGTGGTTCTATCACTGAGTCACTGAGTCTTCCATGAGTCAACTTCTGAGATAAGAATGAACATGGGGTAAGCTTGTGATGGTTGGAAAGGAAGGGACTTGAGAGAGCTTTGTGCTGTTGATACCGTTAGTCATCTTGTCGGTGACAGGGACAGACAGAGAAAGATTTGAGTAGGCAATACCTTGGCCTGCACCATAACTCTGAAGCTATTTCTGTTAGTCTGATGGAAAGTGTTGTGACCCAAAATGCCAAGTAGAAGGATGAGGTGCCATAGTTTCTTGGCTCTCGAACTTTATTATACAATTTTTGCTAGGATTAGCCCATGGGAGGTGTGATCATGAAATCAGTTGTGTACAATGACCCACATGTGTGGCAGCTGGAGGATGTCAGTGGAGCCTGCTACAGAAGCTCAGGAGGAAAGAATTACGCAGCAAATCTCCATGCCATTCACAATGGCTGTCAATAAGAAGTTCTTGCTGTGCTGATTGGTCTACTACCATCTGCAATACAATCGAGGAAATGTACTCTAACAAAGAAAAGAGGACTGTATTTTAAGGAAACTAGCTGTGTCATCTACTTTAAGCTTCATGATGAACATAATTTCTTCAGTAACAAATGTGTGTAATGAAGGCATGTGTGATGGGCATTTCACTTCTTATAATATCAAGTTAGAGATAAATTTTATTGCTTAAACTTGAAATACACTCATTTTCAAAGAACTCTAAATGTTTCCTCTTCACTTGAAATCCAGTAGGAAATCATCAACAGGTAATTTATTCAAATTTAGGGAAAGTGAAGAAAATGTTAATTATAAATCCTAAAATCCATTTTGAAAAATATTTGATTTAAAGTTTATTTTATATACATTTATATGCCTATTCTTGAGCTAAAAATCTACTTAATGTTTGAAGATATTTGAACATAACCTATCTCAAAGAGATTTTAATACTATATTTACTACTAGATGGATGTATAATCTATCTCTTGATTGTGCACACTGTATTATCTTATTTATTTTGGTGCTCTAGATTGCTCTTTCTCCTCTATTCCCAATAGCTTCCTCTTCCAAAATGTCTGAGGATTTCTACCTTTTAATTGGTTGTACGTTCATTTTATTTCTGCCTGTCTTTCTGCCTTCTTTTTGTTTTATTTAGAACATTTTCTACTTTGTGAACATTTGATTATAATATTAATCTTCTACTTGAAGGGACTCTAGGCCGTTTGAGCATGGAGAACATGTCCTTGAATCTTTTCCCTATTCCCTCTGACTTGCTAAAAATGTTAGGTTACATGTTTAAAGCTTGCCATCAAGGTCTAGTCCCTTATTTCTCCTCATGAGTCTAATGATCAAGGTCCAGTTATCAAAATATTGAAGTTCAACAATCAAAAGTTCCCATTTGCTAACCTAATCAAGATTCCCAATTAAAGTTAAACACCTTATCCCTTTCCCTTTATAAACCACGATTTAGCTAGATATGGGCCCCTTCTACTCTTCTCTATCCAAAGGCAGTCTTTTGTCCCCTCTGGGACAAATACCTTTACCCCCTTTCCCATATTCTCTTCCTTGTTTTCCTTGTCCTCTGTCCCCTGTCTTTGTCACTTATTTCTTGCCTTTTGTCCCTCTGGTGCAAATCAATCACATTTGTGCTGAGAACTTGGTCTTGGGGTATCCTTTGCTGATTCTGATCTGTTTTATTATTCAGGTATTTCCTTCCACATATGTGGTTGCCTGCATAACCTTGAGGAAGCCCATTCTTGCCTTCATAGTCTCGATCACAGTCTCTTATTTTCAGAACAGCTACTCATTAGTTCCATGTGGATGATGTCCAAGGTGATTTAGTGACACCCAACTGTTCTTTGTACTTCCTGAATCACCTGTATTACTTGCAGAGTACTCATAGGGTTTTCATGTGGCAGAGTAAGAATCAAGTCAAAGATCTCCTTCATGCTAGGCAAACATTATCCATGAATTAAAAAACTGCTTTCATCTCTATTTTGATATGCATCTCAAATTTAATAAACACTTTAACAAACAAAACTATTTCATCAATAAATCTATTCTCCTGATAATTTCTCAAAAGTAGAATTCCATTTTTTTCTGTTACTTTTATGTTTTATTATTTCCTTGCCTTGAGAAGCCAAGCTAGTAGTATGTTTTAAAACTTATCTTTAAAATATAGTGGGCTAGAAAGATGGCTCAGTGGTTAAGAGCATCACTGTTCTTCCTGTGGTCCTGAGTTCTATTCCCAGCAACTGCATAGTGGCTCAATCATATGTAATGGGATCTGATGTCCTCTACTACTGTGTCTGAAGACAACAACAGTATACTCACATATATAAAATAAAACAAAACATAAAAACAAAAAGTAAAATAAAAATATAGTAACTTATGGCTTCAAGGACTATATAGCCAGCTTTACTATGCAGTCAGAATTATTTTAAATGTAAAATTCATCAATGTCAAGATAATGTTTATTTTCAGGAGATTCTTATGTGTGAGTCTATGTAAGAGTCTATGCATAAGAGTCATTATAAAATTTTGTGTAAGATTGTAAAGTTTTTATGTAAGAGTCATCAAAATAATTTTTATACATTTGCACAGACTTTTGCCAGTTCCCACCTTTGTTTTAGCAGGTCTAAAAATTCTTCGCTTTGATATTAGAATCACAATATTGTTGGCTGCCAGTTTGAGAAACTTGGGTGTGTTTTTCCCATACAGTGACTGTTTGGAACTTTTACTTACAAACCCAGAGAGAGGACCATAATGAGAACAGGGGTGTAGGAAGTTGAGGTAGAGAGCAGTCATGAATGTGAAGTTCTAATCATGTCTGTGAGAAAAAGAACACAGCTGAAATTAGGTAAATATTAAAGATGAGGCTGAAAGGGGAGAAAGAGATGTGGAGGGGAATAGAAAAGGACTGTGGATAGAAAAGTGTGACGTAGCTAAAATAGTAAGTCCTATGGTAAGATGTGTGTATCTGAGAGGTAGAGCCAATACATCACTGTCCTGTAAACATTGTACCACTTCTGCATGGCAAGAGTGTCCTTGGCACTTTGAACACTGGGTGACCAAGTCTAAAGATCCTCACCTCAAATGATTTTCACTTTAAGTGTGGAAACAATATCTGTGAATATATACCAACATAAAGTAACTGAAATAATAAAAAAAAAGACGATATATAGGATCTATGTGTAGAAAGTGGTAGGAAGATGCTTGAGTTAAAGAGGCTGCTAATGAAAACAGAGGGATAAACACTTGTGGAAATATACCGGTGGAATTGTGCTTTGCTTTCGGTAGCTGTCAAGGGTGGCAGATAGGGCTGGATATAGAAAAACAGATGTGCCCGTTGGAGGAGATTAGAGAAGCAGCCATGGTCAAATCTCAAAGGCCTTAAAAGTTCTGTGAAAGAAACTTAAATTTTGTTTTTAGAAAAGTCAGAAATAGCTGAGAATCCTCAAAGATGATTGACTTTTATTTTAGGAAATAGAGAATAGTATTTGTTCTTTTTTGACAGTAAACCCTGGGATAGGGACAGGACTTCAGAAGAGACAAAGTAAGATGTACTATGATAAAGAAATGAAGGTGATATTATGTTCAAACAGGAACACTTAAACTGCCTCCCCAGATCATAGAAGACTTGAAAGTGATCCTTCTTGACCTGTGTCTTCAAAGGTTAATAGAAAATTTACAAATAGCCCTGTAAAGGTGAAAAGCCCAAATGTGGATCTTTTTGATGTGTATATAAAACTTCTAAAAGCTGTACTGTAAAATGGCTAACATTTAGGGAAAGGAAAGATGCTAACATACCTTATATCCTAATAGGTAAGGAGTCAGATTCAATTGTCATCAAAGGTCAACCTGAAACAATTTTGTCTGAAACATATTCTGAGAGATGCTATGCATAAAAATGCTAATGAGACATCTTAGAATCTGGACTTTACTGAGACTACATGCGGACACACAGGACAGGGGCTGCCTCCCTTGCATAAACCATGAGAAACTGAGTGAATACACCAATTAGCAAAGAATAGCAGAAGTGCTTTGGGACGTGAAGAGACATTCTCAGTGTTCCGTTCAATTAGTTTGGAAAATGGGAAGTCTTCAGTGTACTCATGAAAAAGGTGTTAGTAATATTAGAGATAGCAGATTCAAGCACAACAAAACAATACATAATAAATAAATTATAAAGACAATGAGGTATGAGTAAATGTGACAAAAACCAACATGGTTCTGTTTGTTTCACCTAGTTCTTTAAGCTCTGAAATAAACTACTAAAGGCCATGTTAGAGAGAAGTGCACCCAATACAGGGGAAATGTAGAAATAAAGGTGAATAGAGAGGTACATCAGCAAATGTTAGCACCGAGAAGAGAATATGAATGTTTTCCTTAACACTGAGCATCAGGAGAAAGATCTTGACTCTAGTGACTAGGGTCTAAATACTTTCCTATAATTAATGAGATGTCAGTTAATATATTACATTTCTAATAGGTAATTAAAATATACGGTGTGTCTATTAGGAAATAAAACATAAATTGCAGCTTGATAAGGCTAAAACAAAGTTATTCATATTTTATTTCTAGACTTACTTGCTATGTTCAACCCATATTTAATAGTTCCAAAGATTAAAATGACATTAAACCACATATTCCTACTTATTATTTTTCAAATAGAGTTACAAAGGAAGTATTAACATATTAAATATATCCCAAGTATTGAAAATACCAAGTAACATCATGAGAGAGTGGAGGGTGGTTTTCCTGGCCATCTTTATTTTTCTTTTGAGATTTGTTTTATTTTTTTCATCTGTATGTATGTTTGCCTGGATGCATGTTCGTGCACCATGCGTGCACTTAATGTTTAATGAGCCCAAAAAGGATCTCACTTCCTCCGCTGCTGTTTTAACAGGGAGTTGTGAGCTACCCTCTAAGTTATAGGATGGAAAGCTGGTTCCTTTGCAAGTGCAGCAAGTGCTCTTTAAGCGGCCACTCTAACCCCGATCACTCTCATTTCTAGAGAACTGTTAAACAATTAGCAGTTAGAATGGGACAATTAAAAAAGGAAAAATAAATCTACCACTTGTAAAATACAATCTTAGTAGAATGGCGATTGTGTATTTATTGAAATAAAACAAAATTTGAAATCAAAGGGATTTTTCTTCTTTGAAATTCTTTGCTTAGACATGAAAATTATCCAGTGTCAGTATGTCTTTGTCATGCAGTTATATAACATGTGGTTGTGAGAAAAATGTCAGGCAATATACAGATGGTTGGACTGGAGGCATTGTGAGGATAGACGCTACAGGTGAAAAAGTTACACTGGTAATCAAATTTAACTGTACTCTTTACTTCAGCTACTTTCACAGATGTTCTATGGTTTCTTATCTAATTATAATTCAACACTTTCACTTATTAAATCTACAATGCACCAAAACTCCTCTCATAATGTAGAATTCTGAATAATTATTGAATCTTAATGCATTTATACTAAATAGTGCAATGTTTTCAAATTCCTTTTCCACAAGACATATTAGCAGTTCTGTACTGTAGCAAGAATAGCCATGTATCTGAATAAGCTAAAACAAATGTATCTAAGAATATTGCTCGCAATACTATCTATGTTAATCTACTTTGGTAAAGACTCAGATATCCATGTATAAGGTAATAACAGTTTATTTACAAAATTCTATAAACAGGAATAAACTACTGATATTCCTAATACCTGCATGTTGTCAGACTCATGGGGAATGTCTCACAGTTTCACAATATGTTTCTTACTAGGAGACTTTACACGCAGACAAAACTCAATGATTAAGTTGAATTTTCCTCTTGTTTCTACATAATGGCATTTTAATAATAAATGGGAGTACAATTTTACACACACACACAGACACACACACACACATTTAAATACGTGTTCTATATATGTTTAAATGTTCCCGTATTGTATGCATGGGGCATTAATATCTTCTTTTTTGCCTCCATCCGAGATTTACTTCAGGCAGATTTCAACCTGCAGAGTCCCCTATTGAGCGCCCAGAAACTGTCTTTACTTCTGAGAGGCTGTAGACCATGATGTCTGAGAACAAATACAGACAAGAGAATTTCTCTTATTTGTCATCAGGGACCTGTTTATGTTTCTGATAAAATGGCTATAAGGACCAAGATTAAAAAAGATAAAGATTTCAAAGTTAAGCAAAATAGTGCTAATAAAATTAAATTAAGCAATAAATGTCTTAGACAGTTTTGAAAAGAATAAATTAGAGAAGGTCTTTTTTCACAAAGCAGAAGCACAATGCTTTTTAATTATATATTTCAAAATATATATAATACTTATTTTATATATTTTTTATTTTTGTCAAAGCAGCATAGCCTTATTATCTAAAATCTACCTTCCCTCCAGAAGATTTTATATAAATGTGTTGCCCTGCTTTCCTGTTTTTATATTTATTGCTGTTATTAAAGTAAAAGTCAATGAGAAATTAAAATAGTATTTTGTGCCAATATTGCCTGAAGGAAAATATTGCCTGAAGTTATTTTAGTAGTTTTGTGAAACTTTAATAAGAAAAAAAAATGTGCTTTATACTTACGGAGTATTGCTATGTAACACCAAATATATCAGGATTTTATTTATCTCTGGTTAGCAGAGTGTGTAAGCTTCTTAAAGCTGTAGTATTGTTTATGAAGTAGGTCTCACTTCTAAGTAATGCTACAGTGCTTTTCTCCCAATAGGTACACAGAAAACATTCAATCACATAACTTCCAACACAAAGCTACTGTAACTATAAAGTACTGCTGAGAAATTTGGAAAATAATTATAAGTAAAATGGTATAGCCACCCCATGAGAAGTTTTGAAAAAAAAATTATTTAAAAGTTGTCAGCCTGTGTGTCAGCACTACTATCCAAACTCTCCCAGCAAGGTCTGGGTACAGAGAGCTGTGGCACAGGGTCAGCACAGGGCACAGACCATAAGGATCCTGTCCCAAACTGCTTCTCAATTCCTGTGTCCTGAGGTTTCCAGGTGGGTTTCTCTTGGGCCAGGAATTTGAGCAGAAGTGGTGGGTGTCACCTGTGCTCTCAGATGTGTCAGCACTCCTCTGAGACTGGCTCTCACCTAGCAGAGTCTGGGTAGAGATAGCTCTGGTACTGGGTCAGCTCTAGGTGCAGGCGAAAACCGGAAGTCTCTTCTGGTATGTCCTAAGACAACTGCGGTGTGCTTACATGAAAGACATATAAGAAGAAAGCATGACTCGGCATTTTTGAGAACTTATCCAATGTGTCAGTTCTCAGCTAAAAGCTAGATGAGTCATTGTGGTAAAGTGCATAATGAAGATTTTATGAATGGATGAGCAATACTTATCTGTGGGCAGACGTCAAATATGTCTATCTTTATCGTATATGCAATTGTAAGGCATTTATTTTTGAAGGATAAAGGATTTAGGATTTGTTTCTGTAATGTGCCTATTTATTTTTGCTTTCACCTAATTATTCTTGTTTTCTATGTGTGTTATGTATATGTATGCTGTGTTGCATGGGTGTGTGTGTGGAGATATGCATTTAAAGGTCAAAAAACAACTTTGTGGAGTCAGGTCTCTCCCCTATCCTACACTTGTGTTCCTGGGTGACAAGTAGCTTCACCCACTGAGCCACATCCCTGGCATTTTTGATAAACATTTCTGACAAAATAACTTTATTATTCATTAAAGCAAATGATAGTGATTTATTGCCACTTTTCTGATGCTTTGCAATCAGTGAAGAAGTTGATATTAAAGATAAAACTTTTCCAATTAGAAAACTGAGCAGTTAATGAATAGATATTTGTGAGATTTCCATGTCCACAGTAGAATATTTGCAGACAAATTAAAAGAATGTTGTGGACATTCACCATTCTATGATATTTATTAAATGGTCATGTCAACATGACAGAGACTAATTCTGTAGCAGATAAAAGAGAAGAGATCAAAGACAATTCCTCAATTATATTCAAATGATGCACCAGCAGCTGTCAATAGCTGATCATCTTAATGTGACTGTTGCTAACTCAAAGTAATAGAAAACAAGTGTAAACACTGTGAAATCTTACGAATATTGTGAAACTCTCATTCCCTGAATTTCCAAGGGAAAAAATGTAGAACTTCAGCTTCATGGGAAGCCAATTTTACAACAGCCTCTAGTATCACACAATCATAACATCTGTAAAATTCCCTTTCATGGATTGTTTATAATAAATCTTAATATGACTTTCATGGAATATCATTAGTTTCAAACACAATATGTTAATAACATCATCCAGGATGCAATGTAAAACCAGAGAGTAAAAATAGTGGCATTTAACTAGAACTAGATTGCACAATTTAAATTCATCCTATGATATGGACACATGTTGATAACATGGTACCTTCTCTACCCTCAATGCCTGCAATGCTAATATGTTACTTACCTGGTAGTTAATTCTCTGCCAGCTTTAGTTTAGAAGACTAAAACTCCTGAGCTGAGTATTGATGACTTAATACAAATTTTTCAAAATGGTGAGATTGAAAAACAATAAATATATTAAGCATAAAATGATTAAAAGCTAAAACAATCAAAAATTGGAAGGTAGGCATTAAGATTTGATTATTGTTTCAAAAACTTGAAAAATTCAATTGCTTCAAACAATTTTTTAAGATTTTTATTCTGAAAACAAACAAACAAAAAACTAACCAATAGAACATTCTTATATGTTTCACTATTGATCCACATTTACCAGCAGCTACACGGATGTAAATGTCAAGGGATTTTTAAAGAAGAGACCTAAAGTCTATTAATCAAAGGTATGTGACATAATATTGTCCTAACATTATAGATATGATTATAGTGTAGTATCTTTGCACTCATAAAGAAATGTATTTTCTTAGAATTTAGGTCATAAAGATATTTCATGGGATCTTTATCAATAAAAAGGTATTATCTCACTGAATACAGAAAAGGTTTCCACCAGGCAGCCATTTTAATAGAAGAGAGAGACTTATGCAGTACTTCCTGTCACTGGTATCTACAGCTGAAAGCCTTCTGAGGGTTACAAATTGACTATTTCTAGGTGCCCTTTACTCTTGCCAAGGGCACATTTTTTTTAATTTATCACTTAACTTTTTATTGATTCTTTGTGAATTTTACATCATGAACCCCAATTCCACTCATTTCCCTGTTCCTTCATACCCACCCTGTCCCCAAAAAGGAAAACCAGTCATTGTGGAAGTTGTAGTGTATGAAAGCATGTCCCACTTGTCCGCATATCTTTACTTGCAAAAGGTCATTGCAATGAGAAGGACACATTTTAAGTATGTTTGGGTAACAGGATTGTCTTATTAGCACCTAACTAATTAAGTCCCAGAGAAACACTAATAAAAAACATACTTGTAAAGCACACAAATCAGTCCTAAATTGTTTTAATGTCATCCCAATTATTCATTAAAATAAACTTTAAGATAGAATTCTTAGTGGTAAACAGGCATCACAAGCAGACACATGCAGACACTGTTTTCTCAACTGAATGTATACCTTATAGAGCTTGCCTCAATTATATTAAGTTACCTGTTATCAATTTATTCAATTTACTCTCTTAAATAAAATGTCAGATCTTGAGTCATCCTATGCTATAAATGAGCTGAGTTAGATGTTCACGCCTCTGTGTTTACCAGCAACAATATATTTCAGTGAATCTTAGGTATATATGTATTAATACTCATATATGTACATTTGGATAAACACACATAGACATATATAAATAGAGGGGAACATGTCCATATTTTACACAGAAATGAAGCTTAAAATGCAGCAGCATACCTACAAATGGTCAAGTCAAAAAGATGAGTTTGTGTATAATCAACATACTCAGGTGATCTCATGTAAACCTTTTCCTCATTTACTGGTCAGTAGGCTGAGGCCTGTGATTGGGCAGTGAAGGGAAAAGGTGGGATAGGAGGTCTTTGAGAATAGCGGCAGTAGAAAGAGGAGAATGAGAAGAAAAGTCTAGAGGATGAAAGAGGAGGAGGAAGAAGCAAAGAAAGAGCAGAACCACGAGGCCAGGAGAAGCTGGAAATAAGTATAATGTTTGTGCTGCCCAATTTAAGCTTATCGTTTATAAATATAAATTATATTTATGTTTATAAATTAAATATTGCTTATAAATTAAGCAATCGCTTATAAATTTAAAAGAATGTGAACAATTATAATTTAAATTATAAACATATTTTAGGTCACTTTTTACCTATCTTTTGAACCTCAATTATTGCTAGTCATTAAATATAGATTCTACATTCTCAGGAAAATTATAATTAACAATGTCAGCTCTTATCGAAAGTCTCATAAATTGCACATTTTGTTGAGACTTAAATGTGTCATGTTATACAAAAACATATCAGTTCCATCAATACCCTAAAATTTGCTTTGTGGATGGAGTCATTGCAATAATATTATGACGAATATTAACTGTGGATGAGTATGTCAGATTCTATCAAACTTTTAAAAGAATTGAAACTGATTAACTATTCATAGTATTGTTAATTTTAATCTCTATCTGTAATATTTCTTCTTCCTAATTAAAGGTACACAAACATAGTAGATAAATCTTCCTGATAGTTTTAAAGACATAACTACTAAGCTGGAGAGATGACTTCGTGGTTAAAAACACTAACAGCTCTTCCAGAGGTCCTGGGTTCAATTCCCAGCAACCACATGGTGGCTCACAACCATCTGTAATGGGATCTGAAGCCCTCTTCTGGTGTGTCTGAAGACAGCTACAGTGTCCTCGTATGAATAAGATAAACAAATGAATCTTAAAAAAAAAAAAAAGACATAACCACTGACTTCTTGTTCTGAGAAAACTCATTTACTACAGCAGAATTATTCAGTCCAACCTTAAAGTGGTTAATGTATATGAGGAAGAAAATATGAACTTACAAGATAAGTGTTTGAAAACATGGGCATCTTTGTTATTAAACACCATTTGAAAATAAATAAGTGTCATTTACATATACAAAATAAGCTAAATAAATACAGAAAAATTGAAAGAAAAGAACTTATCATTATATAATTTCTCATATAAACATGAAAAAAGAATCTGACACATTCTGATTGGTCTAAAATTATAATTTTCAGTAATTAAGGTCTGAACCAATATAGTAAATTAATTAATATCAGAACGAGAAAAGACATGAGAAAGACAGTTTTTCAGCTCCAGCCTTCTGGAAAATATGGCATTTCTAATAAAGCAATTAAAGTAAAGTGAAGTAAATTTTCCTAACTCATTAAGTCAAATGGAAAAGCTATAAAAATAGAATAAGGATTTCAAGAGGGCAATTTGTCAAACCCTAATGTACCACATAATGGCTTCAAAGTATGTAATACTACAGAAAGTCAGTAATGACCCTAAAAGGTGAGAGAGATGGGAGACATTGCTAAACACCAAGGACCATGTCAGATAAATTATATATATACAAATATGTATACACACACACACACACACACACACACACACACACATATATATATATATATATATTTATATATATATATAAAAACACATATATATATATATTTATATATATATATATATAAAATCTTCTTTTAAAGAATGGGTAATAAAAAAGACCCACCAGAAATTAATCTTCATTTTTATAACAATCACATATATGGGTGTGTGGGGGAGTACCCTTATAGAGGCAAGGGGAGGGGGTGGTATAGAAGGATTGTGGAGAGGAAACCAGAAAAGGGGATAACATTTGAAATGTAAATAAATAAAATATTCAATAAAAAGTAAATGCAATAATAATAAAGAAAATATGTAAGTGAGCTATTAAAATATATATTTTAGCAAACAGAAAATAGTTCAGGCTTTATTAACTTCAATTTTACTGCAAAGGATTGACCTAAACTTTACTTCCTTATTTTTAAGCCTTACAGAATGGACTTGGATGTGTTCATCTAAGCTTGTCTTATTTCTGATGCTTTCCAATAAAGTTATGAATTCAATTTAAAGTTATGACAACCCAGAAAGACTTGGAAGAGTCAGTGAGTAACTGAAAGAGTATCACACTTCATCATTCTTTCATTTCCTTTGTTTAAATTAGGTATTTTATTTATTTACATTTCAAATGTTATCCTCTTTCCTGGTTTCTCCTCCAGAATCTCCCTATCCCATCCCCCTTCTCCTGTCTCTGTCTTACAACTCTCCAGATGACTTTTGATAACAGCAAATGAGACAGGTTAGAAACCATTGACAGGTGGTTTGTACCACCTTTGTAGAAGAAGAATTCTAGCTATCAGTACTTTAATTGGATTTTGAGATATTTGCAAGACTACATGCATTTCATTGGCTTCTAGGCCCCTCGAAGGAAGGCTGTGTTACTTGTACAGCTTTACACAAGTTCTTCCACCATATTCTCTAACTGGCTGTACTTCTACACTTTTGTTCCTCCCATCTTTACACACAAGAAAAAATTATGGCTCTGTCAGACAGTAGGTCTACTTTTCCTTAGAAACATCCAGAAGCTGTGTAGTTTAATAAACATGGATAATTTTCCAGGCTTGTGTTACCGTCTTAAAAGATTATTTTCATATTTTAATAATAGTTAATATTGTAATGATAGAATAAATGATACACTTATTCTTTGTGTGCTGTGTGATTTTTAGTGAGCTGGGTTACGGGTATGTAGCTAAAAGATGAAAATAATGGAACTACTTTTGTTCGGAAGGACACTGAAGTTTAAGGAGTCCATGAGCTTCTGCCCCTTGACTTTCTCTTATCACTATTGTGTGGTGAAGCAGTTCAAGATGAATGGTTCACACTTGTATTTATGACAGGCTATTTAACAATCACAATATTTCCTATAACTTAGATAAATTGACCAGTCACTTATCATGAAGTAAGGCCAGCATCAGTTACACCAAAGGTCACTCAGTCCAGTTTTGCTCTATATTAAATTGTCATCAGATCTAAACAGTGATTTCATCAATAACACATCTACCTTGGATGTTCCAGACTGTAGAAATCAGCTATTTGCCCCAGTGGATAAATGAAGGAGATAAATAAGACACAACTTTCCAAGGCAAATGTACAAGTTACTGAATCACAGATTCTACTCCCCCCAAATCCTCCATTTATCATTTAAACAAAAGATGGCTTCAGAAAGAACTGTGTTGGCTCAAACATTTGTCCTAATAGAGATCGCATGAGCAGCTGTCAATGCGGACTCTGCTCACACAGATTTGACCATCTCTGTCTATTCAAGCAATTAATATATGGAAAAAGCAAAACAGAATATAAGTGTATCTCTGCCACCCAGGTCTATTAGAATAAAGGGTGACCTACAGGACAAATGACCTGGGTCTCACAGAGATTAAGTACCATGAAGAACAAAAGGTAGAAAACACATAATGAGGAGAATAAGAGTTGTTTAGGGAATGCATTAACTGGGTCTTGTTTTACACAAGATTGGCAATAAGCATTGTGAAATCCTTCAGGGAAATTTAGAATCTGTATTAAAGTGGTGACTCTTGTCCTGGGTGCCTTGTGACAGTGTGGCTGTGTAAGAAATCTTTGTTTCTGGAAAGTATAAAGTGAAATATTCAGAGACGATGGCCTACCTGTGAGTAACTTTCAGTTGTGTGTGTGTGTGTGTGTGTGTGTGTGTGTGTGTGTGTGTGTGTGTGATTATATTTGATCAACAAGGGAACAAAAGTCAGTAGTTCATGACATAAAAATGGAATACATGAGGACACACTGCATATTCTTTTAACATTCTGTCAGTGAGATAAATATATTTTTATAAAATGAGATCATGTTATTCCTTTGCTCAAAATCCTCAACTTGCATCACATTTATTTGGATTCAAAGTCTCTATCTCTTCATGGTTATGTGATCAAAAACTTTGTTCTCTCTGGTACTTTGCTATTTTCTCACACATGGATGCTTTTTTCTGATATTGGAGCACTACTAATCTACATTGTAAATGCTTTCATTAGCTACACCTCAAGGAAACCATCTCTGAATCCCGTGCATAAAACTGCAACGTAACTCCCCTGTGTTTCCACGTGATTTTAAAGTTTATATTTTGGTTGTTTATATTTTACTTTCATTTTCAGCTTCACAATAAAGCCAGAGTGCCATCTTTATAGAATCCTTGTTCACTGATAGCTCTTGATAAGATAATGGAACAGAACAGTCTTAATTAATTCTTGTTGAAAGTTTGCTGAAGAATGCCTGCCTTGTAGTTACAGAACAGAATGTGTGATTTCAAATGGCTTGACAAAGAAATAGATTTGAAGAAAGAAACAACACAACATGGGAAGAAAATGAAAAAAACAATTCAACAGACAGCGAGTTAAATTGAGTGATGACTTTAACTTATTATAGGTCTGTGCTTACTTTAGAATATAATCAGATGAAAACAGTGGTTAATAAGTATACGTAATTAAGAGAGGTGTGTCCATGTATGCATGCATGCGTATGTGCGTGTGTGTGTGTGTGTGTGTGTGTGTGTGTGTGTGTGTGAACTTTACTAGAATACCTATACTATGTTGGGTGTTGGAACTAAACAAAGAAGACACACTCAATTTCCTTTGTTTCCATTCCTCCTCCATCTATCCCACCATTATTTCCTGTAAATTTCATGTGTTCCCTTTTAATACTATTTTCTATATAATGCAGTTTCATTGTATTCTTTTTCCTTCTCCAACTTCTTGTAGATGCTACCCATCACTTTACTAACCCAACTCCATGTTCTTTTACTCTCTGTGCTGGGAATATTAGATGCTCACAGACAGAAGAATAAAATTCAACCTATATTTGTCACCCTGAAAAAAATTGTTTCAAGTAAATCATAGACCTCAATTTGAAATCTGAGACACTAAAACTATTCATTGAAAACAAAAGTACCATACAGAATAGAGGAGTAAGAAAAAAAAAACAAAACAAAACTCTGAACAAGACTCTGCATGCTAAGGGTTAAGGTAAAAAATTGACAGCTGGGAATTAGAAGCCTAAAATACAACCTTCTGAACAGCTAAGAAAAAAAATCAGTTCAGTGAAGAAACCCACAAGGTGAGACAGCGTCTTTGACAGCTATAGTGAACAGAGGAGCAATATCCAGGAGAAACAAAGAACTCAAAACGAAAAGAGTCAGGGAAACAAATAGCCTAAATGACCTAATTACAAAATATGATAGGGATCTTAAGAAAGAACTATCAAAAGGAGAAATAAAAATGGCCAAAAAATAACTCTAAAAGCTTTCACCATATTCATCAGTTAGGAAAATGCAAATTGAGACAAGGGCCAAGATACACAAAATAAAGGACAGAAACACTGGTGAGTTTGTGGTAAAGCAAAACCCTCATTTCTTGTTTGTGAGAATGTAAACTGGTGTACTACACTGGGGATAAGTATGGAGAAAACTCAAAATTTTACAGCTAAATTTACCATGTGACTCAGCTGTACAACCACTTGGCATATAACCAAAAGACTGGACAGATGCTCACTCAGTAATAACCCTTGCTGCCCTGTTCCCAATAGTTAATAAATTGAAACAACTTAAATGTATTTCAACAGACTAACAGATAACAAAAATATGATACAGATACATAATTAAATACTGTTCAGCTGTAAAGAAAAATAAAATTATTAAGTTCTTGGTAAATGGATGTGCCTAGAAAATGTTATGTTAAAAGAGGTAACTCAGACAAGATAATTAAATGTAGAGATGATCTTCATTTACATTTTATTAAGGTATGCTTCTGTATATTAGGTTTTTAATTACTGAACTAGCAACTAAATGCCAACATATTCTGGTATTATCATCACTTTGACAGACCATGGTCTCCTATTTTGTAAATCCTAAGGAAAAGGTCACAATGCTATCAATCCCAAGATTACTTAAAAGTTGTATCAGATGTATCTCCCTGCTGATTGGTTGTTATAAAAAGCTTTTGGCCAATAGCCTGGGCAGGAAGTAGGAGGCAGAACTTCTGGATACAGAAAGGGCCTCTGGGAAGGAGAAAAGGGAAGGTTTTTTTTTTGCCAGGAAACAAGAGAGGAAACATGACTATGGGCCCTGGAAGGTATAGCTAGCCAAGTGGAAGAATGGAGCTAGGTGGTTGGGTTAACTTAAATGAGCTACTAGAGAGTCTACACAGTTATTGAAATATTGAAAGGTCTCAGTGTCTTTATTTTTGGTTGGCAGGTCCCTAGGGTCCTATAACAATTAACTGCTGAATTTATTCTCTCTCCTTTGTGGTTCCTAGCTCCAAATTCTCATAGGTAATTATACATGTAGTGACCATAAAAACCAGCAAAGTATAAAGGGACCGGAGTTGGTGATGGGGAAGAATAGCAGGATACAGGAAATATGAAGTGTCAAATGGAAAAACAGAAAGAGGATTTAAGTGGGGAGGAGGAAAGGGTTTCACAACAGAAGGGGAAGGAGGGACAAATAGCACCAAGCTTGTTTAAAGGCTTTCAGTTATCATATTATTTTCTAGTTAATTTTGTTATATACAAAGCAGTACATGCACACTCACACATAAATATACACATGGATATTTATATACATATATGTATGCATATGTGTCTGTATGCATGTGTGTGTATATATGTGTGTGTGTGTGAGAGAGAGACTTGTGCCGACAGTGCTTTTTACAAGAACTATAGTCTAACAAGAACTCTAGTACCATACATGAAACACCTCCTCCTTCCAAACATTTGGTCAGAGGAATTGAAGTGATTGCCAAAACAATATGAATTATTCCTATATACCTTGGTTATCTCTTAGGAGTGGAGAGTGGTCCAAAATTGCTAAAGACATCACACAATTGAGATTCAGATGATTTCAGTTGTATCTTAATTGAACACCTCCTTCCTGCAGTCCTGCTTCCATAGTTATAGGAAATTCTATGCAAGGTACTAAAGGGGGAAATCAATTAAGGGTCCCTACCCAGCTGATCAGGTATGAACTACCATAACCATAAGATGTGTAATGCAGATGTCCCAGTGAGAACCAACCATATCACAGTCTTGCGTTTGTGGAGCTGACCAATATTAGGGGCTGTTTTAAGGTTTCTACTGCTAACAATAACTGTTTGTGAATGGGAGATTAAATAATCTGTAGCTTTACTAGTTTAATTATAAGTAAGAGGTACTACTATCAGGGTACCTCCTAACTTTGACCTCAAGGACTCAGTGTTATCTATACTAAGTCCAATAATTACTATTTTCAAATATCACCAAACATTATAGTTAAATAATGTGAATAGCCAATGTTCTTGAAAACGACTTTTTCGTTTTTTTCCCTTGAATTGTGCTTTGCTTTTATAGTTGTATTTCATGTTAATATGAAAATTCGTGAACTGTGTCAGGAGACCTGGCTCTGAAGGCAATGATCCAAACATTCACACCAGTTCTCCTCATGGTCATGGATTTAAAACTCGGGTTGATACCTGATTCTGTTGTCTTCATATAATCAGAGCCAAAAAATAAATAGCATACAAAAATTTATCATAACTTACTTATACACATTTGAAAGTTTATTTTTTATATTCAAAGTCTCATTTAATCAATTATATCATGATCGTATTGATTTTAACTGACTAATAATATTAATCAATGCTTTACTAGGAAAAAAGAAACAAAAATTTTATTTTTGTAATAGAAAAATTTATCATTCTGAGAACTGCATTTTAACTAAACAATAAGCTGGAATTTGCTTTAAACCTGGGATTGCTCAAAATATGATCTTAAAAAATCATTTTAGATATTTTCAACATTACACATGAATTTTCTAACCTCAGGAGCATACTCTAAAGAGCACGGTCACTCTGACAGCACACCACATTTACTAGGGTTCCCTAGGAAGATGAGCAATTTTATCAGGTGGAAGCTGACAAATGATGGTGTCCACGTGACTTGTGAACCATGTCATGACTGACATCTTAGAACTCTCTCTTCAGCCCCAAGGACAAAACACAGCACAAAACTGCGTGGAACTGAACATAACCAAGATTTACAGATATTATAGTTTCAGTATCTGCCTGTTAATACTTCCTTTGAAAAATATCAATTATCTATAAACACTGAAAAAAAGATAAAGGAAGGTAAATATAATGACCAAATACTATTTATACCAAACATAATCAAATATCTTAGATAACCAAAATTATTTATTACATCATTTGTAATATTTTCTGTATTTTTCAATGTCAAAGGTTGAATATAAAGGAATAAACCCATCACTATTGCGTCAGTTTGTCTAATGAAACTTCAAAATGTATGTATTAAAATCATTGAAACAAATATCTCTTAAGACCTGTGCTTTTAATATCTTTTGATTAGTACACCTTTCAAATGTGAGAAGTTATATCAAGTATTTAATCAAATATTGGCTAGAAAACGTTCTTTATCACATTGAATATACTAGATAATTTTTATGATATAAAATATCTAATAAACATGTTTATAACAATTACTCCTCAATTATTAAACACAACTTTGTAGATACTAGGCAAATTTGAATTTTATAAGCAAAAATATTAACAAATACATGAATTAGTAAATTAACAATAATCAAAACATTTCAATTTAATATTTATTAAAAAATATTAAATAACAATATTGTCATTGTAGATGTTATGTCTAGTAAAATGTTGAGTATTTGAAAATCTTAGTGTCCATAACCAACCTATAAAAAGCCCATTTAAATAGAAAAAACAATGTGGTTGCCATCTGATCACAATTTATGAATAATAAGATGTCGAAGTCTAATTGTAATGGTTGCCATTATTTTCAGGTTCCTTAATGAAGTGCTAATACAGGTATCAGCGACTTTCATTTGCCTGGAGAAATGAGTGAGTATAAAGTTTATCATGAAGAAAATTTAAAAATATCCTAAAACACTTCAAAGAAGTCCAACAATGAAGCCACCATGAGGTTATTTCATAAATTGTAAAGACAATAAACTGCAATACCCAAATAATGTTACTCATAAAGAACTTAAGAATATTATTTATAAAATAGTCTAAAGAGTCTGAAATTCAGTGTATGTTAGAATTTGATATCTATTTACAATAAAGATACCACTGGATGTCAGTGAGAATAGACTGGAACTTCTTGAGATGCCTAATTTGAGTCAGTGTAGCAAACTTGGCAGGAAGCTAGCAGTTAAGTATAAAGTTGAAACCTAAACAGTTACTGAAGAAATTGCTAATAATCATGATAGACCGTGAGAAATTCTATACCAATTAGAGAATTAATGAATCATTACCCAAAAGAGAGAAATCACACCTTGGAACACAAAGAGTTTTGGCTTTACACATGAAATAATCAGATGGAAACAGCACCAAGCAGTGATGTGCACAGAGAAGTAAACATCCTCCAGGAAAACTGTGCAGGGGGATTAGCCGGATCATTCATTAAATACCTCTCAGTGCATGTTAATGAGGGACACCTGTTAGACTTTTACCTTTATACTTTAACATAAAACTATAACAATAATAATTAACAATGAAACCACACAGATTTCAATGACACTATTAGTCCGTGCTAGAGAATGTGATCATGACAATTTAACACTGGAGGTAAGAGTACCCATTAGAATAGAAGTTTGTAAAACAACTTGTGAGAAATGCTAGAGAGTTTTCAAAAGTGGGAAAATTCTATTTTGTCAAATAACATGGATCAGCACTGGAAGTGCAATAATCCGGTGTCAGGAACAAAGATACAGTATGATTTCACTTTTCTAAAAGCAAACAGGTTTTAGAAGCAAAGAACAGAATGGTTAATGTCAGGAACTGGGAAGAAGGGGATATGTGAAGTTATTGTGTTCATCCTGTTGGGTCCTACGAGCATCCACAGTCCATACAATGTTCAACATGGCATTATGCATTTGAACTGTACTACAGTGGTTACGCTGAACGTGTGTACAAAACACACACACACACAAACACACACACACAAACACACACACACACACAACCACACACACACACACACACACACACACTTTGGAGGTAATGCATATTTATTTGATTTTAAGACTGTGGTACTGGTGGCATAGTGTGTGCTTATGTTCAAAATAGAGTATGCATTTATTATAAGTAATATGTTCTTGAAAGTGTATTGTCAAAAGATAGAAGTTGAAGATCATTTATTATATTTTTATTTACAACAAAAGTTATCAACCATTGTGATATGTTAAATATTTTTTAAATATTCTGAAAATAATACAAGGGAAAGAAAATGCAAAGTTGAAACTCTTAAAGAAAGCATAGTTAGGACAGAAAAATAGAAGAAAGACCAGGCAAAAGAGCACCACTATTTTTCTAACATTAAAAATATGATGATCATGTGATTTAGTAGTCCTACTTCTGGATACGTACCTATAAGAACTGAATAAGCTCAGATACTTTCATTTCTGTGTTCTCAATATCATTACTTTAAATAAACAAAAGGCAGGAATGTGTTACTTACATACTGGTGGGTGAAAAGAGATGAATTAGAAAATATGTTCAGTACAGTATGCTTTAATGTAGAGAGGAGGTTGAGCACATGCTGTAATGTAAATGAACCTGAAATGCATTATACTAAGTGAAAAAGAAAGGGAGGGAGGGAGGGAGGAAGGGAGGGAGGAAGGGAGGGAAAGGGGGAATGGGGGAGGAAGGTAGAGCCATCGAAAACATAAGAATGATGATTCTTCTTGTAAAGTAATCAAAAAACCATAAACTCATGGTAGAATGGTGATGGACAGGAATTTGGTTTAGAAAAGATTAGAGATTTATCGCTTAAGTGCTATAACGTTGCAAGTCTATAGAATGAACACTTCCGAAGATGGATAGTGATGTTTGTTCACAGAAAGGTGAGTAGGCATAACGCACAAAACCATACACAAAAGTAGCCGTGCCTGGTGCCCCATGCTTCAAATGCCTTGCTAGGGCAAACAAGGCTGAATTATCAGATGTTTGAAGTAAGATTTAGTTATAAGAACCTTGTCTTTAAGAAAATTATACCCCAGTGTAGGAGAATGCCAGGGAGGAGATGGGAGGGGGTGGGTGGGTGGGGGAACACTCCCATAGAGGCAGTGGGAGGGGGGTTGGAATAGGGTGATGCCAGAGGAGAAACCTGGAAAGAGGTTAACATTTGAAATGTAAGTAAAGAAAATATCCAATAAGAAAAAACAGTAATATCAAGTAAATTTCTGGGTTTGTTACTGCATAAAAAAGAAAAGAAAAGAAAATTATAGTAGCATGGAAAGATGGCTCAGTGTGTGTCCCACTTTCCATAAGAACGTGATGATCTGAGTTCAGATATCTAGAACCTATAGGTCTTAGGACTTTGTTGTTGTTGTTGTTGTTGCTGTTGCTTTTTTCTTTAAGTT
The DNA here is from genome assembly GCF_963924665.1 of Micromys minutus. Taxonomy (NCBI): domain Eukaryota; kingdom Metazoa; phylum Chordata; class Mammalia; order Rodentia; family Muridae; genus Micromys; species Micromys minutus. The sequence goes on from NC_137958.1 coordinate 37,305,812, forward strand.
TTCATAAGAATTGCCACAAAAACAACTTAAGGGAGGAATTGTTTATACTGGATCATGTTTCAAGGGTACCCTATGTAGTGAGGAAGTCAATTTGCAATATTCTAAAGCAGCTGGTCATGTCACATTGATGAATGAGCTGCTGCCCAGTTCTCTTTCTCCATTTAAATGGTCCAGACTCAAAGGCAGGGAATGACAGCATCCATAGTGGAAGGTCTTCCAAACTCAATTAACACAATTCTGAAAGTCCCCCACTGGCATCCTAAGAGGCTCATCTCTGAGTGATTCTAGTTTATTACTGACAATTAATGCTAACCATAAGACCTTGTAAAACAGACAAATTGGTGAGCATCTGTATTCCCAGCACTCCAATGAGATGGAAGAAGACTGGAGAGTCCCTGAAAGCTTTGATGCCAATTAGCCTAGGTAACAATGGCAGAGAGGAGTTCCTGTGTCAAATAAGGTGGTAGTAAGGACTGACCCAACACGTGAGATTGTCCTATGACCACAGAATATGTTCAGTGACACATGTGGGCCTGCATCCACACACACACATCCACTCACACAGACACACACACACACACACACACACACACACACACACACAAACACAGATGCACACACATATACACAGACACACACACATGAACATACAAAGACACACAGACATACCCACAGACAAACATCATGTATACATATACACCAAAATTTTAAAAATGAAAAAAATTAATAAAAATAAGATTACAATAGTAGTTTGTATTATGCATGCTTTGCCACTGTTCCAAAGAAGAAATTTATCAAGATAAATGTCTCATAAAATAAAATTTAGAACAACTGTGGACATTTAAAAAACTGAAACATTTTCATATTTTCTAAATTTGTCTGCAAATGCCACCACTATGTAATAATAAAGATTTGGTGTTTTTACATTAAATCAACAATGCTGGGCTTTTTAAACATAAGCTGATAGCTAAGCAGGCTCCTTTGTGAATCTTGTCTGATGGGGAAGCAGATGTTTCATGGCTGGCCCAGGGGAGCTACAATTTCAGGGAAGCAAACCACACATGGTTCTCTGGGTAAGTGTCTACTTGGTGTTGAGGGGCTGTCTCCAGTCCATCAAAGATCTGAAACATGAAAGTTGGGACATATGTTCATTTTCTCCTCCAGGGCAGCAAACACATTTGTGGAAGTAGCTGCTCTCACTTATGAAATTTTGCCCTGGAGACTCAATCTGCATAGAAAAATCAGTCTCAGTCATGGGACACACCAATCTGCTGTGGCTACAATGCCCGGGAGGAAAATGTTGAAGGCTTTATAATTTTTAAGAATTCCCAAAGAGATAGAGAAAAAAATCAAATAAAAAGAGCCCTTGCTTTATTATCTGGTCAATTTTGTTGGCCTTGTTTGTTAATAGAGATGGTGCTCCTTTGTAATCAATCTCATTTCCTACTCCATGACTTTATACACAATGTATTTAAATTCCTGTTACACCGGATGAAACACTGCATCTGCTTTGTGTCTTAGTTTTTCCCATTTGGCAGCTAGATAAGTTTTGTAAAATGAGATTAACCTTTTGAAGATATAGACACTGAATCTAAATGTTGAAAGGAAAACACACAAGTGTCTGAAGAGAGCTAAGTATACATTCTGATCATCAGTGGAACTGTCCATCAGGAACCATAACAACTGAAGGGTTTGAAGCAGTCTGTAGAAATCTGAAATTATTAATTGGGATTACTAGTCATCTCTCATTATACCTCAAATAAATATGAAGCATGTCAACCATGACAAGCTTTTCCCACATCAGTACAGACTTTGTTCTTGATTTGACTCAAAGAAGTTAACTGCTACATATTAGTTCATGCAAGTATCCTTTTGGTGGAAACTCCCAGTTGTTATAAGAAGTATTACCAGATATATTTTATGATTCTCAGCACTGAATGGGATGCAGTGTTTCTATAGCATGACAGGAAATCATAAGAGATAATTAATGTAATGTAGGAAATGCAATTGAAATCTGAAGTGCCCAGGTCAATATCTTAAAAATAAAAATAACTTATTTTACAACATGTGATGTCATAGTCACACTGACCAGTAAAGGGAAATGGACCCATGTGATAACAGTTTTGAGAGATTCACTGTAGTATTATATTATGTTATAATATATTAATATTATATTATATTATAAGAAAATGGCATAATGATTATGTTCCTGTGCCTCATCACAGAAAGAAGAAAACAGAAGCAAAGAGAACGCAAAATGGTCAGAAAAAAATAAAGGAAAATGATTTGATTTTACTGTGGTGGCATACAAAACTGTATTTTGTATGTACATTAAATTACAACTCCTCCCCCCACACACACACATGGACTTGTATCCCTGGATCAATTTCAGCCAGAATCCATGTGTAAGTACATTTTGCTAAGATTCAGAGTCTCCCTCTGTTACTAGATTCCTCCCCCTTAATGAGGACTCTTAAAATGCAAAAAAAAATTTTGACTTCTGAATCTTATTTGTGTGTGTGTGTGTTCTGAGTGATTAATATTTATATGAAATAGGAGTCCAGTTGTCAAATTTGCAACATTGAAAACTCATGGATATAAGCAAGACTTTGATGGTTTTAATTTTTTCTATCACAGATCATATTAACCCTTACAAGGGATTTTAAAATGATGGAGAAATTGTGCTTTTGATAATGTTGAACCCAGTATATTTTTCCTGTTATAATCCTTGGGCAATAGAGTATAGAGCTGTTTAAATTGTTCCCCCTACTATATTTACACCCATGTGTTATACAATAACAGTTTAGGGGCAAGGTTTTTATTGTTTTTTAATTGGATAATCTCTGTAGTTACATTTCCATTCACTCTTCCCCTCCACTTGCTTTCATGAAGGTGCTCCCTCGCCCAACCACCCTCTCCATCTTAGTACCTTGGCATTCCCCTACACTGAGAAAATGTTCTTTCACTGGACCAAAGACCTCTTCTTTTCTGGTATTGATGCCAGACAATGCCATCCTCTGCGACATATGCAAATGGAGCCATGGGTCTCTCCATGTGTGCTCATTGGTTGGCATTTCAGTCTCTGGGAGCTTTGGAGGGTTTGGTTGGTTGAAAATGTTCTTCCCATGAGGTCCTATCAGCTCCTTCAGTCCTTTCTCTAGCTCTTTCATTGGGGTCCCCATGTTCAGTCTGATGGTTAGCTGCAAGCATCCTCAACTGTATCTGTATGACTCTGGAAGAGCCTCTGAGGAGGAATCCATACCTGGCTCTTGCCAGTAAGCACTTCTTGGCATCAGCAATAGTTCTTGGGTTTGGTGGCTTCATAGGGAGTGGATCCCCAGGTGAAACAGTCTCTGAATGATCTTTTCTTCAGTTTCTGCTCCTCTATTTGTTTCTGTATTTTCTCCCATGAGTGTTCTGTTCTTCCTTCTAAGAAGGGCCAAGGCATCTACATTCTGGCCTTTCTTCTTATTGAGCTTCAGAAGATCTGCAAATTGTTTAGTGGGTATTCAGAGCATTTGGGGGCTAGTATCTGCTTATCAGTGAGAACATACCATGTGTGTTCTTTTTATGACTCAGAATGATAACTTCTAATTCCATCCATTTGCCTAGGAATTTCATAAAGTCATTGTTTCTAATAGCTGAGTAGTATTCTATTGTGTAAATGTACCACAATTTCTGCATTCATTCCTTTGTTGAAGGACATCTGGGTTCTTTCCAGCTTCTGGCTATTATAAATAGGGCTGCTATGAACATTGTGGTGGAGCATGTGTCCTTGTTATATGTTGGAGTATCTTTTGGGTATATGCCAAGGAGTGGTATAGCTGGGTCCTCAGGTAGTACTATGTCCAAATTTCTGAGAACTGCCAGACTGATTTCCAGAGTGGTTGTACCTGCTTTCGATCCTATCAACAATGAAAGAGTGTTCCTCTTTCTCCACATCCTCACCAGCATCTGCTGTCACCTCAGTTTTAGATCTTAGCCATTCTGGCTAGTGTGAGGTGGAATCTCAGGGTTGTTTTGATTTGCATTTCCCTGATGACTAGGGACACTGAGCAATTCTTTAGGTGCTTCTCAGCTATTTAATAGTCCTCAGTTGAGAATTCTTTGTTTAGCTCTGCACCCCATTTTAACAGGATTATTTGATTATTGGGAGTCTAACTTCTTGAGTTCTTTGTATATATTGGATACTAGGCCTCTATCAGTTATTAGATTGGTAAAGATCCTTGTTTTTTCCTCTTGAAAGTGCACTATGCCTTACAGAAAGTTTGCAATTTCATGAGGTCCCATTTGTCAATTCTTGATCTTAGAACATAGGCCATTTGGTGTTCTGTTCAGGAAAATTTCCCCTGTGCTTATGTGTTCGAAGCTCTTTCTACTTCCTCTTCTATTGGTTTCAGTGCACCTAGTTTTATGTGGAAGTGTTTTATGTAGAGATATAGTTTACAGGCTTTGAAAAGGCATTTGGAAATCAGAATTCATCAAAAGATTCTTCTTCTTATTTTATTTTAATGTGTATGGGTGTTTGTCTGACTGTAAGTTTCTGTACTGTGTGCATGTCCAGTGGCCTCAGAATCCAGAAGTGGTCAGATCCTCTGGAACTAAAGTGAAAATCAGTTTTTAACTAGCCATCTGAGCCATCTCTATCACCAATACTAAGTATTTGATTTAGGCATATCTGTCATGAGAATCTTGGTTTCTTTAAAAACATAGAAATATTATTGGAATGTGTTTTTGTTTTTATCCCCAGTGTGGGACATGGGGCTGCTTCAGATCATCCACAGAAGCTGACTATGATTTGCCTTGTGCTGTGGCAGAGTTGTGATCTTTTTGTGAGCTAAAGATAGTTCCTGCAGGTGTAGGATGTGTGGAATTCTGGGGACCCTTTAGAGGGTATAAAAATGCTAGAGCCCAGAGAGCAGTGCTGGCTCCCGCTTCTCTTGCTGCTGCTGCTGCTGCTATTTTTGATGGCTGGTGGCTGATTGGTTGGTATTTGCTGTTTGCTGTTTGCTGTTTGCTAGTTGGAGATATCCTGACAACAAAGATCAATCTTGTCCCAAAGAACTGAACTGCTGTTTTATATAAAAGCGCCTAATCAGCAGGAAGCAGTTTAGTGAGATAGACACCTACTTTTCCCTCTAGCCTTCGTTCTCTTTTACCTAGTGTTTATGCTTAGGGAGGGGTAAGGGTGGAGAAAAGATGGTAGGGAAGGGAACCCATAAAGTATCTAAAAGTCCAGATACACGGAAGCACTCATATGAAGACTCATAAGAAATACAGTTGAGATTGCAACATCATATTTTAAAAAAATTGTTATAGGTTCAGTTTCCTTTTATTTTGAAGATCTATGGGATATGACTCACAAGAAAGCTTAAGAGCTCCCAGAGGAGACATAGACTTGATCAATTGTATCTTTTTTCTAAAGTATTTCAGCTACTAGTCTTAAATTGTGGTTTAAAGTGTAACATTTCCCACAACTTTAGATACCACATAGAATCCTTTATGCACACAGTTGAATACTTGTGTCTGAAAATCTATACTGAAAATGCAATTCTTTTGCCAAGGAAGTCTTTATTAAGCATGCTTTTTCTCCATTGCCTTACAGCAATGAGATTTTAATGTTCTCACAACAAATATTGAGATTTCTCAGTGTAGGGGTGAGGAAAGACAACACTAGAGTGGTTCACTGAAATGCAGCCTAGAACACTTTTAAACAAGTGTAGCACTAGAACCTGGAGTGTAACTCGTCAGCACTATGATTGGTTAGCATGCAGGCCACCCTCAATACTTTCCCAGCCCCTGGTGCCATCTTTCCTAAGTAGCTTTTTCTTATATGTTTAATTACATGTACCTCTTAAATTTTATTGAATTTATTAGTCTTTCTCGTGTGTGTGTGTGTGTGTGTGTGTGTGTGTGTGTGTGTGTATGTTTGTGTGTGCACATGGGCAGAGAAATGTACATGCCTATTGCACGTGTAGAGGTAAGAGGGCACCTTGAGGGAAGTGGTCTTCTCAGAACCACTAACTTTTTGACATAGAAGTACTTTAAAAAATATTTTAGGTTAAATCTATAACATATGTGAAGTGAACAGTGAAAGTAAAGGATTTCCTGTAGATCATCCCGATGGATGGGATCAAAGAGAGAAAAGAAGTGTTTTCATTGAGCCTGTTTATTTCAATGAGGAAACAGTAAGTACTCTATTTTTTTCTATAATTTACTACTAAGATGTAGTCTACTCACCTCTCAGAAATATCTACTTTCATTAGAGGCGTCTCTGTCTGTCTCCCTCTGTCTCTCTTTGTTTCCCTCCCTCTCTGTCTCTCTTTCTCTCTCCCTGTCTGTCACTCCCTCCCACCATCTCTTTTCCCCCAAGTCTTTCATTTTTTTCATTTCCCCTCCCTTTCTTCCATCGCTCTTCCTTATCTCTCTTTTCTGTTCTGCATTCACTTTAATAATCTCCAACATTAATTAATTTGAAATTACGTTCTCTAGTTCTGTTGCGTTCTTGCTTTATGTTTCCCACTCCCCTCTGGCTACTTCTCTGAACTTATTTGTCTGATAATACTTCATGGTGGTATGAATAAAAACTGGACTCATTATCAAATACTGCTTGTCTTCACATGTTTCATTATTTTTAAAGGACACTTTCTTTCTATAAGCAGACACAGACAAATCACCTGTAGTGATTTTTATCCAAAGCTTATCTATTCATTTTTCCCCCAGCACCTGGTGCCATCCTCTGTCTTTCTCACCACAGCAAGGTCTATTTCTGTTCCATATGAATGATCTTCATCCTCTTTTGGGTATTACATCAATTTCAATGTAATATTTATATTTCAATTATATATAGAACACTTATAACTTCATATTTATAATGTGAATATTAACTTTCATATTGATTTCCCTATTTCTTGTCTCTTTCCTTTCCAAGACATCAGACATTGAGTTACAAAACTATTAAAAAATACAACTAAATAATTTATGAACATCATCTATATATAAAAGGTTGATAGTAAAACCTTAGGGTATCATAACATATTTTATCATATCTATGATAGTATAAGTATTGGTACCAAAACAACATATGACTCTGGTGATCTGATCTTCATCATTGCCTTAGTATATACTTCTATAACAAGTTATCATAGGTTGATTTCACAATAAACATGCATTTTGCATAGTTCAGAAGTCTGTGAAATAAACTTTCAAGGCTTCTGTGAATCTGGCTTCCAGATTTAAGTCTACTTTTCTCACATCCTGGTTTTCAGCGTGCAGTGGCTTAGTTGATATTCTATTGCTGTAAAGAGACACCATGACCAAACAAATTGTATAAAAGAAAACATTTAACTAAGTTTAACATTTAACTAAACATTTACAGTTTCAGAAGTTAGTCCATTATCCTGTCTCTCAAAGTCCACCTCCAGTTATAATTTTTTTTCTGAAAAGACCACATGTCTTAATCCACATAATCTTGTCAAAAAGCTCTATTCCTGGTACTAGGAATTCAAATATATATATAAGCGAATGGGGATCTTTCTCAATCAAACCACTATATTTCTCCTTAGTCCGTAAAGGCTTGTACCCATACCATGATGGAACAAAACAGCATTTTGTCCAATGTCAAATGTCACCACAGTCTTTCACGGTTTCAGTCTTGTTTAAAAGTTCAAAATCTCTTCTAAGGCCAAGGCAATCTTTTTTAACTGAAACTCCCTTTAGAAACAAAGAGCAGATCACAAACGTACAACATACAATGGCATAGAATATACATTCTCATTCCAAAGGGGAGGAAAAGAAGCATAATGAAGAAATACTGAGCCAAAACCAGTCCAAAAGCCAACAAAATAAACTCCAAATTTTGCATCTCCATGTCTGATGTCAAAATACTTTTCAGATCTCCAACTTAGTTTCCCTGACTACGACATATTTCTCCCTCTTGAACTGGTTCCACACCCAATCTGCAGCTTTCTTTGGCATGTATCCTATGGCTCTGCCATGCCCACCATTGTAGGGTCTCCATCCCAATCCAGGCTTCCTCTCCGCAGCCTCACTCAAGTGCTTATCATTCTCTATGAAGAAACAGTTTCCTGACCTCAACAGTTTCCTTAGCCATGGAGGAGACTCCACAACACTTTTTTGTATTCTTGACTTTAAAGCCAGAACCAAGTGGCCAAAGCCGTCAAGTTATTCTGCTCGATGTGGCTGAAACCTGCCTTTTTCATTCAAATATATTTGCATCAACTTTCTGGTTTTTGATGGTTTCCTTCAGAGCTTAACTATTTCTTTAGTTGCTTTTGAAAAGTTGGGAGCTGCGTGGGATGTTGCCCTGAGGACACAACTCCCTTTATTCCACTTAGCATCAAGCTTTTTTATTGAACCTTATCTCCTTGAGCACTGGACTTGACTTCAACATTATATTTCGTGGCGTTCCTTTTATCCTCAGGCTGTACGTTTTGCATTTTTACTTGCTCAGCTTGTTCTTTTTTCATTATAGATCAGATAAGAGTGACCACTAGTAACAACATAACATAGTCAATATTCCCCTGCCAACGCCATTAATCCAAACTCTTCAATTTAGCCTCAAGGAGACTTTTAGCATAAGTGCTAAAGTAGCCACTTTCTTAGCCAAAGTATCACAGGAATAGATTCAAGACCACTTCTACTATTTCCCTCTGAAACTTCTTGACATGGCCTCCCATACTTCAAATTGTCCTCAGTACTGTCTTCCATTGCTCCTGCTAGGATGTACCATTAAGCCTCACTAGATGGTCAGGCTTGTCACAGCATGTTCAATCCTGTCACACTAATACCCCACTCCTGCCTGGTACTAACTTCTGTCTTGGTCACTGTTCTTTTGCTATAAAGAGACACCATGACCAAAGCAGTTCTTATAAAGGCATTTAATGGGAGGATTACTTACAGTTTCAGAGATTAGTGCATTATTAGCATAGTGGGGAACATGGTGGCACATTAGCAGAAATGGTGCTAAAGCAATAGGGGAGAGCTTTATAACCTGAGCCACAGGCATAGTGGTAGGAGAGAGAGAGAGAGAGAGAGAGAGAGAGAGAGAGAGAGAGAGAGAGAGAGAGAGCAAGAGACAGAGACAAATAGAGACAAACAGAGAGAGGGAGACAGAAACAGACAGAGACAGAGAGTTGGCCCTGGTATGGGCTTTTGAAATTTCAAACCCTATGACACACTTTTTTTTTAAATAAGCCACACCTCCTAATCCTTCTAATCCTAATAAATACTTTCACTTCCTGGTGACTGACTACACATTCAAATATATAGACCTATATGGGCCAGGCCATTCTCATTCAAACCACAACATACAATTTCTCCTTGTACCCTTAATGGCCTCAATCAGAGACAAGGTAAACACCTTGTGTCTTTTTATAACTATGTCAGTCATTCTACTTATGAAGGCAGCAGCTTCCTCCTCTTTCTTTTTTTCACTTTTTTAAAAAAGAAACTGGGAATTTCATGTATTTGCATTTTAAATGTTATCCCCTTTCATGGTTCTCCCATCCCCATTCCCCCTCCTTCTATGTGGATGCTCTCCCTCCCATCCACTCACTCCCACCTCCTGGCATTCCCCTACACTGGGGAAATGAGACTTCACAGGACCAAGGGCGTTTCATCCCGTTGAGGCCAGACAATGCCATCCACTGCTACTACATATGTGGCTGGAGGCACAGGTCCCCCATGTGTACTCTTTGGTTGGTGGCTTAGTCCCTGGGAGATCTGGGGGGTCTGGTTGGTTGATATTGTTGTTCTTGCAAAACTCTTCAGCTCCTTCAGTCCTTCAGCTCCATTGGGGTCCCTGTGCTCAGTCTGATGATTAGCTACAAGCATCTTAATATGCACCAATATGGACATATAACAATGACACATGGTCCAGTATGTTTATGGCAGCCTTATTTGCAATATCCAGAAGCTGGAAAGAATCCAGATATTCTTAAACAGAGAAATGGATACAGAAAATGGCATACATTTACAAAATGGAGTACTATTCAGTTGTTATAAACAATTCATAAAATTCTTAGACAAATGGGTGGAACTAGAAGCTATCACCCTGAGTGAGGTAACCCAGTCACAAAAGAGCACATGGTATACACTCACTGATAAGTGGATAGTAGTCCAAAAGCTTAGCCTCCTCCTCTAATGAACTATTTATCTACCAATGGCCACACCTCTTAACACCTTCATATTAGGAAATAGACATAAGCACTTAAAGCACGCAAACATTTTACACTTAAGAGTGTTTTGTACAATTTCATTTTATACAAAACAAAATCAACCCAAACATCTAGATAGAGGATATTATATAATTTATGTATATGAGTTATGTGTTTAGGTCATAAAATATATTCTGATTTGCTTCTCTTTCTCATGCATCAGTGGTTCTGAGGGGATCTGGTTGTTATGTTTTAAGGATGCTTAATATATAAGTCCACGTAAAACTCCCAGATTCTTGCCAGTAGTTAGCTATGACTTCCTATGAATCAGAGTGGGCTGTCTTATATATGAATTCTGAAGGAACAGTCTAGTACTCAGATGACCTTTTCCCATCTAATACTTTAAAAGTAATCTCACAAATCTCTATGAACCTAAATCTAAATTAACAAATCATTTAGCCTTGTAATTCCTGAATCACAAAAAAATATGACATTGTAGTTTTATTGTTTTAGCCAACTCAGTTTTTGGGGTGCAGCTAAATGAAATATGTAAGAAGAGGTCTAATTTATAGAGAGAACTAAGAAGCCATGAAATTCCAGAATACAAAACTAAAAATTTAAAAGATAACCATGATGTAGTAAAAGCACATACTATGTAACTCAGTTCTCTGGATGGATAGACTATTTTGAAACCACTACTTCAAAATAAAAGTCCAATGCAATGAAAATTGGATTATATAATGTCATAAATGGTTCATGCGTTTTGTACAGTTTTTATAGATATTATCAAAATTCAGGTGTATTCTGAATTAAAAGGATCTGTCCAGTCACACATTTCTCATTTGTAGGGTCATTGAAAATCTGTTTTCACTGTGCAAAAATAAATAACAAAATGTAATTTAGAATTTGGCTCTTTATTGGTAAAAACAACCCAGCTCCTTGTTTTGAGACATTGCTTCTAATGAGTTCCAACTGGAAAACCTATTTTCGAAAATGTTTCTAAATTCTGTTAAATACTGAAAATTAGAAGAATAGCATGTATTTAAAAAATTCAAAACACCAGGCCATTTTAACTTCTAATCTATCCACTTTGAGTCTGACCATCCTTAGTTCAGGATTCTTTTCTGTGGTGCTTTAGGGTCCCCATCAATACCCGAGGCATCTAGCCACCAGGCACCTGTAGTGCTATTCCTAAATAGGTGAATGTAAACATGAAGCCAGGTGGGAGGCAAAAATCACGTGTGATGATAAAATAGCCACAGGTATCACTACACAAGGTAAATATTTACTCTAAATAATGTTTTCTGGCAAGTAGCAATGTTCCCATCTGCTGTGAACCATTTTAATTCTAAGAAAGAAAAGAAAATCCAAAACTATCAGCTTGAATTCTTTGGATTTAAAAATTTGATGCCAATCTGTATAGTTCCCGAAAATCTGACAGACTGCCACAGATCAGGCTGTGTTGCAAATCATTAGAAAGAGGGTGGGGGGATTTTAGATACAAGTCTGTAATAAAATTCTTATTGCAGAAGATACAAAGGAAGGGTTAACTTTTACAAGCATTCACAGGTATCCTCACTCTCTCATACACACAGGAAGCAGGGAGACAGGCAGCAAAAGCATCCATTCATTCCTACCATCCCCTAGAGTCGGGGTCTCCATGAATCATAACTTTATTTAGGGAAGAAGAAAATCAATGGCTCATAAGTTGTAGGAATGATTGACAGTGCTGAGCCCAAGGCTCCCTACTGTTAAATTTTCAAAAATGAGTGAACTGTGAAGAGCTATTAAATTAACCAAGTCTTCTGTATTGTTGAGAAAACTTTGTGAGTCTTCTATTTAGCAGCATTGAAGATACTTCAGCTGTGTGGATACTTTATTTTCTGGTGAGGAAGCAGGGGGCAGGGATAAGAAACTGATACACAGAAGGGAGCAGTCAATAATGTTTTCATAATGTACCCAAGACTAGAAACAATTAAAGTCTAATCCCACTACGAAAATGTCTAAAGCCAGTGCAAATACACAATCCAGTCATCCTGAGCGCAGGCCTGTGCAAGTTAGATAAGAGGTGAACCAAGAAAACGTCTGCTGTACATTGGGAGCTATGTTGTCAGCATCCTTTGTTAAACATGTATGAAGCTACAACCTGCATTTTTACATTATATCAGAAACATGTTCCTGGGCCTTTCCCAACTCTCTCATCATATGTGAGATCCACAGAGGGCCTTCATCTAACACCCTGGCTTCATTATTGTATATTTTGTATTGTGGGTTGGAAATCTCTTTGCGGGCCATGTTTGGTGGCTTACACCTGTAATCCCAGCAGTTTAGAAGCTGAAAGAGCAGGGACTGTTATGAGTCCCACACCAGCCTAGATTATGGAATGAAATTGTATCTCAAACAAACAAGAAATAAGGACTATGGGAAGGCACATTCTGTAAGATAACTCCAGACCTATCATGATTTAAAATATGCCATCTACTTATAAATATTTATTATTAGAATTTCTTTAAAAGGAGAGGAAGCCAGGATAGAAGAAAGAGTTAGGTGGACAAAGAGCAAAGGAGAACGTGCGAGAAGTAAGAGAATGGAGAAAAAATGGAATTATTTTTGGAGAAAACTTTATTCTTTTTTAAGTATCTGTAACTCAAAACCCAAAACACTGCTACCCTCTTCAAATCAGCCTCCTCCAATATCTGTTTCTTTCTGTCTGTTTCTCTACCTCTCTCTGTCTCTCACAGTCTCTCTGCCTCTCTTCTTTGTTCTCTCTCTAATTATCTAGTGAACTAAATGGGAAGTCTGATTGCTATTTTACACTTCATATTAAACAATAAGTGCAGTTAGCCAAAAATATAAAGAGAATATTGCCTTTCATGTTGTTACAATTTGAATGTGTAATGTCTCTCATAGACTGGTATGTCACACACCTGGTCCTCCCTTGCTTTGGGAGACTAAGAACTTGTAGACCCCTGTCTGGTGGGAAAAGGAGGTATTAGTTATATCCCAGCCTCTGCCTGAGAGCTAAGAGCTCTCCTTTCTGTTTGCAGACACGTGAACAAGTAGCTTCCAACACCCCCTGCCATGAGCAAAAGCCCCTAGTACAAGATGAATGCCTCAAGATGAAACTGTGAGCTGAACTCAACCTCCCCTGATGACTTCTATATGCTACTCTGCTACAGCATGCAGAAAAGGAGCTGTTGCTGAACCCAATTAATCCTACTCAAATTGATCTGATCCTGCATGGGGGTTCTTCCTCTCCTCCTTCTTGCCTGGGAATCCTAAAAGTCTCCCCTCTGTCTGCCCTCCCCAGCCATTGGCTGTTGGCATCATTATATCACCAACTGGGGGCAGGGTCGCTCAGTCTTATATGCTGGACACTGCAATCAGCATGAGAATACAAATAGCAACAAGGACCTAATTGAGATTTACACTTAGGGCAAATCTTTGCCTCTCCCTACAAAAATATGCATTTCTCTTCAGAGAATATGAATGAAATTAAAAAATAGGAAAAAAAATGCATTCCTGCTTGGTTCAAATACCTGTTTGGGTTCAAGACCTGCTGGACAACCAGCCTCAGTTTCTCTATAAACTTTATGACTGATTTTCAGTTTTATTTCACTTTGACTTCTAAAATTTTCTTTTCCTTTGTTTGACCTCATGTGCCTGCTTTGATGACGAGTACATTTTATTTATCATTCTGTTTGGGAAGGAGTAATATCTTCTTAAATAATTTTCCACAAAGTTTGAAACATTCTGTGAATGTCAGTTTTATTTTCTCAGACATGATGAGCTGAGAGCCACACCCAAGCTGTAAGAACACATGGTCTGAGCTGAGTCTAGAGCATTGCCTTCTCTGTTCTAACTCTCCCTAAGCCTAGACCTGAAAACCTCTATCCTCCACACAATCTAATTTTCCGATCTCACTGATTCAACCTGGCTTCTCTTGGCTTCTCAAGGAATTACTCTACCGGGCTTCATACTAACTTTGGTAATATGTTGTAAACGTCTGGCCCTTCTCATTTTCTAGCTCCTCTGTCTTCATCTGTGTCTAGCAAGATCCAGGGCTTGTCTTCATTCTGGCCGTATGATATCTTTGAATGTGATCCCTTGCAAGAGAAGCCATGTTGCTGGACTAAAATTCCTCAACACCATCCCTTTTCAACGTCTTTCTCCTGGGTATGACCTTCACTACTAATTGTTCTGACAACACACTCATTCTCTTACTGCTTTATGTAGCCCATTGTACTTACATTCCTCTGCATTCAAGACATATATGGCCAGTCACTAAGACCATACCATAACATAACACACTTATACAGATTATCCTTGTGTCTATACTCAGAGTCACAAAGACTGAGTGTACCCTGAACTCCGCTGACTTCACATGCCGTCAGTGTTGGTCTACCGAGCAACAGTGGAGAAGATAATAGACTAATTGTTCACTCTATAAAATAATTCGCTAAACCTCAGATGTGCTCCTTGGCTAATGTGTAATCTTTAATTCATCTTCCACTAAATCTTCGAGACATTTTTCTACTCCCACTTGACTCTCATTTCCCTTTTCAATTTAAAGTAATTTCTTTTAAACTGGTTGGGCATGATGGAATAATTCTGCATAAATAATCCAACCTCTTTTCCTCTTTTTCCCAGAGAATAATTTGTTTTGCTAATTATTATCTTTTCTTTTGAACCTCTCATTGTTCCTTCTACAATACATTCTTCGTCTTGTACACAAATGCCTTACTTCTTCATAGTCATTCTTTTTTCCCAGCCCTACACAGTGGTAGATATTAGCCTAACCAGGAAAAACCCACAAGAAGCCCCTTTTCTTTCTTTTCTTTCTCCTTACCAAAGCAACAAAATAGATAACTCAATTCTGAATCCTACCTGCAGTCCAAAAATTAGGAACAGCTGGGATAGACAGCTTCACCCAATGACACACTGCAAAACAAACAAAAAACAACAAACAACAACAAAAAAACCCAAACAAACTAAAAAACACAGAACAGATTTCTTCCATAAAATAAAGGATGAGCTTAGTTAAGAGACGTAACTTTTGCCCTCTTCCCCCACCAGCTCTTTTCATTTTTCTGCCTGGAACACGGTTTTTAAACCTATCAGTGCAGCAACTCTCTAGAATAGTCTTTACCTTAGGAAAAAGATTAAAATTAGAGACTAAAGCTTTGATGCTTTGATGAAGATGAGGCTAAGGTAGAGCTTAGTGGGAGATTTTTTTAATCAAACAACACCCACCCTTTAAAAAGCAGTGTATAAACAGAACTCAGTATAACTTGGTTGTGGTAACTTGAAGACCAGTAGATATTAATAAATCCCTTCTTTGATCTCTTTCTAACTAAAATATGACATAAATTCCTTGCATGCATGTTATCC